>NW_012107709.1:941926-949710 GCF_000951045.1 Mandrillus leucophaeus | reverse complement strand
GGGGAACTGCCCCCTTGATTCAATTATCTCCCACTGGCTCCCTCCCACAACACATGGGCATTATGGGAGCTACAATTCAAGATGAGATTTAGGTGGAGACACAGCCAAACCATATCACAATAGTTGACTTGACAGGTCCATTCTCCTATGATTCTATGTATCACTTTGAAAGAGTCATAATAGAAAATCTTGGGTTTTCTGTTAACCATATCAGATGAATTCTTAATAAACTTCAGTATAGTCTTCAGCAGTATTCTTAGAAATGATGATTTATAGCTGGTACAATCAAATTCATGGCAAAGAAAGGATTAAAATCTGTAGTTCTCACAGTTTGTTGTTTATACCTCTGCACTGCTTTGTTGTTTTTTCTTCTTCTTCTTTTTTTTGGGAAGGATCATCTTTCTTGAAGGCACACTTTGGGATTCTTGATCAGGAAGGCTCAAACTGGCAGTTAGTAAATTGTGTCTGCTGTTCTTTTACTTTATTTTTCTACAACATTCACATTAACCCAATTTAGCATTTTTAAAATTTTCTTTAAATGAGAATATGAGGGAGAAGACTCACATGGAAACTTCTTATCACATCCCTTGATTGTCCGCTGAGATTTTATTTAAATCCACTTTCTATGACACAATGCTAGCTTAAACATGTTTTATTTTTTTTCCCCCACAAATCGTGTTATGGCATTCTCTGTGTAAAAGAAAGTTTGTTGGTTATTGCCTTTCAAAATTCTGCTTTCCTCTAAACACATTGTATAAACTATCCCATGTGACTAGTTGCCATGTTGAGTTTGAAATTCCAGCTTACTAGACAGGATGGTGTCTAATACACTTGGTTCACCTGTCACTCTCAATGAATATTTGATCATTGCACGCAGCTATACATTTTATACCTCCCATGCCTAACTACTTATTCCCATTTCTGTACAGAACCAGTTACAAACCCTCATTTCTAAAGATATTGCTGAAGACTATACTCAAGTTTATTAAGAATTCATCTGGTATGTTTAACAGAAAACCCAATATGTGAATATGACTCTTCCAAAGTGATGCATAAAATCTTTAAAGCATTATATTTAATTGATGGAACTACTTTAAGGTAATAATTACCTAATGCTTTTTATTGTTATGGGTGTACTGCTTATTCTCCTTCTCACCCTTATAGCATTGAAATCATTGGAAGCAGATGTAGGCTATTTTACATCAAACCAATTTTATGACCATTCTCTTCTCCCTGGTTTCAACCAAATCTTCTCCTAATGTGGTAATGGAGTATCATAGTGCATTACAAGATTATCTCTAGGAACACTGGAAATGAAGATATTGACATTTAAATACTTTTAAGTGGTTTGAAGCAAGACTGCTATTTCCTGAAGAGGAAGTCAAGAGAATGGCATAGAAATAAGAATTCTAGCATCCTAAGATTTTATATTATTTTATTACTTGCAGAGCCACAGGAAATTCAATGTTTTTTTTTTTTTTTTTAACTATTGTCACTCCATGGCTATTTGTACTATGCAACATTGGGCCAGAATCCTGACATTGAGCCTCCGTATTTCTTTTATTCATCCAGCAGCTACTAGAGAGAGTAGAGGGAGCATGAGGTGGTGATTGAGAGCACAGGCTCTAAACCATACTGCTGACCACCAATCACGTGACTTTGGGCCTCAGTTTCCCCTCTTGAGAATTACATTGGGTCTGTGAAATTCTTAGAACTCTGCCTCTGTACACGTGTATACTCACTATACTAATTTAATTGTTATTCCTCTAACCTGAAGTTAGTATTAGCTTTGTGATTTTGAGCAAATCCCTTAAACTTTCTTATGTGAAATGTGAATAATAAAACCTAACTAACACACAGACTTTTCATGGGGATTACGCTAAATATTTTATATAGAAATCCATGGTGCATGTAGCTTATTTCTATCAACTATGCCAGGTCATATATATATATATATATATGCACTTTCTTAGTGTATTATTCAAGGCATCCTGGTGACCAAAACAACAACTAATGTCTTCAAAGTCTCTTAAAACCTATAATTTTCTGAAAATGATTTAGACATTGGGAGTATCTAGATCATTACAACTTGTTTGACATGTTGCTTGATATATTCCATATGTAATATTGCAGTATATGTAATATTGAAATATATCCAACTACTTTGTTATTGTAATTCAAGCCATAATCGTCAAGTAGTAGCTTATCAAACCATAAAGTACCAAAGTATCTTGAGTAAAAATAAACCAAGTGGGAGAAAATGTTATTTGCCACCTTCTATCTCATCTTCCCAAGACTCATGGCTCATGAAAGCAGTTGCTGCTAGAAAAATAACAATTTGGCTATATAAATCCCAACCATGACTGTGACTAAAAGTCTAGAGCTTTCAACTTAAAAGTATTGTACGTCATCATGTCTTCATATTTTTACTGTGGGTGGGAAAGTAATAGAGTGAGTCAAAAGTATAGCCTGAAGTTTTATTGAAAAGAAAAGGTTAAACTTTTTTTTTTTGCAGTTTTATTTGAAGTTCATGAGAACTACCTACATCCTTAGGGATAATATGGGGACATTGTAAGACTTACTGATGGAGCTGATAAGATCAAGTTTGGGAGGTAGTACTTTTTACCATTTATGAGTATAGTAATTTCAAAAGAGTGCTATAACCTTGCTTTGTGTTTCTAAGCAGCCTGACTCATTCAGTTTTTGGTTTCCTGGTTCATTATATGATCATCATTCCATATGGTGCTGTTATCTTCCAGCTCATATTTTCATCAACCAGAGCTAGCTTGTTGCCCATTTAATGATGCAGAAATTTAAATTCATGGATGGCAGTTTCAGATGTTAAAATATCATTGCAAATTTACCTAAGGAAAATGAGTAGAAGAGCATTTTTGAATTCAGAGGAAAATGGGTGTTTGTGCTAAGGGAGAATTCTTGATCTCTTCAGTTCTCATACCACAGAAAAATATCGCCCAATTAGAGAGTGCCGAAAGTAAAAACTTTAGGTTGCTTAGCTTACTATGAATTGAGTTGAAATAGGGAGAAATGTATTTTAGCTCCAATCATGTGTGTGAAATTTACCAAACTGCCATACGCCTCCATTTGTCAAAATGATTCATTTCAGAAAGAGAAAAAAACTTATTTTTCCTCAGGTATCCCTGAGCTTGCCTTCATTTTTTTTTGTTAAGCCTCAAAGCTAAGTTCTCTTAGATCCATTCATAATTTCCATGCTTTAAACATCTAGCACATGCTAGATGGTCTCCTTACATGTGGATGGCTGAATCCAGCACATGAGTTTAGTTATTTCTGTGGGTTGATAACAGTCCAGCTCCATATCAGCTGTGGCAGTCAGAGTCACTGAACAAAATTCATAAAGTCCATGAATCTTGAGATAAGGAGCCTAGATGGAGACCTGGGGCCACATGACTGCTGCTCATTGTCTTTGAAACAATTACCAAGCCACATGGCTGTGAAAATTAGCATCTTTCACAGATAGAGGAAGGTTGCCCAGGTTGTTTTTTTTTTTTTTTGGTGGGGTGGTGAGATAATCTGATGACTTCTCAGTGGGTGCCTTTTCAGGAACAGGTGAAGAGGGTTTCTGTAAATTGGTTTCCTAGCTTTGCTTTCTCATTACTTCTATCAGGGAATTAGTCTTCACACAGTAGATTGCAATACTTGCATATTTTAGTGTTTGCGGTGGTTCTTTTGTAGTAGTGAAAACAAATTCTTACTACTTACTACTTACACCTTCTTCTCTTTAGGATAGCCAAGGAATGCCAAACTTTCTGAAAAGAGGTGTTAGCAACTGATGAAGTAGACTAGCCACTGCGTAAATGGAGAGTGTGTTTTCTTCTGAAGCTAATAGCTAACCTTGTTTACTTAAATGATTAGGTTTCAGATGCTTTACAATGGCTATTTTCAAAAGTAAGTTGATGGCAAACAATAACAACAAAAAGCTCACATTCTGAAATTAATTTGAATAGGCTATTGGGGCCATTCATGATTCTTCTTCTGTTTTTATTGCACCTCTTACAGACAGCCCATGTCCTATACTAAGATTTATAATTTTTATTCATGATACAAAAACATGCTCTAGGTATTTGCAGATGCTTAAATACTTTCCAATGTATAAAATAATATGTGCTTATTTGTCTAAAATATTTTAAAAATTTGTGTATTTCTTGTCTTCTGGGGTATGTGTACATAAGCAGGAAAATTAGCATTGCCTCTCATTGGTCAGCTGCTATGTCGTCTGAAGGCTAAAATTAAATCTAGCGGCTGAGAGAAGGAACTGGGTATCACAGTGCTTACTTTCTGCCTCTAGCACCAACTTGTGGAAGTTTCTGATATTGATCACAAATCTCTACTCCGCTCTCTGGATTTCAAGCACATATCCCTCTCTCTGCAGGTTTAATTAAACCTGGGGAAGTCACTGGATGGTTGGCGTTAAACCACTAAGCAAGGAAGAACATCAATTTACCCACCAAACACCAAATGTCAAATGGCATTACTTTGCTCTCTCCCCCTTGTCTCATTATTTTCCCATCTAAATTTTAAAAACTTGTACTGAATGGAAGACAGAAAAATGCTTCCTTTTTTACAAAATGTACGAGACTACTACTTGTGTATATGAATATAATTTTTTCCTCAAGGTTATGGTCTAACATCTTGGAAGGAATGTCTAAAGAATAAGTAGGACCAATATAAAGAATATGTTCATTTAGAATACAAGCAAATAATTTTGAGGGGATGGTGGGGGAGCAATAATGGATTAAGAGCTCTGAGTGTGGTTTTTCATAGCTTTGTGAGAACTGAATGCATAGTGACAAGGATTACATAGCAGTCCGTGATGATACTCTCATTGTGCACTGGGCAAGGGCATTTTATTTCACGTATTATATGTAAACTCTCTGCTATGATGTCATGAAGTCCCTCCGAACAGAAATTAAGCAAAAAGAAATGCAAGGAGACAAGTTTACTTTTTTTTTTTTTTTTTGCTTGTTGCCTGCTGACATTCAGAGTCATATAGGATCTGGATGGAGAGAGAGAAAAGGGCCACTCACAGCAGTGGTGAGAATGACTCAGCATTTGGTTTTTGAATGTTCCATTGTGCAGTTGGTGTGCTTCACAGTCTTCACCCAAGCCCCATTCAGAATAGTTTCTCCTTCTACTCTTTTCACAGTAAAAGGCAAGCAGGGGATTTTGTATTTCCAAAAGTGTACGTGAGTAAAGACTATTTTGTTGTCTTTCTGGTTAAATGTGTGAACCTGATTCAGCAGCATATTCTCAAATATCTCAGTATCATTTGGGATGTATGTCTGAAGGCCTCCCCACTGAATCCTCTGTGAGCGTAGACTTATTTCAGGTTTGCAGATCATTGCATAGGCTTCTTCCAAGTGCCAACGTTCACACTAACTTTCTTGTGCTTTTTCAGTCATTTTCCTGTGAAAGTTATGCTTCTTTGCTTACTTCTAAGGTTTAAAATAACCAATTGTTTAAAAAACACACCTCTTTCTTGATCTTTGATTACTTCCTTTCCAAATCATCTCATGTGCTCTGTAATACTCTGAATTACTTTCTAACCTCAAGGTTTCTTAATGATCCTTAAGTTCAATAGTTGTTATTCATACCAAAAAATCAAAACCTCTTTACATTAATTCTGCCACAACTAATTAGCTCATGTTTAAGTATGTAGTCAATACAGAATGATGGAGCTATGAAAGTGAGCGACAGTGTGGCCAGAAAACACTCTCTACTTAGGAGCTACTCAACATGCCTTTATGTTGGGATATTACTGTAGCCCATGGTCAGCCTCTCTATTTTGTTGTGCAGTGTTGTATAGACTTGGAGAGGCTGACCGATGCTAATCAAAATGTTATCAAAGTATATATACCAAAATAAGTGTTTAGATTGGGGTTACATTTTTGTATATTTTATATTTTTATATTTTTTCCATGAAGAAGATGAGTATAAGGTACCAGAATATCTGGAAAGTGGACTTAATCTGAATTGTTTGGGAGTGCAGTGGAGAAGGCAGCCTTGAGGGATATTTCACTAAGTCTGTCTTGAACTTGTTGAATCCATCTCTATAGATTACATCACTATGTGAACCACGAAGTTTATGTCTTTTATGGAATTTGATAAACAAGGTCAGCTTCACATTCCTGTTCTTGATGCTCTATTTTTGAGGCTGACTGTCCTTGTCTTCACACAATTTTTCTCCAAATTGGTTACAGTTATGTTCCTGCTTTCAAGATGATAAAACAAAACTTCCAAATCTACTTTTCCTCTATTATATTCAGGTATTTCTAGTTTCTAGAGAGACAAATATAAAGATAACCTCCTGGTTTAGTCCTACAAAGGAAAATTCCATCCATTTTGCATGGATTTTACTAGTTTACTTACTAATTCTCAATTCCTAGTTGGGTAGCTGACCTTTTCTTGACATCTCTGTGGCCACTAACATGTAGTAAAATACTTATTATCATGATACTTTCATGATTTGCAAACTAACAAAGCGTGTGTGCCTTTCAACTAACTTCTCCGTGCATAGTACATTAGAAAAAAAAACAAAACAAAATGCTAGTATTTAATGAAAATACTTCACTGTAGGGCAACGGAGGAGTAAGTAAAGAAGCCCAGCTAGTATTATATAAATCGATCACAAATCATTAATCAAATAAACTTGCATTTTATGGAAATTATTTCCAATGTATCCTAACTGCTAACGGCGCAATGGGAATCTACAGTGACAAGAAATTCACCGTTTCGTGGAATAATCTAATATATGTTAGAATGACTCTAAACTGTCAGAAAGTCCTTCACTGTTAATGAGATTATTGGTAAAAGCTTGATTCTTTTATTATGAGAGCAGTTTTCCATGCTTCTCATAATCATTGTTCTCTTCCTCTTACCACTTTAATGTTTTCCAGTGTTTTTAGATATTAATGTCTAGAATTGAACAAATCTATGGATTTGGTCTGGAGGGACTATCTTTTAATTTAAAAACTCTGATGATTTTTATTGCCAGTGTCAGACTACTGGCTCAAAACAAGATTATGATAAAATAAAACCCAAAGTGTTTTTTTTATAAATCCTGATGACAAATGATGTCTCTGCATTCTGTGATAACACAAAAACACTCTTTGATTCTAAGTGCAGAACTTTTCATGTCTCCTTGTTTAATGACATTTTGTTGTAAGGGTTGGTCTTTCACTCCTTCAAGGCCCCGTTGAATTCTTATTTCATCATGCAGTGTATTTATTCAGTATAACGTCATGAGAAAGATTAAAACAAAACAAACATCCAGACCTTCTGTATCTCCATATGAGACATGGATAAAAATATTATATTTTAAAAGACCAACTAGAAGATATTATATCATTACTTAGGGTTGTATTTTATTAATTCATTCACTAATTTATTGAAAAATTCATGGAAGCCTAGTGCATGCCAGGTATTGGGTTAGGCCTTAGAGATACTCAGTGAATAAACAAAGAAGGTCTTAGCCTTGGTGTGCTGATATTGTAGTGGGAGAGATGGAAAATAAACAGAATGTAATAGGTAATAAACAGAGGGATAGGATATAGAGTAACAGGGTTGATTAGGTGGCTGTGTAATTTGAAGACAATGTCTGCATAGGTGACATTTAAACTAATGCCTACAGTTTCATAAGGATCCAACTATTCAAAGAGCTGGGTGAAGAGTATCCCAGACAGAGGGAGCAGCAAATGCAAGCAGGAAAGAATGAGTGTGGCCTGGTTAAGAATAGCGTCATCGGCATG
>NW_012107709.1:907743-941876 GCF_000951045.1 Mandrillus leucophaeus | reverse complement strand
TTAGTCCTACAAAGGAAAATTCCATCCATTTTGCATGGATTTTACTAGTTTACTTACTAATTCTCAATTCCTAGTTGGGTAGCTGACCTTTTCTTGACATCTCTGTGGCCACTAACATGTAGTAAAATACTTATTATCATGATACTTTCATGATTTGCAAACTGACAAAGCGTGTGTGCCTTTCAACTAACTTCTCCATGCATAGTACATTAGAAAACAAAACAAAACAAAATGTTAGTATTTAATGAAAATACTTCACTGTAGGGAAACTGAGGAGTAAGTAAAGAAGCCCAGCTAGTATTATATAAATCGATCACAAATCATTAATCAAATAAACTTGCATTTTATGGAAATTATTTCCAATGTATCCTAACTGCTAACGGCGCAATGGGAATCTACAGTGACAAGAAATTCACCGTTTCGTGGAATAATCTAATATATGTTAGAATGACTCTAAACTGTCAGAAAGTCCTTCACTGTTAATGAGATTATTGGTAAAAGCTTGATTCTTTTATTATGAGAGCAGTTTTCCATGCTTCTCATAATCATTGTTCTCTTCCTCTTACCACTTTAATGTTTTCCAGTGTTTTTAGATATTAATGTCTAGAATTGAACAAATCTATGGATTTGGTCTGGAGGGACTATCTTTTAATTTAAAAACTCTGATGATTTTTATTGCCAGTGTCAGACTACTGGCTCAAAACAAGATTATGATAAAATAAAACCCAAAGTGTTTTTTTTATAAATCCTGATGACAAATGATGTCTCTGCATTCTGTGATAACACAAAAACACTCTTTGATTCTAAGTGCAGAACTTTTCATGTCTCCTTGTTTAATGACATTTTGTTGTAAGGGTTGGTCTTTCACTCCTTCAAGGCCCCGTTGAATTCTTATTTCATCATGCAGTGTATTTATTCAGTATAACGTCATGAGAAAGATTAAAACAAAACAAACATCCAGACCTTCTGTATCTCCATATGAGACATGGATAAAAATATTATATTTTAAAAGACCAACTAGAAGATATTATATCATTACTTAGGGTTGTATTTTATTAATTCATTCACTAATTTATTGAAAAATTCATGGAAGCCTAGTGCATGCCAGGTATTGGGTTAGGCCTTAGAGATACTCAGTGAATAAACAAAGAAGGTCTTAGCCTTGGTGTGCTGATATTGTAGTGGGAGAGATGGAAAATAAACAGAATGTAATAGGTAATAAACAGAGGGATAGGATATAGAGTAACAGGGTTGATTAGGTGGCTGTGTAATTTGAAGACAATGTCTGCATAGGTGACATTTAAACTAATGCCTACAGTTTCATAAGGATCCAACTATTCAAAGAGCTGGGTGAAGAGTATCCCAGACAGAGGGAGCAGCAAATGCAAGCAGGAAAGAATGAGTGTGGCCTGGTTAAGAATAGCGTCATCGGCATGAGTGGAGCTTGGTGAACAGGAGAGAAGTAGGTGGAGCAAATCATGTAGGAGGCTGTAGATCATCACATAGAGATCAGGTTTCTTTTTTACTCTCCGGATTGCCAATAGCTTTTCTTCAGTTAGTAAACAAGCCATCGAACGGTACTATTATGCAACCCACATTTCACCGTGCTGTTATAAGAATGTATTGAGACACTCAGATACGTTAGCAAAATTTTGGTTTACTATAAAGAATATTTTTCCTTTGCAAAATTCAAAACAAGCAACTGGGTTAGCTTGTTTGTTCAGTTTTTCTAGACCTCATGTTGATGGATCCATTGTAGAATTTTATCAGATATTAGAATCAAGTTGAACAATGTATAATTTATAGAATTTAGGGTTTTAAAATTTGGGTCAAGATTTTCCCTATCTTCAATCTATTTAAATTTTTTCCATTTTTCCTTATTGGACAAAGATGATCATAAATGGTTCCTGGTAATTTACAAGATGGTTTAATATTAGGCAATATGATTTACTTTGTTTACAGCAACAAGGTTCTTTTTTCCTCTCCACAAGTATAGCAGGCTTTGCTCTGGTTCATTATGGCTTAAGTGTGGAGGCCCTTTTCCCTAATAAATAAGGGGATAGCAGAATAGCACTTACATGGTTCTGTTCCTTCTCTGTCACCTGGCAACTTTAATTCTTGTGTCTCCATAGGTGGGCTACCATGCCCAGGTCAACCCTTTGTCTATATACCTTGCTTTAAGCATGGCTAACATATGATACCAAACAAGAGTCCTTTTTAAAATAGTAGTTAGCATTTTTTGACAGGTATGTTTTACTTAAACAAATAGAATTTATAAATTAATTCTACTGTCAGCAGAGAGCCCTTTGTTTGCTTCTGCTGACAACAGGAGCCCATGATGTAGAGAAATTCAAAAGGAGAGAAAAGATATTGCATTGCCCTTTCAAAATCAGAAGCAAAGAGGTGGAGAAGGGAGCCATCTAAACCCATGGAGTCTATCTGAAATGTGACCACGGGCCCTAGAATCTACTTTGCTATTACTGTTAACTTTCTAGTTGTGGGTACTACACAAAAGTGCATACTCTTTCTTACTTTTTGGTTCATATGAGTGAAGCACATCTTCAATACAAATATTAGATTTGAATGTTTAAGATAGCTCATAGAAAGCTTAAGAATGAAGATGATCGTAATACGTTGCTTAAATTATCTCCCCGGTTCTCTCAGCAGTAAAGATAACAGGTAAGAAAGATAATCTCTAAGGCTCCTTTCAGCTATAATACTGTATGACTGTAAAAAAAATGTTCTTCCTCTTGAATGGAAAGTTTCATGTTCTTTGTGGTAATTTAAGCAGAGCTAAGATTTACTTTTTCTATTTTGCAACAATTTTATGTGTAACTTTTACATAAGCTGTTAGAAAATTGTATCAATTTTTCCTGGGATTTTTAAAGAACTCTAGAAATACATTCCATGTATCAGTTAATATCCCCTCTCTGCCATGTGAGCCAACACTATGCTGGATGTTTAAAGTGGCCAAAACTTAGGTAGTCAGTTCTAGGTCATTTTCCAAATTGAACAATTTTTATCATACCACATGGAGTTTCTTGTAGCCAAATACTGTTTGTGAGAAGATGTTTATTAAATCTTCCATTTTTCCCAGTTTGAATAAACAATGCATTTTGTCACAGCAACTTACAGTATGTGATTTTAAGCCTTGTAACATTTCAGGAACATCTTTGAAGAAAGACTTAGTGCTAATGCCTTTTTAGATGTTGATTTCTTCTTTAAGTTGAAATAATCTCATTTTAGCCAGAAACTTTATCCAGAAATTGCCACCAACATCAGTTCCAGGGAAACTTTATATAATCTTCTAATCTAGAGACTTAGAAAGAAAAAACAGTCATAGAACATGTATGTGTATCTCCCAGACACGAAAGGTAAGAGTATTTCTTTCAATGATGTTTTCTTTGAGCCTGCTCAATTTTATGGGATATTTGCTTAAACGTCATTTGCCACGCAGGCTATTCCTGATATGGAACAAATATTAAGATTAAATTTCCTAAAGATATTCACTTTTATAATTTGTGCCAAGGCATGAAGAAATGGTATGAGATAGAGAAGTTAAATATCGTGAGAGGTTATATTCTTATTTGAGAGTGAAAAAGGGGGATGGAGGAGAAGAGAGAGATATGTTAAAACTTATTTCCTCTTTTTCTTTATTATATTCATCAAATCCCATCTTCATCTCAGTTTATGGATACTTGTTTCTTATTAGTCCCAATAAATCAATCAACTTCTATACTGTCTTTGGATACTGAAAAGTAATCTGCAGGTGTTTCATAAATCTTGACCACAGAACCTGATTCCTGATGATCAAGTGATACTGAAACAGATGTAAAGGTTATTGCAATACATTTAATTAAATAAGTTGATCAATGCATTAACTCAATTAATTGTTTAGAATGCAAATCAAAGTTCATACAGACTCAGATCTGTGCTTTCACTCCTAGGAACAGGTAAAGTAAAGGGAGAAAGTTGTCTCTTTCTTTATTATTCTTCATTAAAAAAAGAATGGGGAATATATAAAATTATATTAAAAAGCAGTGGTGCAACACACATGTTTGTTTCTGGTGTGAAATAACATGCACTGGGCTTCTCCAAGTGTGGGTGCACATGCAAACATCATTATATGTGTTTCTGGGTGCATACACATGCTATCACCACCACGACCACTCTGAAGCACTTTTTATGACCACATTTCCTCCAAGGCGGGTAAAAATGCTGAAAAATGAGAGAAGAATTTGAGCCCTAGCATTAAGCCCACAGCATTTCCTATTCTAACACAGACACACGTTGTTGAACTTTCTCCTCTTTAGCTGGCTGTGAACACAATGTGCTATTTGTTATTCTCCTTAATTCCCCAAGAAGTAAAAAGAGATGCCCTTGGCCAGTTTAATAGGGAACAATCCACATCTGTTAAGGAAGAGTAGTTAGGAGTGTTTCTTGCATGCCATCAGTCTCTGCATGCTGCCAAAATGTAACATCCCTGGCACCATTCTGAATGAAGGGTGCGCCACCAGCCCTTCATGGTCACAGTCTATGATTCTAATAGGGAAGTGATTCTTTTTTTCTGATAAATAAAACTATTTTATACGTTTCTTTTGTGTGAACTGATGCTTCTTCTTTACCATCTCACATTTAATTGTTGTGAAAACGTATCTCAAGGATTCTCCATATCTAATTTTCACATTTTCTCCCAGAAAGCATTTGTTGCATGCAGGTGCTTTTGAACATGTTACTTTTTTCCTTCTTTTTATCCAGAAACAGTTAGTGGTACACTTACTGGGGGCATCAGTGTTACATTTTTGTGGTATGACAGTGTGGTATGTTGCCAAAGTGAGAAAATTCGGGGTCACGTAATGTAGCTGTGTAGCACTCTCTGGTATTCCTGCTAGTACCTGTGAAGTTCTGACGGGAGTTGTAATGTATACAACCAGCAGTAAAGAAGGCTATGAATAAAACGGGTTCCTGAAAAGTCTTCTGAACATGGCGTGTTTCCCATGATTTTCTACAATTATAAAAAGTCCAGTCCTGGTCAAATAATATGACATATTCTAAGATGAATAATTATAAAAGGTTTAACTATAAATGCAACACAACGCTTGCTTTCTCTTCTCTCTATTGTATAGCACAGAAGAAAATGTGACATTTGAGGCTTCTGTTCTTTAATGAGGGAGGAGTCAAATAACATACAAGATTTAGTGGAAATATTTCAGATTGGGAAGCAAGGGACAACTTGTAAGGAAGAAAGAAGGGTAGTTCCTCCCGGAGATGCCAGCCTTGACATATTCTTGAGTTGGTGATATGTTGACATCACAGTAGCTACAGCAGAGCTGACCAACGCAGGATATCACTTTCTCAAATAATAATTAACCCCAAGGGATCAGCATTAAGCAAATCAGGAATAACGGCAAGAAAATCCTCAAAAAGCCTGAGATCTCTAGTTTCTCTTAACTAAATAAATCATATGCGTATTAACAAATGAATAAATGATAGCTATTATCCACCATAGGAATAAAGGATATAACTGAGGAGACTCATTAGGAAACATGGGGTCACTGTCCTAAATAAGGACAGTTACTCTCAAACCTGCCTGCATATCACAATCACCCAAGAAGGAGAGCTTTAAAAATTTGGGGACTGTAAACCTCAAAATTTTTGGGGGGTCTATGTAGATGCTCAAGAACTTGTATTTATAAAAGTTAGAAAAGTTCTTCCCATCTGGACTCTGATGGGAAGTAAGGTTAAAGAAACTCCGCTCTATGGCAGCAGGATGCCAGAGCGAAGGGACTCAGCCCTGAGAGGTACCAATTCTCCCCATCGTTCTGCAGAAGGTCCCTTTACTAACCTTTCCTTGGGCATATACCAAAAACAGCATCAGAGGTGATCCTATGAAATCCTGCAAACACTGGACTTCCTTTCTGTGTTTATGAATGCAAAGAAAATATTTCAACTCCCAAACAAAACAAAGTCAAAAGGAAACCAGAAGCCTTAAATTTTATGCATATTTCTGAAGACACAGTGGCTTTATTTGGTTGAATTATCTAATTATTAGATGTGTTTTTTTTTTACTTTGCATGCATAGAAGTAATTTTTTATTAAAAAAATAACAATACAAATTGCAAACATTATAAATTATAAATATGCAAGCAGATCTAAATGGGGTTAAGGGTTCCGACATGCAAGTGCTTTGGGTATAACTGGGAGGTGATTAATTTTCTACCAAGTCTTAGCAGGTAACTGTGACTGCTACTTTATCATCTCCCTATGTGGAATGTGAAGGCTATTGAAGTCCATTGTGTAGAACAAGACCTCTCTTTTGTAAGGATGGAGAAATAAAATAAGGAAATGGTAAGGATAATTTCTCCCATCCAAGTGCATTTTGCTCTTCCCTGCAGTCTAATCATATACATGTTAAACATATTGCCCTCTACGGCTTTCTCATATTTGAGGTTTGAAAATGTTGCACCCACCCTGGTCCAATAAAACAAATAAATAAAAACCAGGGCACAATCCAATGAGGAGAGAAGGAGCTATGAAAAGTAGACACTGGCAAGGTGCTCTGGAATAGAAAGTATCTTCTTGCTGCGCTGGAGAGTCACAAATATATCAAGGAGAAATAACTCACAAATATAAAAGGACATGTTTTAAACTTGATTATTTTAAGTCCTAATTCAAAATTAATTTTTTTTTTAGATCATAGTTCTTTCTTAGGTAAAAGAGAGACTCTATTGCCTAGTAGAAGGTTCAAAAGAGGGAAAAAGAAGTAATTGCTTTGCTGAGTTTTGAATACCCAGAAAATGCTAAGTTTTGGTGTTCTGAACTGTTGTTGTAAAGCTGAAAATTACAGGAACTGATTCTAAGTAGGAAGCACCTGGTTAAAATTGCTGCTGGATTTGTGTGTGTTTATTTTTAGTCAACAATAAAGGACAGGTTCACATTAATATAGGCTGACGTTGGTCCTCTAACTTTTTTTTGTTAAAAACTAAAATAAAATCCTATCTCATCTTAGTTGTTTGGTTGAGATTATAAGTACAGCATAAAAACAAAAAAATTCCTGTTCTACTTAAAGCATTATGCACAGGCATAGATTTTTGCACATTCCTTAACTAGTGCCACGTACCTGCTACCATTTTGCATTCTTAGTGCTTCTGCTAAGAATAAATGGTAATTGAATGAAGAATGAAGGCTGTTAGGTGGTCTGGGTTTACTTGAGAAACTTAAAGACCAGTGACTCAGAGAAGCAGGTGGCAGAGAACAGGAAGTAGCCTCACTGGCTGTATGAGAAGTGGGTGGTGGAGGCGTCTACCCAGAGCTAAACTCCAAAGCAGAACCCCAGGGGACGGACATGCAGGACTTCCTTCTATGTAGGCAGACACAACTGTGCTTATAAAGGAAGGCTCCTTTGTCTTGTGCAAATTTTGAGAGTGGGAAAGCTACAGATACCCAGGGAAGCCTGCCTGCCTCTTCTATTTTTTTCCAACCTTAGCTCCCTTTTTGGTAGTAATTACACTGCTGGAGGATGCCCCTGTTAGCTTGTCCTGCTGTCCCCAGTCCACAGTCACTGCCATTGCTTTGTGCATAGCAGAAGCAGCCCTGGGAATCTAAGACCTTTCTCTGTCATGGTGAGGAGAAAGGGAGGGAGGGAGGGAGGTGGGAGATGGGTTGAGGAGAGAGATGTGATTCTTGATCTGGAACTAGAATTGGAAAGAGAGAAGCATGATTCACTGAAGAGTCAATGATGGCCAGGAGTGGTGGCTCATGTCTGTAATCTCAACACTCTGGGAGGCTGACGCAGGCAGATTACTTGAGCACAGGAGTTTGGACTGGCCTGAGCAACAGGGTGAAACCCTGTCTCTTCAAAAAATACAAAACATTAGCCATGGTGGTGGTGCACACCTGTAGTTCCAGGAGGCTGAGGAAGGAGGATCCTGGAGTCTAGGAGGTCGAGGCTGCATTGAGCTGTAATTGTACCACTGCACTCCAGCCTGGGCGACAGAGTGAGACCCTGTCTCAAGCACACACACACACACACACACACACGCATGCACAAAATAGTTACTGTTTGATTAGCCAGGCAGGAGGATCGCTTAAACTCAGGAGTTCAAGGCTGCTGTGAGCTATGGTCCAGCCATTGCACACCAGCCTAGGTGACAGAGTGAGACCCTGTCTCAAACATACACACATACGTACGCATGCACACACGCCCAAAATAGTCACTGTTTGATTAGCCAGGCATGAGGCAGGAGGATCGCTTGAACTCAGGAGTTCAAGGCTGCTGTGAGCTATGGTCTAGCCATTGCACTCCAGCCTGGGTGACAGAGTGAGACCCTGTCTCTAAAAAAAGGAAAAAGAGTCAATGACATCCCCCATCAGAGTTCCAGGTGCTGTGTCAAGCACTGGGGACACAGAGTAAACTTGGCAAAGACAGTCCTTGCCCTCAGGGAGCTTACAGATGGCTTTTGTGCAGAAGAGTTAAGCTGGAGTCTCAGCTTTAGTGACTTAATCTATATAAAACTGGCCCAATAATGACAATGCCACATGGTGGTGCACAAATGTATAAAAAGCATCTAGACCAGTGCCTGGCTCATAGCAAACAATCAGTAAATGTTTTCTTTTTCTTTTCCTCTTCCTCCCTGCTGAGACTGAAACTTAATAGTCTATGTAGAAACTTTTGAAAAACAATAGACAGATGGTCAGCGGCAGATTCCTTGTACAAATACTCAGCACTCCAACACCTTTCTCAGCTGGCATCCCCCCTTTATTCCACCACATATTTCCTTTTGATAATGATTTCATTTCTCCTCCAAGGTTGTCCTTGATGTTCTTTTTAACCTAATTCCACCCACATACCATATGCTGGAGGGTGTTGGTATAGAGGAGAGGCACTGAGATTTGTTCTGCATCCTGCACCTGCCTGGGGCCAGACCTGCCTATATATAGATAGAAATGTGCAGTAGGAATCTCTGAAATGTCAAGCCAAAGGAACAGGCAGGTCTCTTCGCTCTGCTGGGGAGTGTGCAGAGTGGTAGCGATCGATTGGCATGGAAGTGCTTTTAAATCCCTAAGCACAGATGGAGGGGCTCCAGTCCTTCTCTTCTCATCTATGTTCATCCTGAGGTGTGCAGACTTCTAAGGGCTAGGTCCAAAGCAAGTTTGGCAGGTACTGAGGGGCCCCTAGCTGCCTTTATGATTGAGTGTAGGGGCTTCAGTCTACTGACTTTGTTCAAAACTACTCTCCACCATGTACACGCTGTGCTACCTGCAGCAAGCCCATAATTAATGGGATCCTGTGTAGTCTAATTTTTAAAATGGAATGCAAAGCATAACCATCTCACATAATAATGCTCAACTCAATAAATAATGTCCAGCTTCACTTTTTCTTTTACTTAGGCCAAAAGCTTTGGTGTCACCCATAATTTCTTTTTTTCTGTCCTACTCCAACCTGGCTATCAACATCTCCTGTTGACTCTATCTTCAAAATAAATGAAGAGTCCAAACCCAACCACATTCCTCACGTCCTTGTGTTCATAGGGTGTCTTTTCTGTATGGCCTGTTCTGGCCACTGTGTATTATGTTCACCTGTCTTTCCCTTTCTCCCAGGTTGTATTGTTCATTGAACTTCTTTCCATTCAATGTAATGTATATTTCTATTTTCTGTCTCCCTGTTACAGTCTGAATGTTTGTATGGCCCCAAATATATATGGTAAAAATCTTAACTCCCAAAGCGAGGTTGGGTATTAGGAGGCTCTGCCCTCTTGAATGAGATCAGTGCCCTTATAAAAAGAAGTCCACGGGAGATTGTCCAACCTTCTGTCATCTGAGGTTAGGGTTGAAAGATGACAGTTAAGGACACAGGTCCTCACCAGACACTGAGCCTGCCAGCACCTTGATCTCGGAGTTCTCAGCCTCTAGAACTATTAGCATAAATTCCTGTTGTTGTTTACAGGCTACTTAGTTAGTTATATTTTGAAACAGCATCCCGAATGGACTCACACACCCTCACTAGATGATAAATTCCATGATAATAGGGCTTTTGTGTATTTTGTTCACTGTCGTATCCTTGTCAACTAGTGCATTGTTTAGCACAAAATTGTTCTTGTGAGGATCTATGTCAAGTAAAGCATTTAGCCCTTCGATTAAGCCGGAAAATACATGTAAATCATTTAGCAGAGTACCTTTGTATTTCTCCTTATGCATTTTGAATCATAGGGAGCTTTTCTTTTGATGCCATTCAGCAGCTACACAAGTCAACTTGAGATTCCAGGACATTATTCTATGAGAATCTCCCAAAGGACAAGTTGCTAAATCCCTTTTAGAAGGAAAAAATAATATCAAGCTTACAGTGTCAAAAACAATGTACAAATCTTGCATATGAAGTTATGATGATGATGTTGCTTCTCTACAGCAATGGTTCTGGATGCCTGGCTCCCAATCACCGGCATCAGAATAATCTGGGATGCATTTTTAAGTATAGATACCCAGGATTCAAGCCTCATTCTCTGTTGGAGAACTACTTTGTAGTCATGCTTTGTGCATTGCTCTTGTTAGAGCATTTGCATCATCATCATCATCAACAGTAGCAGCAGCCCATGTCACCATCTGTCAGAGGCATCTACTGAGTGTCCAGTAAATGGTCCAGGGCGCCAGATGTTGGACCAAGACAAATCACAAATTGTTGTACCAGCTATCATCTAAGATGCATAGATTGATTGAACACACAGGTACTGGCTAAATCAAAATACAAATGCTAAACCTCCACCTAAACATGAGATCAGGTATTTTAATACTTTGAGCAGATTCAGATAGTTAGGGTGTGGGGTGTGTATGTATTCCGGTTCACTGTTAAAAAAAATAGATAGTAGACCTTTAACTAGGTTTGTCTAGCATGAAAGAGGCAAAGGGTCATGATGGAAGATTAGAAACTTTTATTTTTGCCAAATTCAGCTTGATTATGCTTCTAGTTTCATCTCATAAGCATAGATCCATGTGTGAAGTTCTTCATTTCAAAGAAGAATGCAGAACCGTATGGTTTTAAATGTATAAATTACCCAAATGTGCAGAATTTGTATTTAATTCACAAAATCTAATAGAGTCTGACTCCTTATGACTCCTGGAACCCAATGTGATTGACTTGTATAATGCGTTTCATTTTAATGATAGAAAAGAATTAACATTATTAATTTTTACTTTTCCCTAGGACTTAGAGTTCAAAAACTTTTCATTGTGTGAATGAAACATAAGAAGGAAGGGTATTGTCAAATTGCAACTTGATATTTTAATTTACTAAAACTTACCAGGAGTTACCCAGGTGAGTAAAGGCCTCAGCTAAGGTCATTAAAATCCATAGTTCCAAGCAAGGCTTATAGTCACAACTACCGTGGATTCCGTTTTTGGATGATGAAATAAGATTGTTGAAAACAATAAACTGCTTTTCCAAGAATGAGTTTAAGTTCATATGTGTTATTTGAGTAATTTCTAATAAAAGAATGTGTTCTGAGAAGTGAAAGATTGAATTGCTTTTACACTTTTGCTAAATATATTAAGCCAGGGTAACATTTTCACAGTCCTTTCCACTCACCTATATCAGAAGCACTGTGCTTGTTATACGCTTCCAGAATGGAATCTAAACCATGCACTTAAAACCTTCTTATTTCAAATTCATGAAATATAGCCTATCATTTTCTCTTTTCATCATCAATTCAAACTCAGCTGTATATGATAGTGATTGATAAATTCTTTTATCTGTCACAGTCTTGTGGGAGTCCCTACCTAATTCCCTGAGGTATTTGGATCCTCTGACAATGAATTCTAATAATTTGATCTGAAAGGAATGGATATATGTATGGTGTTTTGTTAGCTGAACATAAGAATGAACCACAAATTTTGTGGATTTCTTTTCTTTATTCCTATGCCACATGATTAAAATTTTAAAAAGGTTATGACCCCCAAGTAAGGATAGCTTCAGTATTCCTTTCTGGAGGGGTTAAGGAACAGTGCTATGGTTGAAAAGGAGGGAGAATTGTCCTAAAACTGCATTTAAATAGCAAATACGTGTTTTTTACTTAGTATATATGTTAATAGACAATCAAAAGTATAAAGTTTTTCAAAGATGGTGTTATCCACATCTTATATAAGATTGAGAAAACATGAACTGTCAATCCATATCAAAGAGCTAAATCACCAAGGGTGGTGGAGGCTGGCCTATGGAGATTACAGGGAGCTAGAACCTTGTAAGTCACAATTTGTTTCTGTGATTCCTGTTGAAAACTACTGAAACAAATCAGAGCAAAAACATACCTACATTACTTAACTTAGTAAATATTAGTTGACATGCCAATGGTTGGTGCTTTCTGGTAGAACCAGATACTGTCATTGGCAGAAAGGGAACTAGGAGATGGTGTCTGGCATAGGGACTAGTGTATGATCCTCACCTTTCTTTGTTTGGGGAACTATAGGCAAAATAAACAGAGCCATCATTTGATATCTTTCTCAGTGTGGCACGTGGGTCTTGTTTCCACAGCGTTTCCTACATCTTTTGGTTTGAGTATGTATTAACAAAATGTCCTGCCAATGGGGGTTCTTGAAAATTGTTGATAAGACCCCCACTGTGGGATGTTCAGAGAAGCAACTGTTCCATCTGCTCCTTTGAGTGGAATGATTAAGTCATTTCATGGAGTAAGGATTTTTATTTCACGGGGATTTACTCATTCCTGAATAGTTTTTTTTTTTTTTTTTTCTGAGACAAAGTTAAGTTTATGAATCACAGAAGTCTCTCTCCTTTTCAAACATATAATTGTCTGTTATTGAGGAATTCGTTTGTGAGAATGTAAGTTTTAAGATTGATTTGCAGCATACTATGTTTAGATCTGATGATAACAAGATCTCTTGGCCAATACGGTTGTCTGAGAACACTAATCAGAGCTTTCACTACACTGTTGTAGTGGTATTGAAAACACAGAAATGAAATCACACATGCATGTACATGCCTGAAAACGTGAAATCATTGAATAGCAGAATATAAGGAAGGACCTAAAAATTGTTATAGAGTTGAACCACTGGGGTACACAGTGGGTCAATACTCTAAGTTAGTATCATTTTAGAATTTAGTATCCTACCAATTAGAAATGAGAAATCTGATGCTTCCACATCAGATTAGTGGAAATCAGATTAATAGATGAATGGAAATCAATGATTTCCATTAATGTTTTCATTGTTAGAATTGTGTGGCTTATATAAGTATAGAAAAAAGAATTCATTTATTTAGCTTAAGTCATATTTGATGGCCTTTTGGGGAACTACCTAATGATTCAAGAATCTTAGTACATTCTCTGGCCAAAAAAGTTACAGCCCAAGTGCCAATGTTAACAATATCAGTGGAACAATGGGTAAAATACTTCAGACTTCTTGAAGCATGATGTTTACACACAAACTTATTCCCAACTAAGGTGGGGACTTCTTGGATTCAGAGTCAATTTTATCTATCCTATATCTATCGTATTTTGTGGATGGTATATTTTATTGCAAATTTTGTTTTTCAATGCTATTAGATAATTTTGGCTTACTTAGCAATATGTCATTTATTAAAAAAAAACACATTTTTTTCATTTCTCACCATATTGTGACCCTGTAATACTGTTTTTCATATTTGAAAAATAAGACTTTGTTCATCAAACTGTTGAAGATATGTGTCAGCAAGAGAATATTCTCTGAACCATGAAGAAAGATGTCAAAATTCACACCATTGCCTAATTACGCATTTTCTCCAAACATATTCCCCAAAGCCCTACAGTGTTTGTAAATTGTCTGTTACATATTAATAGGAGAACACATAGAAATTAACTCTTTAACATAATTATGATAAATAAATATGGGGGATGTAATTATAAAAATACCATTATTTTAGTTTCTCAATGAAGTTGCGTTCCTAATGCAAATATTAACTGCTACAAGGCAAAAGTATACCTTGAAATGAATACTTAATAAACACATGAGGAAGGGAAAGGTCAACAGTTTCATTATTATACTGTGTGTATTTTGAAGTTTTAAAAGTAAACCATATTTTAAATGCCATAGACTAGCTTATAATTTAAAGAAACTAAAAATCAAAGAATATAGTGAAATATTTTTCTGTATAATATGACTACCATTTCTATTATTCTAAATTATCTGTGATTTTCTATTTATTTTTTTATTTTTTGGTATTCTTACGTCTTGTATTTGAGTTCTTTCCAAAGCCCAGCATATTTGTGGGCATGTATCTTAAAGTTCAATATAGTATTTAGCTTAATAGGATGCAAAATACTCTTTAGTATACCTGTGCTGTTGCCATGGTGTCCAAGTCTTTAAAAAATGGTAATTTCTTGGAGTTAATTATCCTTTACATTGATAATCATTATACTGAAAAAAGCTATTAAGCTTATATTAGGAAAACAATAGATACTCAAAAGCTTGTGAGTTTAGGACCAGAAATGTATTATGAGGACCCGAAGGCTAAAAGAAGCACAGGAGGATAGGACAGAGAGAGGTTTGGGCTGCAGATTAATTAATTCTCAAATGACTCTATTTACACAAAGGGAATTTTGTGGAAATCATTAGGGACTTGGTGGTTGCTTTCTAAGCTATGAAGATACTCAAATCTGAAAATCTCCTCCTGTAACTTTCTCCTTCACTTGACACTCTTGAAAGGAATGTCTGGATGACGGGAAAAGGCAATGAGCTGACTGTAATTATCTTTTAAATCAGAATAGACTCTGCTTCCCTAAGCTTGTAATTGACCTTTTTAATATTCTTTTACTGTGTCAGAGGCTTCATGAATTTCTTGTTTTCCTCCCCAACTTTAGCCTGTTTACTGTGCTGTTTAATTACTGTGTATTTGCTATAGAACCTAGAGTAAATAAATATGTACAATCATGTAATTAAATTAGAATATGCAATTATGATGTTATTGTGGCACATAACTTTCTATTAAGCTTTGTCAAATGGGTTGTCCCAAGCATATACATTATGTTCAAAATCTCAATGGCTGACTTCTTCAATTTGTTCTTTTTCAAAACAATTGAATGATTGCTATACTTCCTGTGTTTCAAAGAAATGACCTTGTATGTAATTTATAACTAATTTGCATGTGTTCTCATTGGCTCCCTCTGGAATTCTACATGGTGAATGTTCAGCTCTGGCCATTTGTAGAGTAGAATGGTCAAAAGAATATGGTGGATGGCGCTGCAAGTGACAGCTCAGCTGTGTGACAGACTTCCTGGGGAATAATAAGGGGTAGATTTATCAGGATATTAATGAAGGCAAACTCAAGATGTGCGAACACCTTCAATCCTGGGGGAGGGCCCCAACATGGTCTTAGCATAGTTACAGAGTCAGTGAAATTTCCTGTCTCTTTCCAATTGGAATTTCCTCCCAATACCTCTTCTCACATTGGGTGGTATTGGGTGGTTATGAGTTATCTTTGGTATCTGGCTAAGGCATAACTGAGCTGAGAATACATGTGTTGGGTTTGATGGGACATATTTATATGGTTTTTAGTCACTTCCATATAGAAGTACACGAGTGCTAACTCTCCTGGCACAGCAATGACTTCCTGGATACTCTCACTGTCCTTTGTGCCAACTGACCGGGCACCTTGACCCAAAGGTGTCAGGTGATTTGAAAAGGGGTTTTGGAATGTTTTAATAAAATAAAAAATCATTAGACTCAAGTTTGATGTATATGATAGGTCCCTTCTTTAAAGAACTGAGAGAAATTTTAGATTAAAAATGCATAAAACTGAAACAAGTCATCAAAGTGATGAAATCAACAGAAATTATGCTAACATTGACATATAATTATAACCAGAATTTTTCAGAGCATCGCAAAAGCAATAGTTGAGAGGGAGTGATCAATTTCTAATGGAAGTAGTGTATAAGTTCCTGGATTGAACCATATGACTGAATGATATAAGCACATTGGGTAAATACTAAAATTTCTTGATGATTTAATGTAAAATACTAATAATATAGCTACAATAATAAGATACATATTATACCTTTATATTGAGGTTATCAATGACAAACTGGTTAATCAATATCATTAATGTAAAAACATTTAGTCACAGTGAAAAAGACAATCACAATGCTTAAAAATAAAAATTTATTTTTCAAATGTGATGTCTATTATGAAATATACTTATTAACAATGATTTGAGAAGTTTAAAGTTAACTTTTATAAAGTGTCAATAATACAAAACTTTTATCAACCAAGGTAGAACAAATGTCGTGAAACGATAGTCTACATTTTTGTATGGTTCACGTGCCAAGAATGATCTTCATTTTTAGATTACTGGGGGGGAAAGAGATATATGACATGTGTCTCCATAAATAAGTTTTATTGGAACACAGCCATGCTCATTCATTTACGTTTTGTCTATTGCTGCTTTTGTGTTGTGATGACAGAGATTAAGTAGCTACAACAGCAACTGTATAACCCCTTATAGAACAAGTTGGCCAGACTCTGATGGTAGAGCAAAGACTGAATTTTCTCCATAATAAATGGTATTATCAAAATGTTTGTTGCAGACCGGCACGGTGGCTCATGCCTGTAAACCTAGCTCTTTGAGAGGCTGAGGTGGGTGGGTTGCCTGAGTTCAGGAGTTCGAGACTAGCCTGGGCAATATGGCGAAACCCTGTCTCTACTAAAAATACAGTTAGCCAGGTGTGGTGGCGCATGCTTGTAGTCCCAGTTACTGGGGAGGCTGAGGCACGAGAAGCACTTGAACCCAGGAGGCAGAGGTTGCAGTGAGCTGAGATCGGGCTACTGCACTGCAGCCTGGGCAACAGAGTAAGACTCTGTCTCCAAAAACAAACAAACAAACAGAAACACACCAGAAAACCACTTTGTTATATAAAGAGGTGATTAATGAGTATCAGCCAAAATATGTAAGAAAAAGGGTATGACAGTATTGAAACAGCTAATTTCATAAGCATAACTTGTTATCATTTTAGAATTTATATTTGTAATATTTATACACCCTTTCAAACTTTTCTCATTCTAAATATTCACTTTCATGTCTAATTTTGTATTTGTAGTTTTGTCTTTTTCTTAAACATCACCCTCCTAAATTATTTAAGTTCTAGATCCAACAAAACTAGATGCACCACTTTATTATTAACTCTACTTGCTGATTGAACTGTAGATTGAATGTGGTTTTCATGATACGTGTCTGTCCTATTTATAAACCTCACACATTAGATTGAAATTAGTTTTCAGAAGGCAAACAAGCATCAAGGGTGAAATTTAAAAAAAGAATTCTGCTAAATGTTTTACCTCATTAGAACTTGACCCCCTGCTAAAACTTTCTCAAATGTTGTTCCTAAACAGTGGAAACTACTGGTTTGAGTCTTGGAATGGCACATTATTGCTCAGAGGGATTTTTATGACTAGGTTTCAAATGGAAATGCCAACAGGTTTAATTATGATACTGATGTAGAGGGTATAGCACATTAACATTATTGCATGAAAAAATGTCAATCTGCTCTGGGAATATATTGAGCACCTTTAATATTTTCATTTGCATTTACAAAAATTCACATTTAAAATTTTCATGAAAGCTAAATAAGATTTGGCTGAGAAATGCCCTCTCAAGGTCTTTCAGTCTGAAATTCCTTACTTTAGAAAAGATGATAAGAGAATTAGAAAAATTATGATTATTGATACAAATCGAATGGGCTTGTCATTCTTCACTATGGCTCTCCAGAGTATCACACTTGATGCATTTTTCTGGGGGGCAAATAGTGTTATAATGGGCTGAACATTCAATTTAGGCATTTAAGAGAAATGCAGCCATAGATATTTAAATGACTCAGGATAGTGCTGTAATAAAGCTAGATGGAGCCATTGGCTGTAAGGTATCTTGGGCCAAGTTGTTTTCTTTTTCCTTTTTTAAAGTCGATCTATATGGCAGAAAACAACTGTTATATAAGTAGACTCTTCTTGTATCTGCTAAAATTTTGATTCCATGCTACTGTAGAAAGTATTCTCATCTGAGTTTTAGCATTCTCCAAGACACCAGGTGGTTATGAACGTCCTGGACTGGCCCATTGCTACTGACAAAGACTCTGATTGACCACACTCTAGCATGACTTCTAGAAGCTTAAGGTCATGTCCCTAGGATGATCCAGGCATCCCCCCTCTTACAATGTTCACCTGAAAAAGTTTACAATTATCAATTATTTCCCTATTCTTTGAGATATAAATGTTCTACCACACAAAAGTGGCTCCTCAAAGGCCTGGGAGCCATCTCTTTGAAATGCAAACATCCCAGGAGGTAAGCCCTACTCTCTTGTCTCTGAGTCCCCATGGGAGGGAAACGGTGGGCACCTTGCTCTAATTCTCACCACTTACTCCTGTCATAAAGATACAAAAAGCTTGTTTCTCCTCCACATAAATGCCAATTAGCAAACTCAGATGGCCTGGTCAATTCTTCTCTCACTCCTTGCTCTTTCGTGCTTACACTGGTTTCTCTCCCATATTGCAATAGCTATTACAGAACAAAATCTGTCTTTACCACTTTTAACTAATGTCTGGCTTTATCTCTGACACTGCATTAATTCAAATGTGCTAATGATGATTCTGTATAACTTTTTATTTCTTAAGAGTCATAGCAAGAAGCGACTTGGAGCCCATTTTTTTCCACTCTTTCTCTGTTACAACAAAGACATTGAAGCTTAAAAAGATTATTGACACATGAGTCAGTAACTGTGGACCTGAGATTGGAAGACCGTGTTTCTGACCCTCCCCTCATGCTCTTTCCATTGCCAAGTCCATGGTTTTGGTGCAGAATTTTACTCTCCACAAAATCACTTTTATGCTATAAGGAGGGATATGGTCTTGATAAATTCTTTAAAATAGCTTCTGAGATTTTTTTTAAAAAGCTTTATTTTTTAAGTTAAGTGCACAATCTTACAGAGGGTATATGAAACAGGACCTATACTTATGCTAAACAACAAAAATAATTTGAAATTTCTTAAATTAGGTAATGAAATTCAAGAATTGTATCAATATAATGTTCACTGAATTAGAGATTCCTCCCCCACACCCACTGGGCCAACACTTAGGGCCAAGATAAAGATTTAGCTCAAAATTATAGCGAATGTTAGAGTGTATTAGAACTCTTTTGATGCATAACTAATTTCAGAGCTAAAACGCAATTGTTCTGTTTTCTCATGTATGTTTTCTTTTATGATTTTTATATCCCTTCAGAATAAGACTTAGTTTTGACATATTTAGCGTCAGCAGTGGGACAGATCTAAAATTCTTTGATTCTCTTAAATCCATCATAAATATGAGTAAGCAAACTAAATTAAGTTACCAAAAAAGACCTTTAGGGAAAAAAGAAAAGAAATAAGAAAATGAGTTTTTAAAATAGAGATGTCTGCACTTTCATTCTTACTCTAAATATGTGAAAATAGCAAATAATAGTCTACTTGGCAATGTATGCCATTCACTGCATCTAACTGTGCTTTAAACAACTCTGTCTTGGCCATACAGTGCATTTCTGCAGGCATGGGAGTGATTAGGAAGAAAATGGTACAATTGCAGTGAAAGGCAAAAAACAGCTGTTCTAATGGTTTAGAATTGAGATCAATGATGACACAGTTCAATTACAGCATTAGTTCCTGATGTCAGAGAGGGGTTAAAAATGGATCATAATGACTCTTTAGTAGATAAACTTGGAGCAATTAGAGTTCTGAAAATGTCTCTTTATGTAACAAAAAAAAAAATTGCTCTTAAATGATCTGGGCTGCAGAACCTGTTTCTTTTGCATGACAGAAGCTAATCTATTGCTTCTCAATGTGGACTTAATCAAATGAACTTCTAAACCCCAAATCTCAAGTAAGGACAGACTAGATTTTAAGTTAGTCCAAACTGCAAGCATTTTAAAAGGTTAGTAAGTAAATATGTAATGGAAAGAAAAACAAAAACAAAGGTAAACTTCATTAAATAACCTAGTACAGTTCCTTGCACACAGTAGGCATTACATGAATGCTTGTTGAATTAAATTTTTTATTTCTTTCTTAGACATGCCTGAAGTATACATATTAGTTAAATGTCAGACATGCCAAACAATTATTGTAGGTCAACTGTATTATCCCCAAATATTACCATTTATCTTTTGTTTGATACAAACATAAGTGGAATAAGTTTAACTGAACTAAACCAGCACAATTTTTATTATAGATTTGGTGGGCTAAAACTGTTATTTTCTAAACCCAAATCTGCAACTTGTTGCTGAGTTCCTAGCCTGGTAGCAGTGCTGAAGCCAAAACAGTTATCACCTTTTTGCTACGTCTACTGCTAGAATTATTGAACTGACATCTTTATTGCTTCATTTCAATCCATAGATAAATTTTAGGGAGAAAATTTAAACTAACTTGGTTATTTTTTGAGTTGCACAAATGAACATAAAGAAGCTTTGAATTACAGTCATTTCATACAAATTAGCAAAGCTTTCATCTTACTACTGTGAAGCACATCTAGATCTTGAATATGCAAAAAGAAAAACAATGTTGTATTTCCTCGTTCTTCCCTTTGCATTAACCTGGTCATTTAGTTCTCTGTGTTTCTTACTCTCTTGCTCCTTTTGGATCTTTGTTTCTGTGCAGTCTCATTCTACCAGTTTTTCATAGAATTTAAATTAATGTCAATATGGAGAAAGCATAAAAGAAGAACACGTATTTCTTGTAGCATTATTGTTTGCTGATGCTATATGCCATGTAAAATTCTCTGTGTTTTCTCTAACGGATGTAGGAGTTTTCTCTTGCTCTTAAAAGTTTGAAATCCCAGGATGCGGTGGCTCATGCCTGTAATCCCAGCACTTTGGGAGACCGAGGCAGGCGGATCATGAGGTCAGGAGTTTGAGATCAGCCTGACCAACATGGTGAAACCCCATCTCTACTAAAAATACAAAAATTAGATGGGTGCACGCCTGTAATCCCAGCTACTCAGGAGGCTGAAGCAGGAGAACTGCTTGAACCCAGGAGGTGGAGGTTGCGGTGAGCTGAGATTGCACCACTGCACTCCAGCCTGGGTGACACAGTGAGACTCCGTCTCAAAAAAAAAAAAAAAGTTTTGAAACTGTGTATATCATTGTATTGCAATGGCAGAGGTAAATTAGCAGAACTTATATTTAATGATGAATTGAATGTTTCTGACATGTTCATAATCTCACTGTAGACACATAACAATACTTAGAGGTAGATATTATTACTCTTTGTTTACAGACGAGGAAACTGAGGCTCAGAAAATTTAACCAAGTTGCTCATTTTTGCACAGTTGATATTTTACAGTTGGCTAGACAACTTAAAGAGGTAAAGTAGGGGTAGCTTTCATAAATTTTAAACACTACTGATATGCTAAGAACAAAATACAGATTCCTAATGCTTTGACATTTACATAATATTTCAAAAGAAAAAATATTTAATTTTAAGAAAATAGTTTTTCTATGAATTTTATTTTTGAAGGGTTTTAGAAAGGTTGTGCATTGTCAATCTCCCTGTATTTATAACAAACACATGCGTCTAACCTATTTTTAAAGACTTTATATTGTAACTACTTGAGAGACTCCTGAGATTGAGTTTATACACAGCCAGAGGATCTCAGTTCTTTCTTAGGTCCTGGTTCACCCATAGTATATAATGTAATGACGTGAATTTCAGAGCCAAGATACATTGCAACCAAATATTGTGAAACTTAATGGACTAACTCAGATTTGTCTTTTAGCTTCAGAATGATATTTTTCAAAAGTGTAAATTTCCTTTTTCAAGACTTGGAACCAACCCAAATGCCCATCAATGTCTGACTGGATAAAGAAAATGTGGCACATATACTCCATGGAATACTATGCAGCCATAAAAAACAATGAGTTCATGTCCTTTCCAGGGACATGGATGAAGCGGGAAACTATCATTCTCAGCAAACTAACACAAGAACAGAAAACCAAACACTGCATGTTCTCACTCATAAGTGGGAGTTGAACAATGAGAACACATGGATATGGGGAGGGGAACATCACACACCAGGGCCTGTCAGGGGCTTGTGGGCAAGGGAGTGATAGCATTAGGGGAAATACCTAATGTGGGTGATGGGATGATAGGTGCAGCAAACCACCATGGCACATGTATAGCTATGTAACAAACCTGCATGTTCTGCATATGTATCTCAGAACTTAAAGTATAATTTAAAAAAAAAAAAGAAAAACATGACAAAGATGCCTCCACCTGAACTCTTATGATTCAATATTATAGAGGTCAGGAAAGACAAAAATTAAGATGTGATCATTTACCAAGGGGGGACTTAATTTTTTTACCTATGGGTTTAAGGCTACTTTCTAACATAAGTAAAACTGGTCCTTTTAGTTAATTTTAGTTTCTGTATCTACATTAATACATGAAAATTTCCCCTGTTAGACTCACAATACTTTGAATGTTTGACTGCTTTTCGGTTGTCAAGAGTAAAGGAGAAAGTCATTTAGATTTATGGTGATTATTATAACTATGATTTGGGAACAGGCACACAATGTAGGATATATGATGTTAGTTCAGTTAAGCAATCACTTAGAGGGAAGCTGGTATGTTCCAGGTACTCTGCTAGGACATAGAGCTATAAAAATGGAAAAGACACATTTCCTGCTCTCAAAGATCTCTCAAGGTAGTGGAGAGTTAGACATACTAAAATCATAAGAGTCAGATGAGCGGAGAGGGAATTTAAGAAGAACATTGATACCTAACATGGTGGCATACGGCCCATCAACCTTTCCAGCCTTGCTCTCCAGGTGTTCCTCCAGAGCTGTGGACTCTTCTTCATTAACTCTGAACACTTTAAAAAGGACACGCACATCTGCAAGAGTTACGTGAAAAAGCTTCAGTGACATTTTGGTTGCTCAGCTCCCCAAGGCTAGAATGCTGATTCTTTTTGTCTGAGAAATCTTTCCTCTTCAGCCATCCTTGTAGCTTCATACAGAAAGAGGAGGAACTGTCAGATCAGTTAGATCGACAGGGTGGTATTTTGCTGTCAAATTAACTTCATATCTTCGTGCTACAAGGCATTTCCTTGACTGGCCCAGGAGAGTCCATGAGCAGAGATGACTGGATCTCCTAAAGCGTTCATTCTCACATCTGGCTCCATCATCTTTGAGAGTCCATACTGTGAGCCAGTGTATGAGAAGAGAAGGAGGGATTGGATTGATGAAGTAGCTGGATTCCATGCATTATTGCACATGGGTCTGCCCGCCAGCCTGGCAGCAATTCCACCCAAATCACCTTGCTATGATAGGTTATGACCTCTATAGCATCTACAGATATAGGTATAAAATCCATATAGGATCTCAGAGCAAGCTTTGAAGAGTAAGGGATAAAATAAGTAAGACCATCAATAAAAAAACACTAACAGAGGGTTTCAGAGCCACATTCTAAGATTAATGGAGGAAATAAATGAAGTAATGGATGGAAAATATTTACTCTATTGTCTAGCTTTTTATGCCCATCATTTTCCAGGTCTTTCTCTTTATCCCGCCAACACGTTTAACAGATATAACATTTATCTAAGTATGAAACAGCTGTCTGTGAGGATATAACACCCTCACCTCCCACATTATGCCACCAAAGATGCAGCTCATATTCCTAAGGGAAGCTGAATTCGAAGAGATAGAGTGTGTGTGCCACCCCCATGATTTTCTATGGGACACAGGGACGTGCAGAATCCTAGAAATGTGTCAGCTAAATAGTCTGGTTGAACACCCTGACTGAGAGTCTGGGTAGCACAAGTGGTTAGTTAGCTCAGTAACTCAGCACAGCTGAAAGTAAGTATGTGAGCTGATGATGCAAATAATATTTGCTTCAATTATAGCAGCTGTCTCAGTACTAGTCAATTTTAGTAGTTCCAGGTAATAATGCCTTTTTAATATACCAATTGTATGCCTTGAGTTTCCTTCTCCTTTTCCCTTCTCGTAGATCCTAGTCCAGTTAGAATCCTCTCCTTTGGCAGCATGGGCTCCAGAGGTTAAATAACAATTGAACTCCATCTCATCCTTCTCAGAATGTCTTGCTATTCTGAGAAACTATAGATGGTTCTTCAAAGTTGATCAAATATAATCCCAGTGGAAAGCTACTAGAATTGTGAGTTCAGCCTTTATGATAAGTGGCTACTCTGTCTTTATAGCAATAGTGTATATAAAAAAATCCCTGTTGCATTTCCCATATGTATGATTCAATAGGAATTGAGTTGACTCTGTAGGGGAGAGTTGTCTTGAAATCTTTTGAATTAGATATGATCCAAAAATCAATGTAGTAACACGGGTTTATTCCACTGGAACATCTCTGTGCACTACAAGTTCTTTGAGGCAGAGACCCTGCCTTATAAATCTTTGAACCGCCCACAGAGTCTGGTACCCGACTTTTAACAGGAAAGATTCTCAATAAATAATTGCTGGTAAACCATATGTGCTTTTGAAGCAATGTTTTCTTACTTTGAAGAATGAGTTATCTCAGTAATTTTAGAAGAGTGAAATACAATACTTATTTTATTATAATCTCTTGCACCAACTGCTTCAAATTAGTTTCATCAGCATCTTTTAAAAAAATGTTTGTAAAAAACCATTAATAAATCCAGCCTCAAACTTCCCTTCAGAGTTAATGCAATCTGTTTGGGGAAGATAAGAAGGAGGATATTTTGCAATTTGTAAAGTGAAAACTCACTCAATCTGGATTTGGCCCTTGTCAACCATATACACACTGGTTCTTCCTACATCCTAGAATAGAATTATTAAGGACAGAACTGCTGTGTCGTCTAATGTGAAGAAGTGTGCCACGTGCATTCCTCCTCACCCCCAGAAGTCATTATTTCTGAAATGATTGAATTATAATACTTTTCTTCTCCCTCCTGCTATCTAATGCAGTTTTACCTCCTTTGAATGTCTTAATGTTACTGAAAATTCTGTTTATGTGTGTGAGTTGAATTTTTTTTTTTTTTTTTTTTTGAGTTGGAGTTGCACTCCTGTTGCTCAGTTTGGAGTGCAAAGATATGATCTCAGCTCACTGCAACCTCCGCCTCCTGGGTTCAAGTGATTCCCCTGTCTCAGCCTCCTGAGTAGCTTGGATTACAGGCATGTGCCACCAGGCCCAGCTAATTTTGTATTTTTGGTAGAGACGGGGTTTCTCCAGGTTGGTCAGGCTGGTGTTGAACTCCCAAGCTCAGGTGATCCACCCGCCTCAGCCTCCCAAAATGTTGGGATTACAGGCGTGAGCCACCGCCCCCGGCCAGATCTTTTAAAACTATTCAAAATACACTTCTGTGATGCTGTGTTAGCAGTGCTATCACACTCTGACATTTGGCTTTTCCCTTTCTCTGTATTTTTCCCTTTACTATAATCCCAATTTCTTAGCTAGAAGAAAGTTCACAAGTTTAGGATTAAAGCCAGTGCTTTAACCTAGACCATTCACCTGGAGAAGATGAAGGAACAATTGAAGTAACTTCTGCTCTCTCTCTTCTGTAGGAGATTCCGCCCCCCCCACACACACACATGCATACACACATACGTGTAATATGGCCTGCCCCGTCTTCTTCAACCTAACAGGAATTTGGGATTCCCCATCTGATGGGCGCTCACACAATGATCTCTTTCATACACAGGGTGGTAATTTCACTCTAAACACTTCAATTATTTATAAATGGATCTCAGAGACAGCAACTAGCAGCTGGGCTATAGAAGCGGCTCTGACTGAGGCGTGGCCAATAGAACCACATGTCACTTTAAACAGTGTTATTAATATTTATGTGACTTGATCAGCTAGTTTAGATGCAGGTCTTCCCCGGGCTGTGTGGAAGAAGCTTTCCTATTTTCGCTCGCCTGTAATTACAGGCTGATTCTTTTCTTTGTCAAACTTGAGGGGTAATCGAAGGTCAGGTTCCTGGGATGAAAAGTGTGCCAAACACATCCAAGCTATAATGCTTTCACCACTCTTCCGTCAGCTCTTTGGGGTCAATTAAAACTTAGGTCTGGAAGTAGAAAATCTAGAAGCCCAAACTGTCAATCTTGGACAAAGATTCTGGTTTTAACTTTTAACAGGGCAAAATTGATTATGTAAACAGCACTAAATAATCTGGCATAAGGCAAACTACCAAAACAGATTAAGATATTCAGGTAAATGAATTTACAGCTTTAAAAGAGAAACACATACACTGATATATACCTACAGATATAGATAGATATGCACGTGGTAGATCACCAGTGTACCTAAAGGGCACTGCTGCACACTTCAGGTCTCTCTTGCTTCCTGAAAAATGTCTTCTTTGCTCTCAAGAACAATACATTTGTATAACAATCTCAAGCAAGATCCTTCCTGCTCCATAATCTATTCATGAAAAAGCATATGGCATTAGTTTCTGAGAGCGCCGTAATTTCTCAAGTCAAATGTTGAAAAGGTCCAAGTCTAGTCCTGGTGAAACAATGGTGATTCCTTTGGAAAAGATGATGCGCATTTGGTTCAGAATCTGTCTTCTGCATTTCCTATCTGGTGATGTTCCTGACAATGGTGGTTCATCAGCTCAACGCTGGCAACTTTGAGCCTGTGGGGTGACAGCCATTAGAGGGCAGCACAGCTACATTTTCTTAGTCGTGAACCTGAGGAAACAGATGATGCACGCATTCCTTGCACGATTCTTCATGATTGAAATAATGGTCTCAGCCACAAGGCATTTTTTTCTCCCTCCGCATTTGGCCTGATTGACAGTAGAAGCTCATAGTAACAAATGAAGCTGTATCAGTAAAATGTCAGTGGAGGAACAGAATTTAACTTTTGTGTAAAGGTGTATTTCCTTATATTAAAATGACTCCATTTAGTACCTTCTTCTTCCTTAACCAAACATTTGACCTTTCTGATACAGTTTTCTCATTATTATATGTCCCTTTGTGAGAGAGAGAGAGTGTGTGTGTGTGTGTGTGTGTGTAGTTTAGAAATTTTAAGCAAACAAATTATTTCCCACCTAACCAAGTCCAAATTTCCAAATCTTCCATGACCCAGCACTATAGCAAAAAGAGCACTTGTGAAAAGACAGGTTTAAACACTTAAGAACTAATGACCTGAAATAATGACAAATCACCTTGCATGTTATCTCATTATGTTAGCAATGGACGTCTTAGCTATAGCTGCCAGGGAGATGAGCTCTGGGTAAATAATCCGTAATTACAGTAGAGTAGATGAAGATTGATTGATAAAGGGAAGTTTTTACCCTTTGGGATCAAAGAACTTTTCCTTTGACTTTGCTGATGAATTAATTGTTACAGGATAAAAAAAAATATGGACAGTATTAATGCTGCACAATTAAAATACTCTCTACCTGAGAACTTGACTCAGCAGATCAAAGACTGTCTCAGGAGTAGGAATGAACTCAGCAGCTGACGGGGTGGAGCACAGAGCACAGTCAGTGCCCCAGAACCCAGAGCGACCCAGGAGTGTTCATTCCACAGGCCAGCGGGCCAGAAACTGGAGTAATGAGATAATCAGCTTAGTCTTTAAACAACCAAAGCCAACATTTTCCCCAATTCTTGCTCTTTTCCCTTTTTACTCTGACCTCCCAAGGATCTGCTTTCTGCTGAGGCGAGGCTTGACAGAAATAAATCAAGATGCTGAATTTGAAAACCGAAACAAATTTTACATGTAGAAAGATAAAAAGAATCAAGTTAAGCTGGAGAGTGGTTGCAGATAATTAGCAAGTATGCGGGTTCCTCACACTGAACGTAGACAGGTATTTGCTTTCCTTTTTTGTGGAGTGGGAATAAGGGGTAATAGGTGGCGAGTTCTGATTGGTTGCCAGAGGCTTGAATATGTACCACCAAGGGAAATATAAAAGGTCAAGGAAATATTCAGTGCACATTCTAGAGACTGAATAAAAGCTTGTATTACTGGATTAACTTTTCAATCAACCAATCTAACTGTTAGTCAGGACCAATGTTCTCATTTTCTTCCTACTTACTTTGACATCATTTTTGACTCAAGTACTAAGAGCTTTGGCAGAATTGTGCTTTAGGGAGCTTGACAGACAGTGAGAAACAGAAACACAGACACATGCACACACGCACAACTTGACTCACTGTAATTTTCACTGCCACTTTCAATCAGCACCACTATTTTTAATCATTAAGTTGCATAGTCTATGATCTTAAAGCAGATTATACCTTTGCATTACTCTATATTAACAGCACCATGATTTATGCTAATAGGTCTGATTAACTGGGTAGGGTAGCCTGTGTCTGAACACAAGGTCAGGTGCATTCGAGTGATGCCAGACATCTGAGCACAATTCTTAGGGGTGGGGAGTTTGGCTATGATCTGTGACAGTGATGAGTGACTTAGGAGGAAGAGAGGGAGGGTTTGGTGAGCAACTTGGGCATCAGAGCACTGTCCCAAGACTCTTTTTACCAAGCAAGCCACAGATTGGTACCTACGTGGGAATAATGCTAGACACCTTACCCATTGCATCATTTATGACACTTACTGTTTACTTTTCTTTCCCGTTAGGCTAAAATCTCTTTGTGGCCAGAGGCAATATATTAGTTTTCTAGGGCTGTCATAACAGATACCACAAACTGGGTGGTGTTTGTGTGGCTTAAACACAAACATTTGTTGTCAATTGTAGTATCGATATTGGAGGCTAGAAGTCTGAGATCAATGTGGCAGCAGGGTTGGTTCCTTCTGAGGAGTGGGAAGAATAATCGGTCCCATGCCTCTCCTCTAGCATCTTGTGGTTTGCTGGCAATATTTGGTGGTCTGGCTTTCAGAAGGATCACTCCAGTCTTAGCTTTGATCTTCACCTAGAGTTCTCCTTGTGTGTTAACATTGTCTTCTCTGTATGTATCTGCCCCCAAATTTCCTCTTTTCATAAAAACACCAGTCATATTGGATTAGTAGTGCACCACTTCAACCTGGCCTCATCCTGATATAAGTAATGACATCTGCAATGACCTATTTCCAAGTAAGTTCACATTCTGAGGTACTGGGGCTTATGACTTCAAGTGAGTTTTTTGCGGGGAGGATACAATTCAACCCGTAACAGGCAGAATCATGTTCAATATTGTATATTTAATTTTTTTAAATATAGCCTTGCAGTTGGCCCTTTATCTGCTCAGAGTTAAACATAATATTATTTTAAAAGGTACAATGGAAATACTTTTATGATGGTTTATGCGTTTTTAAAATTTCTAATTGGAATAGTGTAATTTTCTAAATAGTGTAGCTCTAAACAGTGTAGGTCTTGGAATTAACGTAACAATCAATTGAGACAATCAGGGAATATTACTTTCCTTCCCTATCTTTGACATAAGAGCTCTTCAGTAAATCCAAACCTCCACGGCATCCCCACCAAGCAGATTATAAGGCTTAATAATCCTCAATATCACCAAGTTCTCTTTGTCTTTAAATCCCCCAGGCTTCAGATTAAGTTGCTTCCTTTTGTGTCTGCCTTCATGGAAACAAAGAGCAGTTGGCCAATGTGTTTAGTAGAAGAACCTTTATCTACCTGATAAACATTATTAGGTTTCCTCTTTACATTTTATCCACTAAATGATCATCTAACATTCACTCAGGTTCTATTTGCACTCTTCATTGTCTTTGTGGCTTTTGCAAAACTTATCCAGGATCTTCTGACACTCTTAGTTATCTCAGTACTAGAGACCATTTCCAAGCAGGATGTAAGAAAATAAATTGATTGGAGTTCAAGGAGCAAGATGAATACAGAACTTCAAACAGTGGGGTAATTACTTATATTTGGGACACACGTGCCATACACATTTGCCCAAGTAGAAAACATAATATTGATTACAAAGTGTGCATGTGGGATGGGTGTGCCAAAGCCATCCACAGAGGCACTCTACTGGCTGCCTGCTTGCTGTTTTGTCTTTCATTCTTTTTTTCTTTTTCTTTTTTTTTCTTAGACGGAGTCTCACTCTGTTGCCAGGCTGGAGTGCGATGGCGTGATCTCGGCTCACTGCAACCTCTGCCTCCTGGGTTCAAGCGATTCTCCTGCCTCAGTCTCCTGAGTAGCTGGGACTACAGGCACACGTGACCACGCTTGGCTAATTTTTGTAATCTTAGTAGAGACGGGGTTTCACCATATTGACCAGGATGATCTCAAGCTCTTGACCTCCTGATCTGCCCACCTCAGTCTCCCAAAGTGCTGGGATTACAGGCGTGAGCAACCACGCCCACCCTTTGTCTTTCATTCTTATTTCCCCTCTGTCCAGTCATCATGGTCTCATTACTTGCTCACTTAATCAATTGTGTAACTGGATAGTCAGAAAACAAATGCTTCCTTCCAGTATCTCATTCCCCACATTCAACCCTTGGAATGAGAAGGGCAGAGTTTCTAAAAGGCCATTTGGGTGGTGTATTAGTCAGGGTTCTCTAGATGAACAGAACTAATGGGATAGATCTATATGTGAAGGGGGAGATTATTAGGAGAACTGACTCACACGATCACAAGGTGAAGTCCCATAATAGGCCGTCTGCAAGCTGCGGAGCCAGGAAGCCAGTCCGAGTCCCAAAACCTCGAAAGTTGAGAAAGCTCTGATAGTGCAGCCTTCAGTCTGTGGCCGAAGGCTGGAAAGTCCCTGGCAAATCACTGGTGTAAGTCCAAGAGTCCAAAAGCTGAAACACTTGTAGTCTAATGTTCGAGGGAAGGAAGCATCCAGCACAGGAGAAAGATGGAGGCCAGAAGACTTATCCAGTCTAGTCTTTCCTCATTCTTCTGTCTGCTTCTACCTGGCCGTGCTGACAGCTGATTAGATGGTGCACACTCAGATTGAGGGTGGGTCTGCCTTTCCCAGCCCACTGACTCAAATGTTAATCTCTTTTATCAACAGGCTCACAGACACACCCAGGAACAATAGTCTGCATCCTTCAATCCAATCAAGTTGACACTCAATATTAACCATCACAGGTGGGATCGTAAGAAATTGAACTGATAGAAGGGCATTAGGAGCCAATGTGTTTCAGGAGATTTGGGATATCCAGACACTGGGAAGAAGAAATGGGTTTATGGGTCTCAGGAGTAGCTGAGACCAGCCTCCAGTTACCCAGCTTCCGTGTGAAGGTCCCTGAGAAGCCGAGGGTTGGGGGGTGTAATAGGAATGGAGGTGGTGGTAGTGGGAGCAAAACACTAAAATTTGTATCCTAGAGAGGTGAGGGGAATTTGCATGAAAGTAATACAGCCACCCATCTTCAAGCACCATGGATAAGAAAAGATGGCCTTTCTGCAGATATTCTGGACCATCTGCGCACCACAGGAAATGCAAACATTTGTTAGATGGGGAAAGACCAGTCTCAAAAATAGCTTAGAAAGAACTTACTGCCATCCTAGTGGGATGGTTTCTTTATTTTTTATCTTTTCTTTACTTTCTTCTTTTTTTTTTTTTTCAGATCCTCTATTGCCTAGGCAGGAGTGCACTGGCATTATTATAGCTCACTGCAGCCTCAACTTCCCAGGCTCAACGTAATCTCCCACCTCAGCCTCCTGAGTAGCTGGGACTACAAGTGTGCACCACTATGCCCAGCTAATTAAAAAAAAAAAATTTTTGTTTTCTAGAGATGAGGTCTTACTATGTCGACGAGGCTAGTCTTGAACTCCTGGCCTCACATTTGAGAGGCCTCTTACCTTGGCCTCCCAAAGTGCTGAATTACAGGCATGAGCCACCATGTCTGGCTCCCCTAATGAGGTGGTTTCTAAACATATAGCATTTGATTTAAGGAGAGAGGAGAAAGTAACTTTTCTTTTTCTTCTTTTTTTTTTTTTAACATCTAACATTGCAGGATAAAATTCATGTCTATTAGTCAGCATTTTCTTTTCCATTACCATGGTTACCAATGATGATGATGATGATAATAGCTGGTATTCATCAAACTATTGCTGTGTAACAGACACTAAGCTAAAGCTAAATGCTTTACATGGATCAATTTCACTTTCACAGTAGTTACTATTATTAATCCCTTTTTACAGGTAGAAAATTGAGGCTGGAGAGTTTATGTAATTTCTTCACGTTTACAAAGCAATTAAACACAAGAGCTGCATGAACTTGGACTCCCCATTCACCTCACCCTGTTCTGATGAAACTCTATATGCTATGCTGCCTTTATATTGATCAAAGTGTTGACAAATGAATGAGTATGCATCCAGAAGTAGGGCTGGACAATAATTTATCTCTTTTTTTTTTTCACCCTAACCTTTAATTTATGATTCTTGATTAATGGATACTTAATGAATCAAAAGAGAATTGGAAACAATTTTGCAAGGAAAAGAGAAAATAGCTTTAAGATATATGAGAAGAGGGACACCTAAAGAGATTGTGCTGATAAAACAAGATATCTGTATGTACATGCTGATAAATTATAGATTGCATTATAACTCTTGTTATTCCTTGTATCCCTGCCTCTTTTCTAAGACATCATGTAATTTTCTCCTATTGCATTTCGGATTTCTACATATTATACCAGGAAATCTTAACACTGTGGTGGAATGAGCTAGTGAGGACTGCTCCCTGCAAAGGAATAAAGCCAAAATTAAAATCTCTCTTTTTTATGTTTCTTTCTCTCTCTCTCTCTCTTTCTCTCTCTCTCTTTCTCTCTCTCTCTCTTTCTCTCTCTCTCTCTCTCTCTCTCTCAAACTTGACACAAAAATAAAAATCACCAGGTGCCAGAAACGAAATGGAAACTCAAAAACGATGCCATTCTGATCTAGTAGAGGAGTAGTTAGTGAGTATTTTCTGTAAAGGACCAGATAGCAAATACCTTAGGTTTTTGAGGTCATATGGTCTATGTTATAACTATTATAGCCCAGAAAAAGTAACAGACAATATGTATATGAATGAATGTAGCTGTGTAGCAATAAAACTTTATTTACAGAAATAGGCAGCAGGCCATAGAGTGCTGACCACTGTAATAAAATATCACAATCAACATAAGCCCAGAGTATGGTCTGGGGATTGGGATGTCAATGCCCACTGATACGGTTTGGCTCTGTGTCCCCACCCAAATCTCATCTCGAATTGTAATTCCCCACATGCTGAGGGAAGGACCTGGTGGGAGGTGACTGGATCATGGAGGCGGTTTGTCCCATGCTGTTCTCTTGATAGTGAGGGAGTTCTCATGAGATCTGATAGTTTAAAAGTGGCAGTTTCCCTGCTCTCTCTCTCTCTCCTGCCACATTCTGAAGAAGGTACTTGCTTCTCTTTCACCTTCTGCCATGATTAAGTTTCCTGAGGCTTCCACAGCCATGTGGAACTGTGGGTCAATTAAATATCTTTCCTTATAAATTACCCAGTCTCAGGCAGTTCTTTATAGCAGTATAAAAATGGACTAAATTACACCCACATGGGAATGGGATACTGAGCTTTGGGCCAAGATGAAGTCTGGAACAAGAACTGAGACAGTTGCCTAAATCTGAGTCATCTAAAGTCCTAAACCATTAAGTAAAAGAAAAACACACTTTTTCTTTTTTTCTTTTTCTTTCTTTCTTTTTTTTTTTTTTTTTTTTTTTTTTTTTTTTTTTTTTTTTTTTTTTTTTTGAGACAGGGTCTTTCTCTGTCACTCAGGCTGGAGTGCAGTGGTGCATTCTTTGCTCACTGCAGCCTCCACCTCCAGACTCAAGCCATCCTTCCACCTTAGCCTCCCGAGTAGCTGGAAGTACAGGTACACACCACCACATCCAGCTAATTTTTGTATTTTTTGTGGAGGTGGGGTTCCATCATCTTGGCCAGGCTGGTCTGAAACTCCTGAGCTCAAGTGATGTGTCCACCTTGACCTCCCATAGTGCTGGGATTGTAATCATGAGCCATTGTGCCTGGCCCTTTCTTCCTTTCTTTTTTTAAATTGCATTGATTTGTTTGAAAAATCAGCTAATTGCACGGGAAACTAAAATAATTCACTGACTGGCCTAGGGAAATAGAAAAGAGGCTCTGGGTGACTGACACTCAAGGGCCTTGGTTGCAAACAATATTAATAACCTATACACTTCAAGCAGAAAAAAATATCAAAGAGGCCCAGAAAACTGGAATCTGGAGCTCCCAGCCAGGTATAATGACCAACCCACTATAGGATGTCACT
>NW_012107709.1:903240-906533 GCF_000951045.1 Mandrillus leucophaeus | reverse complement strand
TGAGCAACCACGCCCACCCTTTGTCTTTCATTCTTATTTCCCCTCTGTCCAGTCATCATGGTCTCATTACTTGCTCACTTAATCAATTGTGTAACTGGATAGTCAGAAAACAAATGCTTCCTTCCAGTATCTCATTCCCCACATTCAACCCTTGGAATGAGAAGGGCAGAGTTTCTAAAAGGCCATTTGGGTGGTGTATTAGTCAGGGTTCTCTAGATGAACAGAACTAATGGGATAGATCTATATGTGAAGGGGGAGATTATTAGGAGAACTGACTCACACGATCACAAGGTGAAGTCCCATAATAGGCCGTCTGCAAGCTGCGGAGCCAGGAAGCCAGTCCGAGTCCCAAAACCTCGAAAGTTGAGAAAGCTCTGATAGTGCAGCCTTCAGTCTGTGGCCGAAGGCTGGAAAGTCCCTGGCAAATCACTGGTGTAAGTCCAAGAGTCCAAAAGCTGAAACACTTGTAGTCTAATGTTCGAGGGAAGGAAGCATCCAGCACAGGAGAAAGATGGAGGCCAGAAGACTTATCCAGTCTAGTCTTTCCTCATTCTTCTGTCTGCTTCTACCTGGCCGTGCTGACAGCTGATTAGATGGTGCACACTCAGATTGAGGGTGGGTCTGCCTTTCCCAGCCCACTGACTCAAATGTTAATCTCTTTTATCAACAGGCTCACAGACACACCCAGGAACAATAGTCTGCATCCTTCAATCCAATCAAGTTGACACTCAATATTAACCATCACAGGTGGGATCGTAAGAAATTGAACTGATAGAAGGGCATTAGGAGCCAATGTGTTTCAGGAGATTTGGGATATCCAGACACTGGGAAGAAGAAATGGGTTTATGGGTCTCAGGAGTAGCTGAGACCAGCCTCCAGTTACCCAGCTTCCGTGTGAAGGTCCCTGAGAAGCCGAGGGTTGGGGGGTGTAATAGGAATGGAGGTGGTGGTAGTGGGAGCAAAACACTAAAATTTGTATCCTAGAGAGGTGAGGGGAATTTGCATGAAAGTAATACAGCCACCCATCTTCAAGCACCATGGATAAGAAAAGATGGCCTTTCTGCAGATATTCTGGACCATCTGCGCACCACAGGAAATGCAAACATTTGTTAGATGGGGAAAGACCAGTCTCAAAAATAGCTTAGAAAGAACTTACTGCCATCCTAGTGGGATGGTTTCTTTATTTTTTATCTTTTCTTTACTTTCTTCTTTTTTTTTTTTTTCAGATCCTCTATTGCCTAGGCAGGAGTGCACTGGCATTATTATAGCTCACTGCAGCCTCAACTTCCCAGGCTCAACGTAATCTCCCACCTCAGCCTCCTGAGTAGCTGGGACTACAAGTGTGCACCACTATGCCCAGCTAATTAAAAAAAAAAAATTTTTGTTTTCTAGAGATGAGGTCTTACTATGTCGACGAGGCTAGTCTTGAACTCCTGGCCTCACATTTGAGAGGCCTCTTACCTTGGCCTCCCAAAGTGCTGAATTACAGGCATGAGCCACCATGTCTGGCTCCCCTAATGAGGTGGTTTCTAAACATATAGCATTTGATTTAAGGAGAGAGGAGAAAGTAACTTTTCTTTTTCTTCTTTTTTTTTTTTTAACATCTAACATTGCAGGATAAAATTCAGGTCTATTAGTCAGCATTTTCTTTTCCATTACCATGGTTACCAATGATGATGATGATGATAATAGCTGGTATTCATCAAACTATTGCTGTGTAACAGACACTAAGCTAAAGCTAAATGCTTTACATGGATCAATTTCACTTTCACAGTAGTTACTATTATTAATCCCTTTTTACAGGTAGAAAATTGAGGCTGGAGAGTTTATGTAATTTCTTCACGTTTACAAAGCAATTAAACACAAGAGCTGCATGAACTTGGACTCCCCATTCACCTCACCCTGTTCTGATGAAACTCTATATGCTATGCTGCCTTTATATTGATCAAAGTGTTGACAAATGAATGAGTATGCATCCAGAAGTAGGGCTGGACAATAATTTATCTCTTTTTTTTTTTCACCCTAACCTTTAATTTATGATTCTTGATTAATGGATACTTAATGAATCAAAAGAGAATTGGAAACAATTTTGCAAGGAAAAGAGAAAATAGCTTTAAGATATATGAGAAGAGGGACACCTAAAGAGATTGTGCTGATAAAACAAGATATCTGTATGTACATGCTGATAAATTATAGATTGCATTATAACTCTTGTTATTCCTTGTATCCCTGCCTCTTTTCTAAGACATCATGTAATTTTCTCCTATTGCATTTCGGATTTCTACATATTATACCAGGAAATCTTAACACTGTGGTGGAATGAGCTAGTGAGGACTGCTCCCTGCAAAGGAATAAAGCCAAAATTAAAATCTCTCTTTTTTATGTTTCTTTCTCTCTCTCTCTCTCTTTCTCTCTCTCTCTTTCTCTCTCTCTCTCTTTCTCTCTCTCTCTCTCTCTCTCTCTCAAACTTGACACAAAAATAAAAATCACCAGGTGCCAGAAACGAAATGGAAACTCAAAAACGATGCCATTCTGATCTAGTAGAGGAGTAGTTAGTGAGTATTTTCTGTAAAGGACCAGATAGCAAATACCTTAGGTTTTTGAGGTCATATGGTCTATGTTATAACTATTATAGCCCAGAAAAAGTAACAGACAATATGTATATGAATGAATGTAGCTGTGTAGCAATAAAACTTTATTTACAGAAATAGGCAGCAGGCCATAGAGTGCTGACCACTGTAATAAAATATCACAATCAACATAAGCCCAGAGTATGGTCTGGGGATTGGGATGTCAATGCCCACTGATATGGTTTGGCTCTGTGTCCCCACCCAAATCTCATCTCGAATTGTAATTCCCCACATGCTGAGGGAAGGACCTGGTGGGAGGTGACTGGATCATGGAGGCGGTTTGTCCCATGCTGTTCTCTTGATAGTGAGGGAGTTCTCATGAGATCTGATAGTTTAAAAGTGGCAGTTTCCCTGCTCTCTCTCTCTCTCCTGCCACATTCTGAAGAAGGTACTTGCTTCTCTTTCACCTTCTGCCATGATTAAGTTTCCTGAGGCTTCCACAGCCATGTGGAACTGTGGGTCAATTAAATATCTTTCCTTATAAATTACCCAGTCTCAGGCAGTTCTTTATAGCAGTATAAAAATGGACTAAATTACACCCACATGGGAATGGGATACTGAGCTTTGGGCCAAGATGAAGTCTGGAACAAGAACTGAGACAGTTGCCTAAATCTGAGTCATCTAAAGTCCTAAACCATTAAGTAAAAGAAAAACACACTTTTT
>NW_012107709.1:893929-902595 GCF_000951045.1 Mandrillus leucophaeus | reverse complement strand
TGATCCTCAATACTGGATACCAGAAGCTCCACCTCTGTCTCTTCTCCTGGGGCCTCTGCTATCATGTTTGCCAGAATATTTATCCTCCTCTCACAGTGACTTCCCATCTCTCCTTCCCAGAGTTAAAATATCTCATTATTGGAATCCTCACTACTGGTAGTCTAGAGATATGAATTTTGTTTTTCTACCTCGTAAAGGAGGAACTTTAAATGTGAGGAATTAATGCAAGGTACAGAGGTTTTTCAAAGATGTTGGTTAGCCACAAATAATTAAAATCTATGAGGGTGATGATTTTTGGTGTATGTCTGTGAGAAATTTTAAAATTCTAGCTTCTGCCACATTTGGGGGAGCACTCTGTTATTCTTAAGGAAAAAAATGTATTTAAACTTTTAACCCATGGGTAAAGGTTGAAAAACTCCCCAAGTGTCTAAATACGTCTTTTAGGTATTAATATATTTGAATTAATAAAAACTCCCCAATTGTCTAAATGTGTCTTTTAGGTATTAATATATTAATATATATGAATATTTGAATTCAAACAAGATCCACATCTTGCATTTGGTTCCTTTTTAAGTCTCTCTCATTCTATAACCATCATCCCCTTTCACTTTTTTTTTCATTTCTTTGATTTGTTCTAGAAAGCACTTCACATAGGAATACTGTATTTTGGATTCCAGTGAGCATTTTCTTCCAATGTTCTTTAACTTATTTATCTTCTCTATTCCCTGTAAGTTGGTAGTACGATCTAGAAAATCATTTTATTCATATTCAGTTTTTGTTTAGATAAGAGCCCTCCATTCCTGCTGTGTTACAAAACAAGGCACGGAAGATCTGGCTCTTCCCCTTTCAGTAATGCCAAGATGAATTACTGGGTTCAGGTTGTCTTGGCTCATTCATCCATTATCAATTTACCAATCATCATTTCACATGATAGTTTTAATATTTATGACACTCATTGTCTGTATCCATTATTTATTTCATTATGGGTTTCAAAATAGTGATTTTCTAAGTCTACAATTCTTTGTTCATTTTAAAGAACATTCTATTACCAACTATGTGAAATATAATTTATACAGAAAGGTAGGTCTTTGATTGATTTTATCACTTTCATAGTGAGTGGGTGCCCTAGTGAACTCCTGTGATAACTGTTTTAGTCCACTTGGGCAGCTATAATGAAATACTTTAGACTGGTAGTTTATAAACAACAGAAACATATTAATCACAGTTCTGAAGGCTAAGAAATCCAAGATTAAGATGCTGGAAGATTCGGTGTCTGTTGGGTGCTTACTCTCTGCTTCATAACTAATGGCTTGCTGTAACTTCACAAGGTGGAAAGAACAAAAGAGGATAGGAGCTCCCTTGAGCCTCTTTCATGAGGGTGCTAATCTAATTCATAAGCATGGAACCCTGATGTCATCATCACTTTCCAAAGGCTCCAACTATTAATACTATCAAATTGAAATCTGATGAGACATACACATTCAGACCATAGTGATGACCAGTGTGTGTGTTTTTTTAAAAAAATTAGTATCATTATAATTTAATAAATTTTTAATATTACTCTAAATGCATGGATTTCTAACAAAGTATTTAATTTGCTCCAATGTGTCTATTCTGTCTTTGCTCAAATTGTGCCAGCTTTTGACTGGTGAACACTCCTCTATATTGGCCCCTATAATCTTGTTACTCTTTGATAGCTTCCTTTGGTAGCCTACTAAGATATCTCCAGCTCATTTTGTACATTTTCTTTGGAAGACCTAGAATAAGGAATTTTTCCAAGAAGCTCTGGTTCTTTGTAGTGGAAAATGAAATTTAGGGTCTTGGGTGATGGCTAAGTTCATTACTACTGGGATATCATTCCTTCTTGGTCTTTTCAATGAACAGAGCAACAAAACACAATTTTTTGAAGGAAAAGTAATGCATTTATATTGATATTTCTAATTTAAATAAATTTTTTTTGGCCAGGTGCGGTGGCTCATGCCTGTAATCCCAGCACTTTGGGAGGCCAAGGCAGGTGGATCACGAGGTCAGGAAATCGAGACTATCCTGGTCAACATGGTGAAACCTCATCCCTACTAAAATACAAAAAATTAGCCAGGTGTGGTGTCACATGTCTGTAGTCCCAACCACTCTAGAGGCTAGGCTGAGACAGGGGAATCACTTGAACCTGGGAGGTGGAGATTGCAGTGAGCCAAGATAGCACCCCTGCACTCTAGCCTTTGTGACAGAGCAAAAAAAGAAAAAAAAAAAAGTCTTTTTAAAGCTGAGAATTTCATGTATATTGTATTGTAAAAGATACTGAGTTTTCCCAGATAATTACAGTTGATCCAGGAAACAAACAAAAGGGAAGAGACAAGGGTATAGGAAATTAAGATTTTAGAATAGGAACCCCAGGTATTTGGAGCTTATTCTTCTGAGTTAGAGACTTTACTAGCATCTCTGCGGTTGGCCTTACCAGGCCAACTGTAGCCTCCCAGGGGACACAGTGGTCCTTATGCCAGTGCCTCTAGTTACTTCATCCAAAGCTAGCATAAAATGTTATTAAAAATTAACAACTAAACACTTTTGCCTATCTCATTTTCTTTCCCTAGTAAGCATCTTGGTTTTGCTGCCTTAAGGCTCAACAATTTTTTTTTTGATCTTTAAAGTAATTTTATTAGATAATATTTTAGTGTGTCATCTGTTTTTTACAGATACCCATTGTGCCCTTTCAGTAGTTACTTTTTTAAAAAAATATTTTTTGGTAAATTTTTCTTAATTTGAATATTTGTTCTGTACCATTCTTGGATTTCCTCTTTAGGAGCCCCTTTATACATGTGTTGGCTCTTCTTTGTCAACCATGTTTGCCACTCTCTCAACTACTTCTTAACCTTTTTCTTAATTCCAAATTTTTATCATTTTTACTTTCTACTTGCTTTAAAGTATTGTGTGTTGTCTCTGTTTCCTCTTGTGTGAATTCTAGTTCAGGCTTCATTTCTGAAATACTTTTTTCTTTTATTTCTAATTCATTGTTTTTACCTTATATCTAAGTTTTCTAATCCTAACTTGTTATGTTCTTTAATTTTTAAAATTACATTTTAAAATTTATTTTTGCTTATTTGAAATAGTTATAGTTTTCATCTGTTTAATGGTCATATATTCCTGGAATACTTTTAATATCTCTAGGGACATTCTACTCATTATTTATTTTATTTTTTGCATTTGACACAGTTCTGTTCATTGCTTATTTTTGTGTACTATTGGATTTACTGACCTTTTAGGAGGCCAGGTGGGTCAGGCTACCTTTGCTAGCTTCACAGATCTAAAACTTTTACTTGTTTTATCTTTGACAGATGTTTATAAATTCAAAACTCAGTAAATATGACTCTGTTTTCTGAGATATTCTACCTCATTCCTCCTCCCCTACTTTAAGTTTCCCTTAACTTTTATTTATTCTTACTTACTTACTTTGGAGACAATTCCCACTAGTTTCTCATAGGGTTTTTTTTCCCCCAAAAGGGGCCTTATTTATTTAGTTATATGAGCCCATTTTCACAGAGTGCCTGCCCCTTCAATGCCACACCTAATAATTACCTGTGAGTGTTCAAAACCCTCCCAATTTTATTTGGCCTCTCACACTTCACAATAAATACCTATTGACAGTTTAGGTATTCTCTACTGACAGTCTATTGACAGTTTAGGTATTCTCTAATGACAGTCTATTGACAGGTTAGGGGTTCTCTATTAATAGTGTTAAGAGTTCAGGTGTTTTCTCATTTTCAGGTCCAGCAGCTAGCTCGTTGCTTTCCTCTGTTATCTGCTACGTGGAGGCTGATAGCATGTTTTGTTTACGTATTCTTCTATTTTGTGGACTGTGGGAATGCTTTGTCACTTAATCTTCTTTTAAATGTTGCCTGTGCATTTTTGGTTTTGTATTCCTAGTTGCTCTGTTCATTTTTCTGAGGGTATTTGGGAAGCATATTTACTTGTTCCTTATTTTTTACTTATATTACTGATGCTTCTCTCTTATGCTGAAATCTTGGTTCATAATATCAAAAGGTGAAGTTATAACAATTTAAAGAAATTAATTTGCTTTATTTGCAGTTCTAGAGTCAGACAACACTTCATTTCGTTACATAGAATAAGTGTTCCAATGAGCTGAGCAGAGGAGATTGGTTTTATAGACAGGAGAGGGCTGAAGAAAGTAGACACAAAGAGCAAAAGGTAGATTGGTCATTTTAAAGTTATTTTCTTTGTAAGGCAGACACAGAGAAACATAATAATAGAAAAATAACTGATTAGTTAACATCAGCTTACTTCAAGATAATTTTATTTTTCTTGGTGTGGATTAGCACAGAGGAAAATTTGTTATTATGTCTACTGACACTGGCCTGTTTGAGAAATTTGTCTATTATTTCTCTCTTCTGATTTCCCAGAAGGTCAGATAACAACTTACTTTTGGTTTAGTGAAGTGGAACTTTAGTATAAGTGACTTCGTTTTGGTTTTATTCTGATCTCTTGGAGCCTAGTGCAGGAGCTCAATCCAAAACAATGGGCTCTGATCATTTTTATTTAACAATAACAACATTGTGAAATAAACAACTGTGTTAAATAAACATTGTTATGCCATATTTATTTATTTAAATCTACCTTTTGGTCTTTGTGTCTGCTTTCTTCAGCCCTTTTTTGTCTACAAAACCAATCCCTTCTGCTCAGCTCATTGGAACACTTATTCTATTTAATGAAATGAAGTGTTGCCTGGCTCTAGAACTGTCGTTACTGTTAAATAACAACTTTAATATATTACTTTATCTTGCCATATATTTATAACAGCTCCAAGGTAGGATATAACTACTGTATTCAAAGTTTAAGATTTCCTTACATTTATTATTTGTCTTAGAATTAGGATGCTCAGCTTGTTTTGGTTTACCTGGAACTTTCCTGGTTATAGCACTAAAAGTCCTGTGTCTTAGGAAACCCCTCAGTCTTATGTAAAAACCTGGATGATTTGTCAGTCTACATGTACCACTAGAGATATAGGGTCAAAATACTCTGTTTAATATTCACTCGAATTCATTTAGTTTTAAATATGGCATGCCAATTATTAGGTAACTTGTTTTATGGTTTTTACTTATAGAGAATGCGCACATTTTCAATTAAAGTAAAATATAGAAAAAAATGTTAAAAACACTTCTATGATGAAGGGTCATTCACATTTTGTTCATAGCCTATGCACATTTTTTCTATTGGTTTGTCAGTGCTTTTCTTCTCAATGTTTAGAAGCTCTTTGTATAGTAGGAATAGTAACGCTTTGTGGAGTAAGTTGAAAATAACTTATTTTGCAGCTTTTTAATTGACTAGTGAAAATTTTTATTTTTAATTTTCATATAATTTACTTTTGAATTTTGAGTCACAGTTCAAGAAGCTTTCCTTACTCTCAGTTTTTATGTAGGAATTTGTTCATTTTTTCACTAGTTCTTAGGTAACTTCCTTTTTTGAATTTGGATCTCTAATTTTAAATTTTTATTAACATTTTAAATTGTTTTGTTAAAAACCCTTTAATTTTTTACACTCTTGATTATTTTTGAGAGTGGGATAAAATATTTCTACCTCCATTGTTGATTTATCAATATTTTATAGTAGGTCCACTGATTTCCGCTTCACTTCTTACGTGGTTAAGGTGCTAGGTGCATAAAGATCAAGAGTGTCAAAACTTCCTGATGAAAAAAATGTCTTTTATGATTACATAATGATTCTCTTTATTACCTTAAAGTTTATTTTCAGTATAGCTAAAACAGACTTCTATTCTACTTAGTATATTTTTTCTTACTTTATACTCATGTCTTTAAATTTCAAATATATCTCTTATATGGCACATATAGCTGGATTTAAATGTTTTTAAATTAAACCTGAGAGACTCATTCAAATATCTAACACATATATTAAGATTTATTTATACCATATTATTATGCCTTTTCCATTTTACCAAGTTTCTTATTTTTGCCTTTCCACCATTTGTCTTCTCTTATGAATTCTGTTTTCTTTTTTCCTCTTAATAATGAATCCATCTAATTTCATAGTCACCTGAATAGGGATGTTAAAATAATAGCATTCCTATGCATTTGTAAGTTAACATTTGCTATTTAATGTTTTTTGAGAGCTATTTGAGCCTTCTTCTTTGTAGCACTGTCTGATGCACTAGTAGCTTAAGTAGAGGGAGTATGGAAGAGATATAACATTCTCCTTTTGGCTGCACCTCTGATAGGTTGGGGTAGAAGAAAAGGGAATGAGAAAGTAGAGTGAGCCTCTGCCCATATGGATGAAGTTCTGGTCCTTTCATGGACTGGATGGCTTTAAAAACCATTTCAATTTATATCCCATGCACTCAGAGATTGGGTGCGTCTCTAGTGTTCTACTCATTCAATCCCACAAGGCCAGATTTGAGAATTGTTATCACTTCTGTAACTTCTAGGAAGTGGGTACTTATGCGGTATTAATGGTCTCCTTCTCCACCCTGCAGACTGCTCTTCAGTTCTCTTTTTCTCTACTCAGTATTGGGAGAATCAGCAGGTCTACTGGCCAAGTTGAAGTCCACAAGTGAATGAAATTCAAATTTCCCCATTCTTATAAATCATTCTGCTATAAAGACACATGCATGCATCTGTTTATTGCAACAGTATTCACAATAGCAAAGATGTGGAATCAACCTAAATGTCCGTTAATGATAGACTGGATAAAGAAAATGTGGTATATAAGCACCGTGGAATACTATGCAGCCATAAAAAACCATGGAATCATGTCTCTTGCAGTAACACGGAAGGAGCTAGAGGCCATTATCCTCAGCAAACTAACACTGGAACATAAAATCAAATACTGCATGTTCTCACTTATAAGTGGGAGCTAAATGACAAGAACACATAAACACATAGAGGGGAACAACACACACTGGGGCCTATTGGAGGGTGGAGGGTGGGAGGGAGAGAATCAGGAAAAATTACTAATGGATATGAGGCATAATATCCAGGTGATGAAATGATCTGTAGCACAAACCCCCATGACGTGACTTTACCTATATGACAAACCTGCACATGTACCCCTGAACTGAAAAGTTTAAACATTTTCCCCATTCCTGCCTGATTAACTATAATCTTTATGAGAAACTTCTCAAAACTTTACCTTGGCCCCATGCCTTAGAGGCATGTTTCAAAATGAAAGGGAGAAAAGAACTCTTTCATGTGCATTGTACTTTCTACAAGGCTGATGAAAAATCCTCTTCCTCTTTCCAGTACTATTAAAATACGGAGTAGGGGTATAAGTGGGTGTGTGGCCACTTGTTTGAGGATAAGCTGTATCCTAATACCAGTGGCTCCATTATAATGTGTGTAGGGTGGTGCGAAGCACCTTTTTGGAGGCTTTTTCCCCTTAGTTGCAGTAATGAGGTCCCAGGGAAAGTTTTACTCAGGATCCTATTATAATTGCTTAGATTTACCTACATTTGTCATTTTCTTTCATTGTTAGTTACTCTCTCTAATCGACCCCCTTTATCTTTCTGAGTTAATTTCTCTTTTCTTGAGGGATGTTCCCTAAGTGTTTCTTTGAGCTAAGTCTGTAAGTGGTAAACTCTTAATTGTGAATGTGTCTATTTTGTTTGCTTTCTTTAGTTTTATTTAGCTGGGTATAAAATTCTAGATTTTCTGTTATTTCTCTTCATCAATTTGAAGATATTTATTTTCTTCTGGATTCTGTTATTGTTAATGATAAATCTGATGCCCAAATGTATCTTCTTCAATAAACAGTGATGTTTCCCTGTTTGTATTTATTTTTTTGAGTTGCTTTTTAGTATTTTCACTGTCTTTGATGTTCCATAGTTTTGTAACTCTATATATGGATTTATTTATCTTTTTGGGACTCTCTTTGAGTCTCCTTTCTGAAATCTCTTTCAGATATCTTTAGATTAAATGTTTTTCCCCAGAATTTGTATTTGGGACTTTTGAGTTCCAGCAACTGGGAAAACTGTGCTATTAAAGTCCATCTCCTCCTATAAACCCATAAGAATATTGAAGCCAGGTACAGTGGTACACATCCATATTCCAGCTACTTGGGAGGCTGAGGTGGGAAGATCACTTGAGGCCAGGAGTTCAAAACCTGCCTGGGCAGCACAGTGAGTATCTATCTCAAAAAAAATGGATAAAATATAATTCTTTCATAACTGAGCTTGAAAGAAAGGAAAACCTTATGATAACTCAAACTAAGAAAAATCCCAAAACCAGAGCTATAAGCTTGTGAACTGTCCTGGGAGTGGGCAGGTATGTAAGGGTCACAGCTGTAGGCTCCAGTACTTAGGAAGAAAGAAGATCTGGCCTTCGACCCATGCAGAGAAACAATGAGATGGCACAAATGGAAGAAGAGTGAAAGACATGGAAGAGAAAATGAGAAAGTCCAAAAAGAAATCAAACAAGATGAACAAAAGGCATATTAAAAAGAGAGTGGTCCCTGGGACTGGGAGCTGTTCCTCTGGCTCTGGACATAGGCACACACCTGCTTGGTGGATGGCCTGAGATGTGTCTGCTTGAGGGTGGCCCACAGGCCTATTTGTCATGTGCAGAGGATAGGGTGGGGGAGGAACAGGACTGTTTCACAGGCCAAGACTCAAGCACAGGGCTGCTGTGCAGTGCTCAATGGGTCTA
>NW_012107709.1:890040-893879 GCF_000951045.1 Mandrillus leucophaeus | reverse complement strand
GTCTGTAAGTGGTAAACTCTTAATTGTGAATGTGTCTATTTTGTTTGCTTTCTTTAGTTTTATTTAGCTGAATATAAAATTCTAGATTTTCTGTTATTTCTCTTCATCAATTTGAAGATATTTATTTTCTTCTGGATTCTGTTATTGTTAATGATAAATCTGATGCCCAAATGTATCTTTTTCAATAAACAGTGATGTTTCCGTTTGTATTTATTTTTTTGAGTTGCTTTTTAATAGTTTCACTATGTCTTTGATGTCCCATAGTTTTGTAACTCTATATATGGATTTATTTATCTTTTTGGGACTCTCTTTGAGTCTCCTTTCTGAAATCTCTTTCGGATATCTTTAGATTAAATGTTTTTCCCCCGAAATTTGTATTTGGGACTTTTTAGTTCCAGCAACTGGGAAAACTGTGCTATTAAAGTCCATCTCCTCCTATAAACCCATGAGAACATTGAAGCCAGGTACAGTGGTACACATCCATATTCCAGCTACTTGGGAGGCTGAGGTGGGAAGATCACTTGAGGCCAGGAGTTCAAGACCTGCCTGGGCAGCACAGTGAGTATCTATCTCAAAAACAAAAATGGATAAAATATAATTCTTTCATAACTGAGCTTGAAAGAAAGGAAAACCTTATGATAACTCAAACTAAGAAGATTCCCAAAATCAGAGCTATAAGCTTGTGAACTGTCCTGGGAGTGGGCAGGTATGTAAGGGTCACAGCTGTAGGCTCCAGTACTTAGGAAGAAAGAGGATCTAGCCTTGGACCCATGCAGAGAAACAATGAGATGGCACAAATGAAAGAAGAGTAAAAGACACGAAGATAAAATGAGAAAGTCCAAAAAGAAATTGAATAAGATGAGCAAAAGGCATATTAAAAAGAGAGTGGTCCCTGGGACTGAGAGCTGTTCCTCTGACTCTGGACATAGGCACACACCTGCTTGGTGGATGGCCTGAGATGTGTCTGCTTGAGGGTGGCCCACAGGCCTATTTGTCATGTGCAGAGGATAGGGTGGGGGAGGAACAGGACTGTTTCACAGGCCAGGACTCAAGCACAGGGCTGCTGTGCAGTGCTCAATGGGTCTAGGGGCATGCCCGCCAAAGGTGGCTATTTCTCAGGCCCAGGACATGGCTGCGCTGAGGCTGGGAACGATAGAGGAAAGGTAAGGATAGGGAGAGATTTGTTAAAGTATACAAAATTACAGCTAGATAGCTGGAATAAGTTCCAACATTCTATAACATTGTAGGATGACCATAGTTAATAATAATATGTAGTTTTAAATAGCTAGAAGGAGCATATTAAACATACCCAACACAAATCAATGAGAAATGTTTCAGAAGATAAATATGCAAATTACACTGATCTGATCACTATACATTCTACATATGGAAACATCACTATGTAACCTATAAGTATGTACAATGGACAAGATTTATCTATTTAAAAAAAGAATAGCTGAGAATTTTCCAGGTCTGAGAACTGAGTGAAGTATAGAGATTCCAGAATGGAAAAGTGAAATTAAACCATGAAGATGATGCTAGCTGCTGGCCATAACATACTTTTATGAAATATTAGGAGAAAAATAACTTTACTCTCAGTTATACATTTACTGAACTTTTTATTGTCACTTGACACAACTCAAGAAGAAACCAGTGAATTATTTGAACAAATGTATACTAATAATGTTATTAAAGAGAAGATGCTAGTGTGCTGTCTGGCATATACTTTTTTACCATAATTTTACCACCTACGTGCTTCAGAATACTCATGGAATTATTGATCTGGTTATATCTACAATACCTATTTTAATACCTCGCTATAAACATTGAGTAACTGGGGAAGACATCTGCAGCCAGGGGTTTGGTTGTTCATTGACCCATGGTTACTCTGAGCATTATGACATCAGCTGGCAATTATGCTATTGTATTTGGATAAAAAGTACAAAACTTATACACACACACTGTATATGTGTATACAGATATATTATTTTTCCAATTCAGGAAGCATAGCACAAACTACCACTTAGTAGGCTAGAGGTGGGAGAACATTACTCTTGTAGCTCACAATTCATCATTAAAATTGAAGGGTTTTTATAAATGCAAAGCATTCTATGAAACCTTATTAAACCAACCAGTTGTGAAAACAAATAAACAAATGAATACACAAGCAAACCAAGAGACAACAAGGTAACAGTTCAAGAGCAAAGCAAGACATGGGAAGTCCCCATGACTAATTCTCAAAAAGAGAAAGAACAGGGGCATTTGAAAAATAGGCACCCCAAGCTCATTTCTTCCCCTTCATGGATAAGGAACTTGAGGTCCAGAGAAATGACGTGATCACTCAAGTCCCAGAAACGGGACAACAGCAGTGCGTGATAGTAGAGAGCAGTCTTGCGAGACTCGAAATATTTTGTTCTACAAATGACATTACAAGATGATCCAGCATGTCTTGTTCAGGCCATGGAGACAGTGGACTGAACGACAGCTGCCTCCCTGTTATTGTTACAGTTAGTTCTCCACATCCACAGGTTCTACATCCCAAATTCAACCAAGTATGAATCGAAAATATTCCGGAACAATAAAACAATAAAAATAACAAAACAACAATGAAAACGAATACAAGTTAAAAAAACAATATGGTATAACAACTATTTGCATAGCATTTACATTGTATTAGGTATTATAGATAATCTAGAGATGATTTAAAGTAGATGGGGGGTATGCTGTTATATGCAAATACCATGCCATTTGCAATAAGGGACTTGAACATCCATGAAATTTGGTATTTGTTAGGGGTCATGGAACAATCCCCCATAGGTCGGAGGAATTGGAGGGACGACTGTTTATGTTTCATGTTCCTATTCCACAGCAGAAGGAGTGAGGGGCATCAAGGCTTGGGGAGTCTGACAGACGGATACAACCAGCAGTCGTGGAGGAAAGAGTAATGTTTCCTCAAGCAGAAGTTTTGTGATTTGGGCCTTGAGTGTCACACGTCTCAGCAAGGGGAGGTTAATTCCACCCTTCACTCTTCCCCCTTCGGTCTCATCCTCATCTCTCCCTGCGCCTGCTCTCCTTGTGTGCTCCATCCTGGCTATCTTCTCTATTTACCAGCCTGGCTCTAGCGGGGTTGTGGCATTGAGCTCTCTATGTCCATGACGATTAGCTGCCCAGGAAAATGAAGAAAATGAAAACAGAAACTGCTTGAGAATTTTGCTGAACTCAATAAGCTCTTTAACCTTTTCCGGACCTCCCCAGTGCTCCCAGAACAGCTCTTCTGACCTTTGAGACAGTGTTTTTGTCATCACTCAAGAGAGACGCCCAGCCTCCTGCTGACACCTTAGGGATGTGTTCCTGGCTTCCTGTCTGCCGCCTCCAGAGGCTGGTACATTTGTCAAAAGACGTGATGGTCAGTGCCTTCATTACACAAATTTGGTTTCACTGTGAGGCACAGTTAGCACCTCCATCTGCCATTTCTGCTGGTTACCTGCTTACTGCCCCTTGGGTTTATTTCCTTCAATAAAAGAGGCATTATTATGGCTGCCTCCAAAAGTCATGTTTTTGGGGCCATCTGTTTTATCTCTATAAATTAGATTCTGCAAAGATGAAGAAAAATCATATTGAAAAACTGCCCCTACCGAAAACTTGCATTCTGTTTAAATCAGGGTCCTCCAGGTCCATAGAATGAAGGAGATCATTTTAAAGTTTTCTCCTCTGGGTGCTCCCCATTTCTCTCAGCATTTTTGGCTACTTGATACTTTGCAGCCAGTTTCTTATTAAAGATAACATATGCTGGCTGGGCGCCGTGGCTCACGCCTATAATCCAAGCGCTTTGGGAGGCC
>NW_012107709.1:882522-889375 GCF_000951045.1 Mandrillus leucophaeus | reverse complement strand
GAGAGAAACAGGAGGCAACCAAAACAATCAGGCATCACAAACTGCATGCAGGCTTCTCATCCTGATTCAGAGCACAATATCAACATTTATTTTTGCACTGTGGCAGGTTTCAACTGGCTGCTGAGAATGAGAAAATAGCTCTATAACCCAGGATTTTTACTCACCACAGAACTCAGTTCGTAAGTCTGCAGGAAACTCTATATGCCTTAGAGGATACATGCCTCTTAAAATTCTTGGGAAAGAGTTTGGGAGAGGTAGGGCTAAGGGAATTTGGGGATAACCAAGAAATCGTCTCTAGGTGATTTCTGGTTAGAACAGCTTATCTGTGATAGGGCTTTATTTATTAGCAACCAGTATTTCCTTGGGAAATATCCACATGAGTCCTTTCATTCTGGGAGAGACTGCTGCTTTTCCAAGTAAAACAATTCTCCCTTACTCTCTGGGTCAAAGAGAGATGGAGGCTTCTCTAGTCTGGATGCTTCCTACCAAGTGTAACCTGAGGCTTAGGTAAATGAGAGAGAGGAGCTGACAGCTCCCAACACTATCGCAAATGCAAAAGAACACTTTGAGCAGAATTAAATTGTTTTCTAAAATAAATAGCTTTTCTTGCTAAGAACACTACGATTATAATAAAACCTTCATATATCTGTGGACACTCCTAATATTTGCAGGCTTATGTCATGGTGGGGGGAAAGATGAATTTTCAGAACCATCACACAGCCATCATAATCTGAAGTGGGACACTAGGACAAGTTGACTGTAAGAGCCACACAAATTGTCATCCTTGCCATTCTACTCTTTGTAGCTAACTGAAAACAGCCACAGTGCTTGGAATGACTGAACTGAGTAAAGATGGGTAAAATTGCATGTTTCCCATGTTTAGGTTTCAACATATTCCTATGTCTAAAGTGGTATCAGCAAGGGAAGCTTTCTTGCTGAAAGAGATTGTTGTTCTTTAAGGCTTAAATTTTTTGTGACTTCATGGTATTCACACTGAATTTGTTTCAAAAAGGACTCTCATTATGACTTGCAGGGGCTTGTTCATTACAGATCCAGTTCCGAGGTTCAGGAAAAGGTATTTGCAAATTGCTACCCGTAATGCAAAACTAACCCCCCAAGAAGCTGGTTTCTTTCACAATTTGTATTTTATGATATAGGATTATGTTGATTTCATGAAAATTTTAAAAAGAAAATTCCTTCCTGCTGAGTAACACTGCTCAATAAAAACCCAGGAAAGATGAGGCTTCCTAACGAGACACTCAGATGAGGGCTCCTAGCACAGTGGAAAAAGGTTGAAGAGAAAAATAATAATAATAAAGAAAATAAGTTTCTAAACAGTACTTGACGGGAATCCTTTCAGGATTAAAGAATGTGACTTTTCTTTCTCTTTTCTGTTGGAGCTCATTGAAACACTAGTTAGACTTGTGGTAAATAAAATAACATTGGTCGTTCAGGTCAAAAGACAAGTGCTCCTCCACAAGGTAAGAAGTTTCTCTTTCAATTAAAGCACTCAGAGAGCGCATAACATTTTGTCAGAGATGTTGTGAAGAGGTTGAATAGATGCCCTTTAAGGTTCCTGAAAAGTCTGAAATTCTACGGAACTATAAAATGTATTAGTGTTTTCTTACTGTCAAGAGAGAAAAGGAAGGAAATAATATTTTGGGGCATCTACTAAGTGGCAGTTGCCAATATAAAGCACATGGTTATTCCACAGCTGGTGTTGGTGATTTTAATATAGTTTTAAAAGAGTAACAGCAAATTTCTTAAATTTATATGTTTAAAAACTTTTTTGGCTGGGCGCAATGGCTCATGCCTGTAATCCAAGCACTTTGGGAGGCCGAGGTGGTTGGATCACGAGGTCAGGAGTTCAAGACCACCCTGGTCAACATGGTGAAACCCCGTCTCTACTAAATATACAAAAGTTAAGCAGGCATGGTGGTATGTGCCTGTAGTCCCAGCTACTTGGGAGGCTGAGGCAGGAGAATTGCTTGAACCCAGGAGGCAGAGGTTGCAGTGAGCCAAGAGCGTGCCACTGCACTCTAGACTGGGCAACAGAGCGAGACTCTGTCCCAAAAAAAAAAAAAAAAAAACAGAGCAAAACACCAAAACACATTTTCACCTGCACTATGTTTTTTGATTCTTCTATCAGCCAATGAGGTGGGAGGACAGATGTCTCCATTCTCATTTTGTAGGTGGGGATATGCAGCAGAGAGCTGTGTGACTGGCTTCTCACACACAGCTAGTCACTGAGGGTTTATCTAGGGCAAACAGTGACCGATAATCACAATCCACTAGGTTGCCGACATCTGTAACTGCAAAAATAAGAAGCTGGGTGAATCAATTCCCAGCATCTTTCTCATCTGTTAAATGAAGAGAAGTAATGACCATCCAATCTACTTTAAAGGTGTTTTGAACATAAACAAACAATAGCCAAAAGAGAGGCAATGATTTTGATGCAGTTTTAAAAATAACATGATGGGTGTGGGAGTGTAAGGTACAAGGGGTGTAACCGTAACAGCAGCAACTCTACAATAGTTTTTCATTGTAGATTTCAGTATGCCAATGCAGTCTCATTCACAATTTTAAAATTTCTATTTGTTGAATTTGTTCATTTGGTCTCTGCTGATTAAATTAAGATACCCTCCGAGTAGAGAAAGATAGAAAGGATCATTTTTTAAAAGGGCATAGTTCTACAACAATTTACTAGTAATGTGGTAGATTTTTGTTTTTTTCTCTATACTCAAATTTTAAAAAACACTTTACTTATATTATTTCCAATTTAGTAGTTTTCTGTTTTAAATATAAATTGCATAGTTTTTAAAAATCTAATTTTTAATGGCCATATATAATTTCATCAAAGAAATTAGCCATTTACGGATTAATAGGTCTTTAGATTAAAAAATCATAATTAAAATTTATTCGACCCCTTCTATGTGCTAGACACACTTTAAATTACAAGTGGATATTATTTTCCTTTTTTTTTTTTTTTTTAATGAGAAAACAGCCTTAGGTGGGGCAAAACCAGAATTTGCGTTTTTCTAGTTGTTGGCGACCAGAATATGATACCTCAATATCTGGCATCTTGGCATACTGAGCACTCTAAGCCAAATGAAACAGAGAAAACTGCAGACGCAGTAGGTCTCTGACCTTCTCCTCCCTCTTCTTTCTTAGAGATCCTTATGTCATAGGTGTCTTGCCCTTTACCTGTTGGAAAGCAATGATGAGGGAGGCAGAGAGAGGAATCTGAACGAACAAGCCCCCCAGTTTATTACCATTAAGTTATGCCCTTTTTTGCCCAAACGTATATTTTATGTGATCCTCTATTTTTCATCAGACCTAAGCATAAAAATATACAGTTGTCACTGGGTCTTTGGGTCTTCATTTCTAAAGGCTCTGTGTTGTGTAGAATTTATAAAATATATTAAATACATTTGTTATGCTTGTCGCTTATTAACCTGTCTTTTGTTAGAGGCATATCAGCCAAGAATCTTGGGATGGGTGATGAGAAGATATTAAATCGCCACCTCCCCACTACGTAGCCCAGGTCTATTGCTGTAACACAACATTTAAAATAAAGCATTTGTCTTGTCTAAAACTAGTTGCACACACTATGGTAGTTTGAGAGTCAAAGAAATTGAGCATACTTTTTTTGTTTCTGTGACTGCATTCTATATATTTTCACACAAAATTAGATCTAAGAACTAAGATTCCAAGAAAATAAGAACTTGCTTTGGTAACCCAAATGAAACAGGTTTAAACTCTAGGAATACATAGGGCAGGATCTGGCCTCAAGCAATTGATTGACATTTGGAGTTCAGTAGAGTTGGGTTCTCCAAGGAGTATGGGATCCTATGAAAAGCTGAGACCTTCACTAACTTTACTTCCTCCTTGAACTCGAGGCTATAGGTTTCATAGTGATTTTATTTATAATGTATTAGTGCTTCTAGGACTAAAAGAGAAATGAAGGACATAAGTTCTAACATGGAAAATGAACCAACGAATGTATTCCCCAAAGGCTAATAAATGTACCTTTTTAAAAACATAGAAAAATTAGTTAATTTAAATGATCACATCTGTGATTCAAAATACATCTGGCCTTACAGAAAACAGCTGGGTACAGAAGCCAAGCTAGTGAAGGCTGAATGCATTGTAACAGAGAGATAATTGGTCTCAGAAGTAAAGATTTCCAAACGTGCAGCTATTCAACATTATTTCAAGGAGTGTCTCTGGAGGAAAGTTGATCTTGACATGCCATTCTTCTTTCCGTGGTGTCTTCTGACTGTGCATGAAGACGATGACAGTTAGCAGGGGAGCTGGAGAGGAAAGCTCCTGGAGCATTTGCAGGAGAGTCATCTTGTGGCAGACAGACTCAAGTCAATCAGGATGTGGACTCTGTTTCCATCCACTGTCTTCAAAGCAAGTCCTGACTCTGAGGACAGCAGTAATACCATTTGAAGAGGCATCAAATGGTCTGGGGAAAGGTTGAACATTCAGCTAGTTCTTCGTGCCAACAGTTTTTAATTCACAGGCTTGGGATCCCTGGAAAATGGAGTGACAACTGTCAATGGTAGATTTTTGATGTTCCCAAGAGTGAGTTTTGTACACTGAAAAAAGTATTCAGAGGCAACTTTGATTTTAACTAATAATATTCACTTTAGTAAAGCCATTCACTTAAAACATGTTTTAAGTGAAACATGTAATCTTAAAACACGTATATCTTAATATTTTATGTATAACACTGGTAAATTTTTGTAGGGCCCTTGATTAATGTTTGGTAGTATTTACAAACTGAAATCATTAACCTCCTGTAAATATTTTAAGCTGCATGTATAAATTTAATATTACTGACTTCCTTTTTAAATAGTCTGATTTAACAAACTTTCTCAAATCCTTGAATAATTATTATAAGTTTAATAAATTTGCCTTCTGAATAAGGTGAATCTTAAGACCCTTTAAATCATTTGTTCACAAAGTGTAGCTCCTGGACCAGCAGCATTAATATCATCTGGAATTTGTTATAAATGCAAATTATCAGGCTCCATCCCAGATCTACCGAATAAGAAACTGGAGATTGGGCCTTGGCAAGCTGTGTTTTAGCACGCTTCCTAGGTGATTCTGATGTATGCTAAGGACTGGGGACCAATGAATTAGTTGTTTCAATACCATATGCAGCCCAAGCTGAAGTGCAGTCGAGCAATCATGGCTCACTGCAGCCTCAACCTCCCGGGCTCTGGGATCCTTCCACCTTGACCTCTCGAGTTGCTGGGATTCTGGGCATGAGCCACCATTTCTGGCCCACTTACAAGATTTCAAGTTAATTGCACAAGTCTAAATCAATCCCTTAATTACAAATTTTCTATCATAATCATGAGAATTGTGTGTTGGAACATCCCAATACGTCAAATCTCTTATGCATTTTCAATACCTAATCTCATATGTGTATCTCTGAATCTAACATAAATATGTAAATACTAAGAGGTATAATGTACTTAATTTTTTTCTTCAAAATTTTGCCCTCTAAGAAAACAATTGTGGTGTTGCCTATTAAAGGAATTAAATTCTAAATTAGCTCCTTAGCTCCAGGAGGCTACTAATCAACCTGAGATTTTGTTCGGTGTAAGGTCTGGAACTGGTGACATGAAGGTTTATTTTATAGTCATTGATCCATAGAACCCAACATTTAACAAGAGGTGTGTGGTCCCCTTGGCCACCTTTCTTTACTTTCTTTAGTGTGAGATGCCTCATTCCTTGATTTTCTTTTCTTTCTTTTTTTTTTTTTTTTTAGAGCCCAGTGTTCAGGCTGGGGTGCAGTGGTGCAATCATAGCTCACTGCAGCCTCCAACTCCTGGGCTCAAGCAATCCTCCCGCCTCAGCATCTCAAAATGCTGGGATTATAGGAGGCAGCCAATGCGCCTGGCTCATTTCTTGATTTTTAAGGGAAATTAGAGTCCACAGGTTTCACTCAACTAAACCACCTCCCTAGCTTTTGTTAATTAATTTATTACTTTCTTCTATTCTGAATTCATTTCTTGCTCTTCCTATTAGGGTGACAACTGATCTCCATATTTAAATGACTTCTAGTAGAATCCATACAAAGCTGCATGGCTCTACAAAGGCTATTTCCATGACAATGACATGGCACCTGTGAAACCTTATGCACCCTACCTGTGGTCAGTGAATTGTAAGTATTTGGTCTTGTGCTCATAACTACAATTACTTTTCAGCTGAGTGGAGATGCAGTTGTACTTATAAAATGTGGCACTTTCAAGTGTTACTGGTTTTATAGTAGTTTTTTGTCATTATGTATTATTTTCATCTCTGGGTGTTAAAAATACAGCTGTATGTAAGTATTCACGAAATTGTTTTCTGTTAACAGTCCTCTCTTGGAAATCACACTATAAGCAAATAAAAGGATAGGTACTCTATGTGAAGCGCATTTAGCCATTTGTCTTACTAATTATGATCCAAAAGCAACATATTTGTAGCCACAATGAAGCATGCAGTGCAGAGAGACTGCAAATATATGCATTTCTGTATGATATGCAGGCCTAAAGATGATACTGCTAACCTAGCATCATCAAGAGGATATATTTAGAATGGATTTTCAAGTGAAGTATTGTGGATATACTTCTGGCTAGCTTGAGCACTTTCATTTTTTATTTATATGAACAAACTACTTATCAACATCTCCACAACTCACCACAATGGGACATCTCTTGCCAGGATTATCCCATGGTTTTCCTGCATCTACCCTCACCATCTGCATCCCTACTTGTACCCCTCCATCCATTTACACAGTCTCCGTAGTGAGCCCATGAAACCCTAAATCAGGTTATGCCACTCTTTGGCTCTA
>NW_012107709.1:878972-881297 GCF_000951045.1 Mandrillus leucophaeus | reverse complement strand
GAAATCTGTTTATTATTTATCTCCACCACCTTTCATTGACAGTCCCATAATGTAATACTACACATTGTGGACATGGTCCTTGCTAGAGGAGGAATATGCTGTGAACAGTTATCATAGAGAGTGCTGTGAGGGGCTGTCATAACAGAGACTCCCGCTTTCCAGACCTAGAGTGAGTCAACAACAGGGTGTGGTGTCAGAGCTTCAAGGGACGGGGTGGATATAGCATCCTCCTGTAACTCCCGTCTGTAACCAGGGCTGAGAAATTTTGAAAAGTTCCTCCTCCTTTAGCCCTGTCTTCTCTCTGCCCTCCCATCCCTAACACCACCCTGAGTCCATCCTCAAGGCTGTAACATCAGAAGTAGGGAGGACAGGGCCTATCTCTCTGTTGTTTCCTCCTAGGAACATGAAAATCTAGTATTATGGGGTCAACTCCTTTATCTTATTTTAAGGGCAAGTTTAATAAATCAGAACATTCTTCTGATTTGGATTTATAAGCCGGTGTAGGTCAAATGTATTTATTACATGCACCAGATACTGTCTGTTGTTTTCTCAGCTCTGCACTGGCCCTTCTCCCTGCCACTGGATGTAGAAGTGAGAAGACTACATCTCCCAGACCTTCTTTGCTAGCCAGTTTCCTGGCATAAACTGCTTCCTGGCTTCTAATAAAAGGCCTTAGCAGGATATTGCAAAGATTACGGGGGAAAACCACACTTAAAGGCTTCAGGCAGTAGCCTCTGGCATTCACAGCAATGGCAGCCACCTGAGGTGCTACCAGTGGGTGTGGGTTCTAATGTCGTCGTGGGAATGCAGCTCCCATTTTTCCGCTTAGGAGTGGTGTGGTTCCATCAGAATAGCAACTTATGTGAGCCCGCAAGATCCAGTCCAGGAGTGGTGGTGGCTTCCTGACCTTAGGGTAACAACCCTTCTCTCTCTTGCTTTTAAAACACTCTTTCCTTCACCTCAGCAATTCCAACTTCTCTACAGCCAATGTCGTTCCTTAATATCCCCCTGCTTTAAATACACAGCATGATCTCTCTCTTCCTGACTGATGCTGATTCATTCTCTGAATCCTAAACATATGATTTTGCCTCTCTTTTTCAAATGGATAAATCTTAACAATATGGTTATTATTCTCTAAAATCAGGAAATCACTCTAAAGTCAGGAAATCATAAAGAAAACCTTAAGAAATATCTCATTTAAGAAGCAATGAGTCGTGGAAATAAACAAAGATCAACCAAATGAGAATGAGCAAAGGCTGCTTATTCAGAGCTTGCTGTAACAAGGAAGTTAACCTCTGTAGCTTGTGTTTTGGCAAGAACTCAAAGGTAGTTTAGAAGCAAAAAAGCTTTGGAGTGGAAAAAAGGGAAGGCTTCAGGTGTGCTCTGACTGGAGGTTATTGGCATGGGGAACCTGTAGGTGGGCTAACTAGAAGTGGGACATACCATGTGGTTGATTAGGGTTGCCTATTTGGCTTTCATTGGTTGGTCCTAAGTTGGTAGAAGGGTCAAAGCTCAGAGGAGCTCTCAGTGATTAATCAAGTCTTGGCCATTTTGGCCAATTGGTACACAGGTTATTGTTTGACTTCCTACACTGTTATAGAGATAGCAGTCTGACTTTCTATGAGTCTAACATTTGTGGCTGACTGCCTTCCTAGGCTGGTTATTATAGATTAAGGGTTAATTTCCTGGGCAGATTGCTGCTGGTTATGGGTCAGAGTTCTATTTTTCTACATGGTCTGGCCATTGTTCATTTGTATACTCAGTCTCTCAGAGTTAATATTCTTGCGGCTGACCTTGGGGAAGAGTGTTGGGACTAGGTCAAGGCTATAAGCTTGGGTGAAAGGGAAGAACTACATGTCTTGGGTCTTTTAAGCTCTTCAAGTCAGATCATGACCCACATAGCATGGTAAGAGTTGATATCAAAAGACAGATTTGATATTTCAGAATTGCCTGGTCCATCAGCCTTTTTTCTTGAGATCTGAACTCCTAAGTAAAATTCAGAAAAATGTGGGAAGTGAACTTCAAGTGCTAAATAAGTTGACAATTCATTTATTTTTCAGATAACCTCTCCACCCTGAATTATATTTTGAGGCGTTTGCACAGATTTTCCAGTAAGCTTTGAGCAATGCTGCACACATTTTCTCTCTTTGTTGATTTTGGCTTGAAAAAAAGCCTTGCAAGGAAGTCCCAAAGGAGAGTGAACAACTGCTTCAGCATGCAACTACATTGTATGGCTCTGTGGGTGTTCCTGTCTGTCTGGAATGGAGCCCCAGCAATGCTCTTTGCATGACATAATTATAAATGAAAATACATCTGTGTTGAGCG
>NW_012107709.1:870426-874197 GCF_000951045.1 Mandrillus leucophaeus | reverse complement strand
GGCTGCCAAATTCCTGATGATCAGAGAGGTCTTGCTGAAGACCAATTTAAACTGGAAAGCACATAAGCTTCATTGGGCTATTTCAAAGTTCATGCAGCTTTAGTGCTAATCCTCTTAACATATTAGGCCAAGTGGACTCACATACCACAATGGCATTGCCATAACGGCCTCTCCAACCTTTATTTACATTTCTCTGCATGGCAGAGTGCAAGTCAATTCATCCTCCTCTCTAGCTGCCTTCCTCATCATCATGACCTGCTCCAAGGTGCTTCCAATTGTTTGTAGCCAAACTGCTTAGGCTAACATATTAAAAGATTTTATATAACACTGCTTGCTCCAAACCATGAAACACTTGCAGTATGCTGGCTTAGTAATTCCTTTTTTTTTTTTCTCCTTCTCCTTCTCCAAAGGATAACATCTTGGCTGTGGACAAGGTAAGCATTTCCAGTATGAATGCTTAATGAAGATGAAGTCAGCATGCAGTATGTTGTTTATTTTGCTTTCTAATAAACCCATGCTCAGCAATAGTCTTACTACTGCTGTGACTTCTTGCAATAATTTTTCAGCTTCCTCTATACTCAGAGGAAATTTCTTTTGACATTACTCTCCTTATGATAAATTAATTACACAAAGCATGAAGAATTTAAGGTTGGGAGGAGATGATGAGCTAAAAATAACCCCTAAGAACTTTTTTTTTAACCTCCAAACACCATATGCGTGTCCATATATGATAGAAAGAATAAGGAAGAGCAAGCTCTGAGGTTATCTGAATAGATTTCCGATTCCAAATGGGTCTCAGATATCATTGGTACTGCCAGAAAAAATAAAAATCTGTCATTGGTATTACAGACTAAAAATATTTCTGTGAGTAAAGAGTTAGGAACCAAAAAAATTATTTTTTCTTAAATGTTGAAAGTCTAGAAATACTAGAAATACCTTTGAGTAAGAGGCATCCTAGGGAGTGAGTATAGGCCAGAGGAAGAAGTTTATGTTTCAGGCCTGGTTCAGTTGCAAGCTGGCTGTGTGACCTTGGTCAAGTCATTTTGCCCCTCAGGGTGAAATGTACTTTCTTATAAAATTTCCAGGTATAACTAGTATGACCCAAATGTGCCTTTTAGTTTAAAATTTGGATACAAACAGCATGACTAGATGAGCACTCAGTGAGGACTTCGTATATTGCAGTCACTATGTTAGGTGCAGTCCATGTATGTTTTAGGACCCTCAACATTACCCAGAAATATAGGTGTTATTACTTCCATTTTAAGTTGTGAAACTGAAGCTGGAGAATTATCTGCCCAAAGTTACACAGTTTGTAAATGTCAGAGCTGGTATTCACATTCAGCTTTATCTAGTTTCAAAGCCCTTGCTCTATTAACTATGCTATAGCTGCATCCTCACAGTGGCAAACAACTCTAGTGGGTTTTGATAAATATGGAGAAGTAGTCACAACCATCTATTTTCCCCTCCTCTTTCCCTCAGGTATAATAAAGAATACTTGCTTTGTATGTCAAGACAGATTGATGCTGGAGAAATAGAGAAATAAAGTCTACATTTGTTCAGATTCAGAAGACAGCTTCTGGTAGAAAGGAAGGAGCCCAGGAATGGAAGGTGAAGTGTTGGAGTGTCACTGTGTTGAAAAAACCTGCTCATTTTTAAACTAGGGGGAAAATAGAAACAAAATAAAAATAAATGGAAAAGCAATGATTTTAAAAGAAATTTAATATCTTGTCCAAAGAATGAAAGACTCCATATGTCATTGGAAAATCTTCCAGCCTCAAATAGGCACCCCTCAAAAATCTGATGTCTTGGAAATGTGGTGCTTTTGTTGAAAAAATAAAAGTGACAGTTACAGTGTTTCAAATGTATTTCCCTGTGTTTTCAGTCATGGGTCCTGATGCTGCTGGTACTTATAGTAATTTTACTAGGTGGACAGATGGAATAATTGGTACATTTCTATCTATAGATGGAAACACTGGTATAAATAGATTGCAGGCTTGGAAGACCAGCTGACTACCCCAGATGATGCAATGAAAAGACCTTTGGCCTTGGAATTAGATGAGTTGCTGTCACAGATCTACAGTGTGTGATGGTGGGAAGAAGGGAAGGTATTTAGCTTCTCTGAGTCTTGGTTTTTATGTCTGTAAAATGAGACTAGGAATACGTACCTCAAAGTTGAAGATTAAGTATGATAACGTATACAAAAGAACTTAATGCAGTTGGTGACACCTGGTAGGAACTGAAGAATATAATCTATCTTTATCATCTCTTTGTATTTTACTCAAATCCCTCATTTCACAGTTGAATTCAATTTGTCCTATGAGGTCAGTGCAAGCAGAAGAGCCATTTGTCATCTTTGTCATAATGATTTTACAAATGTCTATGGAAGTACAATGTATACTTGAGCCTCAGACACATTCTCCCAACTCCAAAACGTTTTATAGATTCTGATATAATCTTATTTTCACATTTTTCATTTTCTGTGACTCCTAACATATCACTGGATTTAATATATGTGTGTATATTAAGAATATAATAACTATGGATTCTCAAAGATTAACATGAAAGAAAAAATCTTAAAGGCAGATAGAGAGAAGGGGTAGGTCACTTACAAAGGAAGCCCATCAGGCTAACAGTGAACATTTCAGCAGAATCCTTACAAGCCAAAAGAGATTGAGGAGATTTTCAGCATTCTTAAAGAATTCCAACCAAGAATTTCATATCCTGCCAAACTCAGCTTCATAAGTGATGGTGAGATAAAATTCTTTTCAGACAAGCAAACACTAAGGGAATTAGTTATTGCTAGGCCTGCCTTACAAGGCAGTCCATAAGGGAGTGCTTAACATGGAAATGAAAGATACCTGTCACCCAAAAACACACTTAAGTACATAACCCACTGACACTGTAAAGGAACTATACAATTAAGTCTACATAACAACTAACCTACAATAAGATGACAGGATCAAATCTTCTCATGTGGATATTAACATTGAATGTAAATTGGCCAAAGTCCCACTTAAAAGTCATAAAGTGGGAAGTTGAATAAAGAAGCAAGATCCAACTGTCTGCTGTCTTTAAGAGACCCATTTTACATGTAATGACACTAATAGGCTCAAAGTAAAGGGATAGAGAAAGATCTATCATGCAAATGGAAAACAAAAAAGAGCAAGAGTTGCTATTTTTATGTTACATAAAACAGACTTTACACCAAAAAATGACAAAGACGGGCATTACTTAACGATAAAAGGTTAAACTCAAAAAGAAGACTTTTCTAAATATATACACCCCCAACACTGGAGCACTCAGATTCACAAAACAAGTTTACAAAGACCTACAAAAAGACTTAGATAACTACACAACAATAGTGGGAGACTTTAATACCTCAGTGGGTGTTAGATCATTGTGGAAGAAAACTGAAAAAGATATTCTGGACTTAACACTTGACCACTTGGAACTAATAGACATCTATAGAGTATTCCAACAAACAACAGAATATACATTCTTCTCATCTACATATGGCACATGCTCTAAGATCAACCACATGGTTGGCCATAAAGCAACTCTCAACAAATTTAAAATATCAAAATCATACCATCCACACTCTTGAACCACAGTGCAGTAAAAATAGGAATCAATTCAAAGATAAACTCTCAAAAATCATACAATTACATGAAAATTAAACAACTTGTTCCTGAATGACTTCTGGGTAAAGAGTGAAATTAATTTAATAAAATTTTAAAATTTCTTTCTTTTTCTTTTCTTTTTTTTTTTTTT
>NW_012107709.1:866585-868886 GCF_000951045.1 Mandrillus leucophaeus | reverse complement strand
GATCCTTTAGAGTTTCTTTTGCTGGGCTGCCTGCTGTTCTCAGCTAGTGTCTCTTGTGATGATGACATAGCACTGGCTCAAGTGTTTAAGTAGTCCTCACATTTTCCCCTCTTCTAGAAACAAAGAAAGGTTCCTGTCATTCGATATCTCTGAAGCAGAAGCATGAGCTTCAAAGGAGACCCAGGAGAGTTGCAGGAACACAATTCCCCAGCTGCTTTCCGAATGATGCAGATCATGTAAACTTATTCCAAAATCATCTGCATCCCCAGCAAAAGGCTCCATGAAATTTGCATTTGGAGGGGGCAGGCCTTAAAGGAGTTAAATTTGTTTGTTTGTTTGTTTAGTCTATGTTTGCTGGGAGTATGTGTTTTACACTGATTCCACAACCGTGCCTTTGAGATGTCAAATAACCACAGGGACATTGAGATGCTCAACCACATTCAGTGCCTCTAAATACAGGACCTTAAGAATTATTCAGCCTGTGTAGTGATTAACTTCCGATGGGAAGATTCTGAAGTGTGCCTTTTTAGTTGGTGCTAAGTTCTATTTTTGCTAAATGTAAAGTTAATAATTTTAGGGGCTTCTTTAGATAAGAACCATTTTACTGTGAGTTCCACTTCTTTATCCAAACTAGTTGTCCACATGAATCACATCATATAATGCATTTTTTCCTACAAGAAAACATTATTCATTACCCAGAAAAGCCCCCTCTAGTTTACATGGGTAGAGAAAGAACTTTTCTTTTGACCGTTTAAGCCAGCCGTAAGCAGGATGCAACAGCAGGGTTTTTAAAAAATTTAATTTGATTAAACCTTGTGATCTTCAGGCAAGCATGAAAGAACAGTATTTTAGATTTTGGCTTTCACTGTGACCTCTATAGTGATCCCTGCCCCTTTGCCTTCTGGCTCTCTCTCCATCACTACCTCAGATAAAAAGGGATACTACAGTGTTGACACCCAGAGGGCTCGACCTTCTTCAGAGGATGTAGCAGAATACTCCGGCTGCCAAATTCCTGATGATCAGAGAGGTCTTGCTGAAGACCAATTTAAACTGGAAAGCACATAAGCTTCATTGGGCTATTTCAAAGTTCATGCAGCTTTAGTGCTAATCCTCTTAACATATTAGGCCAAGTGGACTCACATACCACAATGGCATTGCCATAACGGCCTCTCCAACCTTTATTTACATTTCTCTGCATGGCAGAGTGCAAGTCAATTCATCCTCCTCTCTAGCTGCCTTCCTCATCATCATGACCTGCTCCAAGGTGCTTCCAATTGTTTGTAGCCAAACTGCTTAGGCTAACATATTAAAAGATTTTATATAACACTGCTTGCTCCAAACCATGAAACACTTGCAGTATGCTGGCTTAGTAATTCCTTTTTTTTTTTTCTCCTTCTCCTTCTCCAAAGGATAACATCTTGGCTGTGGACAAGGTAAGCATTTCCAGTATGAATGCTTAATGAAGATGAAGTCAGCATGCAGTATGTTGTTTATTTTGCTTTCTAATAAACCCATGCTCAGCAATAGTCTTACTACTGCTGTGACTTCTTGCAATAATTTTTCAGCTTCCTCTATACTCAGAGGAAATTTCTTTTGACATTACTCTCCTTATGATAAATTAATTACACAAAGCATGAAGAATTTAAGGTTGGGAGGAGATGATGAGCTAAAAATAACCCCTAAGAACTTTTTTTTTAACCTCCAAACACCATATGCGTGTCCATATATGATAGAAAGAATAAGGAAGAGCAAGCTCTGAGGTTATCTGAATAGATTTCCGATTCCAAATGGGTCTCAGATATCATTGGTACTGCCAGAAAAAATAAAAATCTGTCATTGGTATTACAGACTAAAAATATTTCTGTGAGTAAAGAGTTAGGAACCAAAAAAATTATTTTTTCTTAAATGTTGAAAGTCTAGAAATACTAGAAATACCTTTGAGTAAGAGGCATCCTAGGGAGTGAGTATAGGCCAGAGGAAGAAGTTTATGTTTCAGGCCTGGTTCAGTTGCAAGCTGGCTGTGTGACCTTGGTCAAGTCATTTTGCCCCTCAGGGTGAAATGTACTTTCTTATAAAATTTCCAGGTATAACTAGTATGACCCAAATGTGCCTTTTAGTTTAAAATTTGGATACAAACAGCATGACTAGATGAGCACTCAGTGAGGACTTCGTATATTGCAGTCACTATGTTAGGTGCAGTCCATGTATGTTTTAGGACCCTCAACATTACCCAGAAATATAGGTGTTATTACTTCCATTTTAAGTTGTGAAACTGAAGCTGGAGAATTATCTGCCCAAAGT
>NW_012107709.1:842525-864745 GCF_000951045.1 Mandrillus leucophaeus | reverse complement strand
GCTGAAACCTCCTCCTCCTGGGATCAAGTGATTCTTGTGCGTTAACCTCCCAAGTAGCTGGGGCTACAGGTATGTACCATCACTTCAGGCTAATTTTTAAATTTTTGGTAGAGACAGGGTTTCAGCATATTGGCCAGGATGGTCTTGAATACCTGACTCTAGTGATCTGCCTGCCTCAGCCTCCCAAAGTGCTGGGATTATAGGTGTGAGCCACTGCACCCGGCCAAAGTTTAATTTCATTAGTGAAATTCAAAAATTCTTTGAAATTAATGAAAACAGAGACACAACATACCAAAATCTTTGGGAGAAAGCTAAAGCAGTGTTAAGAGAAAAGTTTACAGTGCTAACTACCTACATCAAGAAGTTAGAAAGATCTCAAATTAACAACCTAACATCACACTGAAAAGAATTAGAAAATCAAGAGCAAACCAACCCCAAAACTAGCAGAAGAAAATAAATACCAAAATCAGAGCAGAACTGAATGAACTTGAGATGCAGAAATTCTACAAAAGGTCAACGAAACAAAAAAATTGGTGTTTTAAGAGAATAAACAAGGTTTATAGACTACTAGCTAGATTAACAAAGAAAAAACAGGGATGATCCAAATAAGCACAATCAGAAATGAGAAAGATTATATTATAACTGAACCCCCCCCAAAATAAAAAATATCCTCAGAGCCTAAAGACCTCTGTGCACACAAACTAGAAAACCTACAAGAAATGGATAAATTCCTGGAAACACACAATCTGTCAGGATTGAACCAAGAAGAAATTGAAACTCTGAACAGACCAATAGCAAGCTCTGAAATTGAATCAGTAACAAAAACCTACCAACAAAAGTTCTAAATCAGATGGATCCACAGCCAAATTCACCAAAGGTACAAAGAAGAGGTAGTACCAGTTCTACCAAAATTATTCTTAAAAATATCTAGAAGGAGGGATTCCTCCCTAATTCATTCTGTGAAGCCAGCATCATTCTGATCCCCAAAACTGGCAGAGATGCAACAAAAAATGTTTAGGTGAAATACTGGCTGATCAAATCCAGCAGCATATCAAAAAGTTAATTCACCACAATCAAGTAGGCTTTATTTCTACAATGCAAGGTTGTTTCAACATACATACACAAATCAAAAATGTGATTCACCACATAAGCAGAATTAAACACTAAAACCATGTGATCATCTCAATAGATGCAGAAAAGGCTTTTTCAACATGGCTTCATGTTAAAAACCCTTAACAAATTAGGCATCAAAGGAACATACCTCAAAATAACAAGAGACACTTATGACAAACTCAAAGGCACATAATACTGAATGGGCAAAATCCGGAAGCATTCTCCAAGGACCTTAAACAATCCAACAAGCAAAAAAACCAAATAACCCCATTTTAAAAATGGGCAAAGAACATGAACAGACAGTTTTCAAAAGAAGACATACATGTGTGGTCAAGAAATACATGAAAAAATGCTCAACATTACTAATCATCAGAGAAATGCAAGTCAAAACCACAATGAGATATCATCTCACACCAACCAGTCAGGATAGCTATGATTAAAAAGGCAAAAAATAATAAATGCTGATCAGGTTACAGAGAAAAGGGAATACTTACACATCGCTGGCAGGAATGTAAGTTAATTCAGCCATTGTGAAAAACAGTGTGGTAATTTCTCAAAGAACTTAAAACAGAACTACCATTTGAACCAGCAATGCCATTATGGGGTATGTACCCAAATGGACACATGTACTCGTAAGTTCATCACAGCACTATTCACAATAGTAAAGACATGAAATCAATCTAGAGGCCAATCAATGGTGAGCCGAGTAAAGAAAGTGTGGTACATATTTACTACTTGAATACTACACAGCCATAAAAAGAATACAATTATGTCCTCTGCAGCAACATGGATGCAGCCTGAGGCCATTATCCTAAGAAGATTAACACAAGAATAGAAAATCAAATACCACATATTTTAACTTGTAAGTTGGAGCTAAACATTGAGTACACACAGACAGAAAGATGAGGAAATAGACACTGGGGACTACTGGGGTGGGGGAGATTGGGAGGAAGGGGTGAAAGCTGAAAAACTAACTATTGGGTAGTATGCCCACCACCTGGATGATGCGTTCATTTGTACGCTAAACCCTAGTGACGTGCAATTTACTCATGTAACAAACCTGCACATGTACCCTCTTGAATCTAAATTAAAAGCTGAAAAGGATGGATATAAGAATTACAAAAATAGAGCAATTAAACACATTTACAGTTAGTTTGCTGGATTCAAATCCCATGTTCAACATCAACAGCTTCTATGATCTGGGGGGACATATTAATACTTAACCTTCTATGACTCTTTTTTTGTCTCACTTGTAAAATTAGATTAACAATAGACTTAACTCATTATTGTGAGATAATACTTTTAAAGATCTTGGAAATAGCACCTGATAAACAGTAAGCACTCAGTAAGTGCTAGCTGTCACCATTGTTGTTATTTCATCATATTTAAAAATAACAACTTATTATCCAGGATTTTCATAAGTATCTGAACATTGTGTCCATTTAACATATGTTCTTTCAATTCACCTCCACAACTTTATTTGCATTTATATGTATTTAAGGACCATATGTACAGTTATTTAGTGTGTGGTTTAAAATATATTGCGTACATTTTATTGTATTATACATTCTGTTCTGCTTAGCTTTTTAGTCATCATTATATTTCTGAGATTTATTTTTCATATATAAGTGGAAATTCATTTTTTTCTGAGTCTTTATTCCTTCACAGGCACGTAACTCCTTTTTATGATTTCCCTTTGATGCCATTTAGGTTGATGTAACCTTTTGCTTTTCCCACCAAAGCTATGTTGAACATCTTTAAATATATTTCTTCATGTACCTATGTGAAGGTTTCTCAGAGATGTATACTTCAAAATAGAATGACCTAGTTGGAAGATGTAAGTGGTCTCAATTTCATTCAACACTGCCAGCTTGAGCATCTCTGCCAGTGCTCTTTTGCTATTCCAGGTTAAACTTAGAAGAAATTTCTTGTCATACAATTTCCCTGTTTTCCCATATGGAATGCCTGCCTCTTGCCGGATTGTAGGAGTTCCTTATGTTTCTTGTACATTAATCCCTTGTTCGTTGTACATGTTGAGAAGCAATGTTGTATTGCCATGATTAGAACAATGTTGAGCCAGACTACCATGGTTCAAGCTGGTTCCCCCATTCACTAGCTTTGTGACCTTAGCAAGTTCCTTGCCCCCCTCTGAGGTGTGATTTCCCCATAAGTAAGACAGGGTACTAACAGTGGCCTCCCTCACAGAGAACTGCAGGACTGAGTGAGTCAGTGCATGTAAACCACTTAGCATGGAGACTGGCACAGAGGGAGGCTTTAGTTGTTGTTTTAGAAACGTTTTTTTGTGTGTTTGTTTCTGCTCTAATTGTTTTACCCTACCCTTTGTTCTTTGGGTCAGGGACCATGTCTCAGTAATTTTTTGTTTCTAAGTGCTTAATAAACTGCCTGGCCTAGATAGAGGGCGTTTGTTAAATGTTTATAGATTGAATGGATAGATGCTTCTGGTGTCATGTTGCCTCCCTCATTACTGAAGTCCCCTTTCATTCCCTGAAGATCGAGTTATGAGCCCCACGGAAAAACGGCTTACTTCCCTCTGCTCTATCTGTGATTAAATCAAGGAAGGGACTCCCTTTGGGGATTTATGATAGCTTGGCTTCTGAGACATGGTTTCTTATACATTTTAAATTTATCCTCAACAGAACTAACTGCTTTCCACATTTTACAACTGTCTGCAAACTTAAAACATTTATTCCAAGTTCCATAATGCAGGTCAATTATTGAAGCTTAGATGTCCCTGTGGTATATGAATGGAAAGATACCACTGATAAAAATTCTCTGAGTAAGGCCCAAGGAACTCTGCCTAGAGCGTAGAATGAATTGCAGATGGATTTAAGATCAGACGCCCCATTCCCCGACTTACAGGTCAGTGTTCTTTTTTTTTCTGTACCTTAAAATTTTAGAAATATTCAGATTATCTTAAGAACTGAACTTGAGTTTCAAGAGCCTCTGTACATATATTAAAAATATGTTTCCAACCATGGCAGTTCCCCCTAACTTGGCATGGAGCTCCAATTTGGAGAAGAATCAATAACAAGTACAGCAGAGAACAAAGGGTGAATGACTTAAAAGTATGCATTTATGCAATTTAGAAGGGCGGAGAAAATGGAAGGAAAAATGAAAATGAACAGGCAAAAGAGAAATGACATTGAATGATAATACTGTTTTTACAACACATAAACATCTAGTAGGACCTTGTTCATAATTCATGTACTAAATATTACAAATAAAACTGTGAGATTAAATGGAAAGGAAAGTAATATAAGAGTTGTGTAATGTTTTATCTAAATATTGCCAAAGTAATCAAAAAGATGTATAGTGACGTATTTGCTATAGCTGTTAATGCGTAAATAAAAAATTATGATCACTTTATTAGTTCTTATCTAGGATTCTCATTAGTAAATTTTTATTTATTTTTTCTAATCTGTGAAGTATAAGACTTTCCATGGAGCTGAGCCATAGGGAACAGGAATATGATATAAAGGTTTCCTACGTCTTGATTTAATATAACAGTAACTTTTACTTTTTGTGACTTTAATTTCAACCAATTTGCCTTACTGAATTTTGTCTAGCAATTTTTTAGCAAATGAGTGAAAATTAGATCTTAGCAACTAAAGAATTTCCTGCCTTGTTTCTCCTCTTCTAATTTCTTTCTGGCTCTTCTAGGTAAATCAAATTAATGTAGCCTGGGTATGACTTTTGGATTGAACAGCAAAATCGTGATTTTCATTGACTATTTCCAGTTGAGTTTCCTTCCTCCCTTGTTCTAGGCAAAATTGTGCAGTCCCAGAGCTCCTCTCATCCCTTAAATTTACAGGCCTTCTGAGGTTTATTAGTAACAAATAAGGACTAAACCGGGAAGGCATGAATTCTCCCTAGCCTTCTCCTACCTGCATTCACTCATTCATTCATTCTGCAAACAGTAATTAAGTACCAAGTGTAGGACACTTGCTTAGTGCTGGAGATGTAAAGATAAATAAAAAGTGGTCTTTTTATTCTATAAGGAACAGACAGTGGGTGGGAGACAATAAAAGTATTGCTCTATTGTGAGTTAAGAGCCTTGGTAGCTGTCGAAAAAGATCTGAGAAACCTCTCACTGATCTGGAGAGGGGAGAAGAGATAGAAGAGTCTTTGTGGGGGGAAGGAAGGAACTGAGTTTCCAAGAATGGATAGAGACTTGTGATTAGAGAGGGGGGCTAAAAGCATTCTAGGCCTAGGGAGCTACAAAAACAAGGATATAACTTAAGTTTGAGAAAATTAAAACTCACTCAGTATTTACAGGTGGAGGAGAGTGGAGACGAATGAGTCCAGGAGAGTTAGGAGAGGACCAGCACGGAAAGGGAATTGTTTGTCATACCCACTTGCCTGGAGTTAATCCTGGAAACAACAGGGAAGCGTCCAGTCTTTCTGTGCAAGGGCGTAACACAGAAGCAAACCGGATGGAGAAGGGATTTCATAGTGGCATGCCTACGGAGAGGAATTAAGATGGGCACCTGTCAGGGGATTCAATGGGTAGGAGTAAGAAATAGTATGCAATGGAGCAGAGGCCTTGGAAATGGACAACCGACAAGAATGATAGTGAGAAGGTAGGGCTCCCCAATTTTAAGGACAGAAAGGAACTAAGGGCAAAGCAAAAATGGGGTTAAGGATGAAGGACAAGTCAGTCATATTTCCTGGTTGGGACTTGAGTATTTAGATGGTGTCATTCTCAGCAAAAGAAAATTTAGGAGAAAGAAGCTATTTGGGAGAAGAGGAGAGATGAATTGCATTAGAGATGTTTTAAGTTTCAGGTGCAGGTGCTATCTGTAGTTATCCAGGTACATTAGTAGGTTGGTGGCATAGACCCAAATACATCTGGACAATCGGATTTTATCGTGTGGTGTGATTACAGCTTATACTAATAATACTAGAAGAAGAAGTAATAATACTATAGCTCATATCTTGTTCAATGAGTGGGAAGCAAAATTGATCTCTTCTAAAGGGTCCTCTTCCCCTTCCGATTCCAGGAATCCTTATGTTCTTAATTAGATACTAGTGCCCAGGTTCAAGTATGGGTGGAAGGGAGGGAAATCTCTTTTTCAGTGCACCTGGATCGTCAAGATAAACGGTCACTCAGGGAGTGCCCTTTGCCAAATCCTGGAAACCACAGCAAATAAGCCTGCCATGGGAATTTATTGCTTAGGGTGGGCCTGCCTATTCCGAAAACATTAGCTGGAAGCTCGTGACACACCTGTCTGAGAAGTCTGAGAGTGGGAATGAGACATATCGTTTACTGCCACTGCCTTAGGTAAGGAGTCCTTTGTAGTGTTGTGATTATTCAGGAAAGTGCCATGATAGAAATTGGCCTAGTTTTCCTTTGCAATTTATAACTCTTTAATACATCTTCCTCTCACTTCAGGCAAAGAACTCTCTCTGATGAACAGGACATTGTCTACGTTTAAAAGGGCTTTTTTCCAGTGGAGATGTTCTGTATTTGCGGTGAAGAAATAGGTCCTAGAGTGAAAATGTGTTGTGCCCATAGGTTGAGATCTGGGTCTGAAGTGCTGAGGCCAAGTTGCCTGCTCCTAAGTCCTCTATTCTGGATGTTACCACCAGTGCTAGATCAACTCCCGGTCCCAGGGCTATCAATTCTTTGGAAGAGGATAACCTCATACTCCAATAGATGCTCTGACAAAAGTAGCTCATGACAAAGGTCAGAGCCAAAGTTCAATCTGCTCCTATAGTCCCCTCTTCAAGGGTGCACTCTGACCCTACTTCCTCTCTGCCCAGAACTCTGTGTTGCTGTAAGTTCTGGGAGCCAGGACATCACCCACAATATCTTCCCCACTGATTCACGGCTGTGGCTAGGCTACTGGGTGCTGACTTACATAGATTTGGGGCTCAAGAGGAGGATGGGGATAGAACATAGAAATCCTGATTAAGGACATCTAGGGTAAGATTGCAGAGTAAGAAGCTATTGCAGAGTGGACTGATGTTTACAGAACAATAGGGATTGGAAGAGTAGGTAAGAGGAGAACAAAGAAGATGGAAAAGATTGGTCAGAGGAGAAAATGTTGTGCCAAGAGCCAATAGGGAGAGAGTTTAAAGAAAGGAGTGGCCTAGATTGAATGTCAAATGCCCGGGAATTTAAGTGAGACAAAGACTAAAAAGTGTTTTCTTTTATACTTACTCTCTACAAGCAAAATGGAGCCTTGCAATTGTTTTCACTATATAGATCCCTATTTGCATGGGCCAAAATAAAAGTACATGTGTGAAATAAATATCTATATCTATATCTATATCTATATCTATATCTATATCTATGTCTATATCTATAGATATATGTCTGCTCCTGGTTCCCGACACAGAGCTCTTGAAACCCTTGTAGACAGGGACGCTAGGAGAATCTTTTTTTTTTTTTTTTTGGAGATAGAGTCTCATTCTGTCACCCAGGCAGATCGCAGTGGCACAATCTCAGCTCACTGCAGCCTCCGCCTCCTGGGTTCACGCGATTCTCCTGCCTCAGCCTCCCAAGTAGCTGGGATTACAGGCACACACCACCATGCCCAGCTAATTTTTTGTGTATTTTTAGTAGAGACGGGATTTCCCTATGTTGGCCAGGCTGGTCTCGAACTCCTGACCTCGTGATCCACCCGCCTCGGCCTCCCAAAGTGCTGGGATTACAGGAGTGAGCCACTGCGCCCGGCACTAGGAGAATCTTTTGTTCTAATATTTTATATTTGACCCTTGTTCCAGACACAGAACTCTTAAGACCTATATAATTTCCTGAGTAATGGGATCCTCCAACACAGTGTTCCTAAATTCCTTGGGATTTCCTGGGTGATGGGAGCCTTTTACTCTAATGAGGTGACTCTTGGTGGGCTCCTGGATAGCGTCAGGGTGGGGGCTGTTTGCCAGGTGAACCAACCATGTGATTAGAGGGATAGAACTTTCACCCCTACCCACCAACCTCTGAGGAGGGGAGAGGGGCTAAAGGTTGAGTTGATTATCATTGGCCAATAATGTAATCAATCTTGCTTATGTAATAAAGCCACCATACAAACCCAAAAGGACAGGATTCAGAGAGATTTCAGGTTGTTCAGCATGTGGGAGTGCCTGGAGGATGTCTGTACTCAGAGAGGGCATGGAAGCTCTGCACCCTTTCTCACACGCCTTGCCCTGTGCATCTCTTGCATCTGGCTAGTCATCTGTGACACATTCATTAATATAATCAACCCAAAAGCATAAGTAAGTATTTTCCTGAGTTCTGTGAGCTCTCCAAGAAAATTAATGGAACCCAAGGAAGGAGGCTTGGGAATCCCAACTCATACCCCTCTCCTCATATGGATAGGTGACAATCTACGGCTTGCAATTGGTGGCTGAAGTGGAGGGCAGTCTTATGGGACTGAGCCCTTAACCCACACGGTCTGACTTTACCTCCAGGGAAATAGCGTCAGAATTGAATTAGGTTATAAGACATGCAGTTGGTGTCTGCTGGAGAATTACTTTTTATGTGAAAGAAAATAAAACCCACATATCTGGCTTCAGAAGTGTTCTGTGTTGAATGTTGTGAGTGAGAGTAAAAATAATTCTATTTATTTCCCCCTATCTCTTATAGTATGTCAGAGGAAAGCATGAAGGAGTCTATCGTAAACATTCTGTAGGAGAACCCGGGCCGGGCAGGACAGGGGCTCTGAGACACAGAGTAAAATAGGACCAGAGTAGAGTATAAAGCAATGTGGCAGGAATGTGAGAATTATAGAAGATGAAAATTATTGTTAGGACTTTGGGGGAGGTGAGAAGGAGTGATTGGGAAGCGGGAATGCTTTTTCTTCTTTCCTCCTGCCTGCCTGTGCCCCAGTTAATGCTGACCTCACTAATACTGGTCAGGGGATGAGGTGGGAAGTACCTGGGGATAAGGTTAAGGTGTAGTCAGAGAAAAAACTGGACTAAAAAGGAAAAAACGAAGGAGTGGGGGGTAATCCCAAAAACTGTGGAGGAGACTGACAGTGACTGCTTGGAAAGGATTAAATATAAACAGCAAGTCATAACATAAATAATTCCATCAATACTTCAACACTTTAACAGTTTTGATGTTTTTAAAAAATTAAATTGACTAAATTTTCTTAGACACATCAATGACACACATTTAACCAACCACAATTATTCTAAAAAGAAAAATGAAAAAATGAGCCAATCTATATATTTTTTTTGTTTTCAATTATTTAAGGATTTATATTTATGTTGCCAAAACAGGCAGTTAATTTAGTTAATGTAGTCAACCGGCCGGTCATTTCAGGAGGAAAATAGGGCTTTCACACAAGTGGTGTTTCAGAATGCATGTCCCAAGTCCCAGCTGTTTGGCTGGAGTTTTTACTTTTTTATTTGTAATATTGGCATGAATAAATATGGCTTTTTAAGCCAGGGATGGAAATGGAAAAAAAAAAAAAAAAAGCCTGTTAAAATGTAAACAGTAGTTGAGGATTATAGCAAAAAAAGATAATCCTACAATATCTTCTGCTGATACAGTGACTATTTCTAAAGAGTTTAATACTTCATTGTATGATTTCCCATGAAATCATAGAGATAGACGAGATGCAGGTATGGGCAATATTTATACTCTAGATAAGTAGAAACTAGAGTCTCAATTTGTTACATATTTAGAGCAATTCCAGGCAACACATCTCAGGCAGGACCATAAATATGGCTTGTGTTTTTCAAAATCCCACTCTGTCCTTCATCCATTATATTGCATGATCTCCACATCTTAAGGAAGCAAATTTCCTCTAGTGGCAAGTCCCCTGTGGGTGCTAAGTGCTTATTTGTTGAAGATGGTGGTAATGATCAACATAGCTGTCATCATCTGGAATGAACAAATGGTCAGTAGCCAAAGGGAACCCAAAGGCAGATGAGTGTTTGTGGAATTTTATTGTGAGTAATAATGGTGTGAATGGAAAAGTGAAGTGAGCATCTAAAGAAGAAGGGAAATGTTGAAGGCAGGCCCATCTTCGTTTCAGTTTAGTTAAGCTTAGATTTTTATGACACTGAAATAAATGGGAGACTGTTTTAAAATAAGCTTTTCACAAAAAGGAAACATAAAGACAAGGAAGTGATGACAATTTTGACATAAAGCAACTGATAAAAACCCAAGTGGGAATACCCATTAAAACTGAGCATCTAGTAACAACTGGCAGATGTGAGAGCTCCTTACCCTGAAGGTATAAGAGAATGAATTAATGAATTTGCCAGCAATGCTTTTTCTAACAGTCACGTAAGAAAACTTGAGGCAACACCAGAGGAATAAAGTGCTCATGATAAGCAATTCACTTTACATCTAACTGATGGCAGTGTAAACCCCCATAAACCCAAGATTTTTATAATGTTGGCCTTAAGATGTCAATGATACGTTTTGCTTCTCCCATCTACAAAATTATACAGAGCAGGGAAACTTTGGTTACGGACTTTCTGTCTATTACACATCATCTTACTTTTCTATCACACTTGGCGTTCTTTCTTTTCTAGCCCGTTTTAGAAATAAAACCACTCAGAGTTGGAATTGACTTTCTACTTGAAGGGTAGCAGGATCTGGTCCTAATATAGCACACTGTTAGCCAGACCTTTCTATTAAATTTTGCTTCCCTATAAAAGATTTAATTTGTTGTACGACTTTGGGCAAGCGACAAAGGTTCAGTGTCTAAATTTCCTAGTTTAGGAGTTAGGTTCTTTCCAGGCTTAAAATTACATGAATTTTTATCTGTTTCATCTAGGCAGTAACTCGTATACAAATTACTTTAGCATGAAATGTTACAAATTCTATAAGAAATCAAGTTAGATTACCATAGGGACATTCTTGAGAGCAGGGGATCTGTAAGGATACTTGCTGTGGGGTCTCAGCAAAGCAAGCAGAGGCAGGAGAAATAAAGTGAGGTGGATACACTTCCAGGGCTGCTTAATTCAGTGCTCTCTGCATTGGAGTAGGTGGAGTAGAGTCAACTGCCTCCTCCTCAGTTGGGAGTGAGCCCAAGAGGCAGATTCTTATCCTGGGTCAATATTCTGAAAATGTGTTCTACAGAACACTATTGCAGAGATTTTTAGTATGAATTATATTAAAGAGGGCTCTGTAGTAATATAAATTTGGGGACATGCTGGGTTGTAGAAAATCAAACAGAATTCGTCCCAGGAAGGGCTTTCAGGGTCCTTGATGGACTAATACACATTGTGAAACTCCGTAAGGGGGATTTTACAGTGTTCAGTAGTTCCCAAGCTTATCTGAACACGAAACAGTTATTTTATTTTTTTAAATAGAAATTCTCAATGGTTCAATTTTCTGATAAACATAGTTTTGGAAACATTCTTGGTAGAAATCCATGGCAAATTCAAATTCACTCCAGTGAGTCAGGGTGGGGGTTCAAGGGATTCCTTTGATGTAAAATCCTGGCATGCATATTAATTAAACCTGTTTTTAACAAGCCCCAATTTACAGATAACTGTGGGGGCAAAACCAGCTTCCAGAACTCTTATGTTGAGCTTCAACCTGTTTTTATTTTTTTAGGTTTTGTTTATTTGCTTGATCTTACCTACTAATTAAGGTTTAGTTGAATTTTGACTGAAAAAAATATTTTTAAAATGTGTACCTATTTATATTCTTTCCTCTGAGGTGTCAATAATACATACTTTTTTTATTCACACAGGATTTCAGAAAATATTTCATCATTAGCCTTTTATGAAATTGATGAACTTTCCAACTCACCTTTACTTAATGGCAGCAAAATTCACTGTTGATTTTTCTGGTTAATTTAATCACATTGAAGATCCACCACACCCCATGTAATTCATAATGTATCAAGTTTCAAATTTCCAGTCATTCCAAACGAGGATCAAAATTTGAAAACAGACCAAAATGTATAATTGCGTATACATTTTTTAAAATTGTTAGGATTTTTAAAATTCTTGAATGAGACAAAACTCCTTTTGAAGATTAACAAATAACACAAAAATAGAAAGATCTCCATGTTTTCCTTGTTCTTCCACTCTGACATAAAAGGGATTTTATACTGCTATGCATTTGGGAAGAAAAGTTTAAATAAAAGAAAGCAGAATCCCAACTGGAGGATTAATCTATTACTCCATAGACTGTCTCCCTCAGCCACAAGGCAGTAAAGAGTCATTTATGTGTCCAAGAGGAGTTTAATGTTGTTTTTTTTTTCCACTTGCAAATATCCAATGGGAAAAAAAAATCTGTAGATAGAAAAATGGCAAAGTGATTTGTCTCAAGTTACCGTATATATCGTGCATTCGATAAATACCTCTGATTATTTTTCAAATGTATTCAGTCTGATGAGTCCCCAGTAAAGTCTTGCTCAGCGTATTTCCAGTCATTTTGAAAGCCTCATGTAGGCCCTATGAAATCCCGGCTTACCAAGATTCATTTAATTGGATTTTATGAGAATATTGTTAGGTGAGACCTATTTGACACCCAGGCATTTCTCTACTCTGCCAAGATATAACATTCTTAACAAACACAGAAACAAAAAAACAAACAAAATAAAGTTCAAGAGCAGATTAGATTTATTGGCATTGCAGCCCATTACACAGTACTAATACTTTATTGATCCTACCAGATGTAGAATCACCTATGCAAAATGATTTTCCCTAATAAAATCAAATAACTGTTGGGGAGTGGGGAGTGAGGCATAGTTGGCTTAACATTTGAGACCACAGTATGAGAACAATGAATTACAATCAGAAAGTGAAGACAATTTCTTTAATATCTTTGAAAATATTTAAACTATTAATTTTGTCTCCTTACACTTTTTGACCTTTGGAACCCTTGAATTCTCAGAAATGCTCAGGACCCAAAGAGATTTTGTAATTTTATGTGTTATATGTATCCACATATATAGTGTTCGAAATTAAAACTGAGTCATTTTTAAAGTGCAGAAATGCACAAGTACACGTGAGATGCATTAGCTGCCAGAGTGTTGATGTCATCATACAGCTTCTGGAAAAGTCACTGTAAGTAACAGCCAGAGCAACCAGGCAAGAGAAAGAAATAAAAGGCATCCAAATAGGAGGAGAGGAAGTCAAACTATCCCTGTTTGCTGATGATGATAGGGCTCCAATGAGTAGAGGAACATCAGGGTTCTTGGTCCTCATGCCGGTTTAGGTAAAATGACACGGACACACATAGAGTGGTTTTAAAGAGCAGAGAATTTAATAGGAAAGAAGGGGCAAGAAGGAAGGGAGAAGGAAAAAGCTCCCCTGTACAGAGACAGAGGGAGGGAGGCTCCAAAGCCCAGAGAGGGAACCCCAAGTGCAGTGGACACCAGCTAGATATATATGCAGAGGCTGGAGGAGATGATGGCTAGTCTGATTTGCATAGGGCTCAGGCGATTGGTTTGACCAGGCATGTCATCCACATAGCTCTGGAAAATTTGGCCCTCCCACCCTAGCCTTTAAATATGCAAATGCAGGACACCATTATGTTCTATACACGTGGGAATACGTGGGGATGGCCATGTTGCCAGGCACATGTGGGGAAAGGGGAAGAAGGCCATGGGAATCGCCATGTTTGGGTGGACCCAGTTTCTAATGGCCTGCATTTGCATATCAAAGGTTGCCGGCCTGGCTCTAGGAGCCGGGGCTTTCCTGCTAGACAAAAAACATTTCTGGAGCTGCTTTAAAAGAAATAGCTTTCTAAGGATCTCTTTTCCTCTCTACCTGACTAAAATAATTTCTTAATAACCCTACCACAATATGATTCAATATGTAGAAAACCCCATAGTCTCTGCCCAAAAGCTCCTTGATCTGATGAACAACTTCAGCAAAGTTTCAGAATACAAAATCAATGTGTACAAATCAGTAGCATTCCTATACAACAACAACATAAAAATTGAAAGCCAAATCAAGAATGCAATCCTATTCACAATAGTAATTAAATACGTAGTAATACAGCTAACCAGGGTTGGGGTGGGGGAAGATCTCTGTAATAAGAATTACAAACTACTGAAAGAATCCAGAGATGACACAAACAAATGAAAAACCATTCCATGTTTATAGGTAGGAAAAATCAATGTTTTTAAAGTGGCCAGACTGTCCAAAGCAGCTTATAGATTCAATGCTATTCCTATCAAACTACAATGGCATTCTTCACAGAATTAGAAAAACTATTTTAAAATTTATATGAGACCAAAAATGAGCCCAAATAGCCCAGACAATTCTAAGCAAAAGAAACAAAGCTAGAGTAATCACATTGCTTGACTTCAAACTCTACTACAAGGATATGGTAACCAAAACACCATGGTACTGGTACAAAAACAGACATATAGGCCAATGTAACAGAACAGAGAGCCCAGAAATAATAATGCTGCACACCTCCAACCATCTGATCTTCAATAAAGTTGAGAAAAACAAGCAATGGTGAAAGGACTTCCTATTCAATAAATGGTGCTGAGATAACTGGCGAGTCATATGCAGAAGATTGAAACTGAATCCCTTCCTTATACTATACACAAAAATCAACTCAAGATGGATTAAAGACTTAAATACAAAACCTGAAACTATAAAAACCTAGATAACCTAGGAAATGCCATTTTGGACATGGGACCCGGCAAAGATTTTATGATGAAGATGCCAAAAGCAATTACAACAAAAGCAAAAATTGACCTTTCAAAGCTAAGTAAACTAAACAGCTTCTGCACACCAAAAGAACTATCAACAGAATAAAAAGACAACCTGCAGAATTAGAAAAAATATTTGCAAACTATGCATCTGACAGAGGTCTAATATCCAGAATCTAAGCCAAAAGATTGGAAACTCCTGTGTCCAATCTTCTGGCATCCCTGGGCCACACTGGAAGAAGAAGAGTCGTCTTGGGTCACACATAAAATACACTAATACTAACAATAGCCGATGAACTAAAAAAAGAAAAAAAATCACAGAAAAAGCTCATAATGTTTTAAGAAAGTTTACAAATTTGTGTTGGGTCATATTTAAAGACGTCCTGGACCACATGTGCCCTGCAGGCCACGGGTTGGACAAGCTTGATTTATAAGGAACTTAAACAAATAACAACAACAACAACAACAAAAACAGACATTAAAACATGGTCAAAGGACATGAACAGACAGTTTTCAGAAGAAGACATACATGCAGCCAACAAGCTACATGAAAAAAAGCTCAATATCGCTAATATCATTAGAGAAATACAAATCAAAAGTCAAAGGCAATGAGATACCATCTCACACCTGTCCGAATGGCTAGGCAAAAAAATAACAGATACTGGTCAGGTTATGGAAAAGAGGGAATACTCATACACTGCTGGAGGGAAATGTAAATTAGTTCAGCCATTGTGGAAAGTAGTTTGAACATTTCTCAAAGAACTTAAAAGAGAATTACCATTTGACTCAGCAATCCCATTATAGGGTATATACCCACAGGAATATAAATTATTCTACCATAAAGACACATGCGTGTGTATGTTCATTGCAGCACTATTCACAATAGTAAATGCCCATCAATGGTAGACTGGATAAAGAAAATGTGGTACATATACACCATGGAATACTACACAGTCTTAAAAAAGAATGAGATCATGTGTTTTGCAGCAAAATAGGTGGAGCTTGAGGCCATTATCCTAAGCAAATTAATGTAACAACAGAAAACCAAATGCTCCCTGTTCTCACTTACAAGTGGGAGCTAAACATTGAGTACGCATGGACACAAAGAAGCAAACCACAGCCATGGGGACCTACTTCAGGGTGCAGGGTGAGAGGGAGGATCAAAAATCTGCCTATCGAGCACTATGCTTTTTACCTGCATGATGAAGTCATCTGTATACTAACCCCCCTGGCATACAATTTACATATATAACAATCCTATACATGATCTTCTGAAACTAAAATAAAAGTTAAAAGAAAAAAAAACAACTCACTGTACACTGGTGAGAGAAAGGGAATAAAACAAGGAAACAAAATGTTTTAGTATTATTAAAATACTTTTGCTTTATGGACCCCTGCAAGAGGGACTCAGGGACCCTGAAGGGACTGTGGGTCATACTTTAGAAGTGTTATATTAATTAATTAATTTAATAAATGTTAACCAGTAACAACTTTGTACAGGGAACAGAGAGAGACACTGGAGATCCATGGTTAACAGAACAAAGTCCTTGACCCTTTGATGGTTTTATTGCTCAAACAGAACGCAATTCATAAGTTTCAAAATAAGCTTCTTGAAGGAGAGATCATGTTTTTCTTATGATTTGGCCTCAACATTCTGTGGATGTACATAGTAAATGCTCAATAAATGCTTACACAATAAAAGGAATGTTCCGAGACTTACTTGAAATACTAAAATTTCTGTCCTTTATCACTGAACCTATGATTATGTACTATATCTGAAAATGTGCCACATTACATCATTTTCAACATGGGTAAATCATGAGTACCTAACTCTTTTTCTGCTATTCCCCAAATAATGTATCATAAGAAGAAAACTAGATTAGGAAAGCCCAAATCAAATGACATGATCAAAGAGACACAGAGATTGATTGATTGTTATTCAACTGTGTAGTATTATTCTCTGTGAATTTTTGAGTTCTAAAGATTCATGGTACAAAGAAATAGATATCCTCTTAGAGTCAACTAAACTTAGGTTTAAATGCAACCACACCTGAGTACAAGGTGTGGTGCCTTTGGAAAATGTTTTACATCTCTGAGCCTGTTTCTTCCTCCTTTAAGAAGAAAACAGAATGAGGTTATTTTGAAAGCCAAATTATATAATGGGTATACAATTTAGAGCCTGGAAAAGATGATATAAATATTATAATTGTTAGTTTTAATCCTCACAATAATTGTTATTGACACTGACAGGGGGAGAATACAATAGAAAATAATTCCAAGGATATACAGAAGAAAATGAGTTGGGTCCTCAATTCTTTGATGAATTTAACAGGAAGGGTTGAGATTGCAGAAGTAGAATCAGGAGAAATTCTGGGACAGGCACGGTGGCTCATGCCTGTAATCCCAGCATTTTAGGAGACTGAGGTGGTGGATCATATGAGGTCAGGAGTTCGAGACCAGCGTGGTCAACATGGTGAAATCCCATCTCTACTAAAAATCCAAAAAAATTAGTCAGACATGGTGGCACATCCCTGTAATCCCAGCTACTTAGGAGGCTGAGGCATGAGAATTGCTTGAACCTGGGAGGCGGAGGTTACAGTGAGCCGAGATCATGCCAGTGCACTTCAGCCTGGGTGATAGAGCAAGACTGTATCTCAAAAAAAAAAAAAAAAAAAAAAAATTCTGATGACAATGACAAGAGGAGGCAGCAGATGCCATAGACAGACATGTGACTTTGAGAAAGGTTCTTTTTTATATTTATTTTTTTTGCATGCAGGTAGAGATAAAATGATTTTTTAAAAATACCGTAGAGGTCTAAGAGTTCCCAAGACCATTTCATGCCCATTTATGGGTTAAATGTTCATTTAAATGGATCATTGTCTATCATAGATGAGAAGCCTCCTTTAAGCTTTATGGTTTCTTGGTAATTCTGATAGCTATTTCAGAAAAAATTTTAGGTGATTATACACAGACAAATACATAACTGTTTCTGGAACTACAAAATGTGAAGCACAGAATGACAAGAATCCTACTGGTTTTAAGTGAAAGGAAAAAATTCCAAGTATTATATTTTCATTAGAAATAGTCTCATAATATTTTATCAAGAAAATTATATCCTTTTCCTTCTAGGGTATTATGTTAGCAAATGTCCAAGACACATTAGTTTTTAAACTAGTTTTTGTCTTTTAAACTAATTTTTAAGCTTTATTGGGATATACTTCACATAAAGACATATTAATTTGATGAAACATAAAATAATAAGGTTATGGCCGGGCGAGGTGGCTCAACCCTGTAATCCCAGCACTTTGGGAGGCCGAGACGGGCGGATCACAAGGTCAGGAGATCGAGACCATCCTGGCCAAAACGGTGAAACCCTGTCTCTACTAAAAAATACAAAAAAATAGCCAGGCGAGGTGGTGGGCGCCTGTAGTCCCAGCTACTCGGGAGGCTGAGGCAGGAGAATGGCGTAAACCTGGGAGGCGGAGCTTGCAGTGAGCTGAGATCCGGCCACTGCACTCCAGCCCGGGCGGAAGAGCGAGACTCCGTCTCAAAAAAAAAAAAAAAAAAAAATAAGGTTATAATACACGACTTCAATTTTAGAAAGAGCCATTTCTGGCTGGGCATGGTGGCTCAAGCCTGTAATCCCATCACTTTGGGAGGCCAAGGTGGGCAAATCACTTGAGGTCGGGAGTTCGAGACCAGCCTGCCCAACATGGAGAAACCCCGTCTCTACTAAAAATACAAAATTAGCTGGGCGTGGTGGCACATGCCTGAAATCCCAGATACTCAGAAGGCTGAGGCAGAAGAACTGCTTGAACCCTGGAGGTGGAGGTTGCGGTGAGCCGAGATCGTGCCATTGCACTTCAGCCTGGTCAGCAAGAGTGAAACTCTGTCTCAAAAAACCAAAACCAAAAATAAAAACAGCCATTTCCATAGATCCTTAAGTGATAATTAATTTTAGGAATACTTTCTGTTAACTTTCTCTTTCATTTTCAAGAAAGCTCAATCTCTGAAAAAGTCCTCTAATTATTATTGCAAACAATCAGCTTAAAATTAACCATGGCATGGAGGAAGATAAAGTGCTACAATAAGGAGAAAAGAACTGCTGAGAAAGAAATAATTTAAGATCCCTGTAAAATATAAGCCAAACTTCCTAGATCACCTATTACATTTATAGCTACTGTAGAACATGACTTATTCAGTATAACTTTCATCGTGGCTGAAGATTTCAGGGATGTATGTGATTACAATTGTTCATGCTCAAGAGCTGAACACTTGGATACGAATCAAGATTCGGAGCTGCTCGTGAATTGATTTTGCCTCCTTAAGCTCAGTTCTTCTATTGATACTGAATAAAAATCTTTCACCAATTCAACAGATTACTCTGCAGGCACTACACTTTGAATTAATGTGCACTATTGAAACAGAAAACCCCAATTTGTCATGCTGAGAGGAATTTAGTACTTAATGAAAAAGTAGAATAATATTGCACCAACGTGTCTAAAAGCAAGATAAATAATGAAGTATTAGGTGAATGAACCATGTCTATGTACATCTACAAAAATTTGTGTCTGATTTTTAGTTAAAAATTTTCTTATTTGTTTTGATGATGACACCACATTGACTCATTATTGTTGTGTCGGTGACAGGGGAAGGCATTAGGCTTGCATATTTAAGCAAGGCAGAAAAATGATTTATTGGACTTCTGTCATTAATCTGTACTAGGTTACTGAATCCATTTATGATTTTAGACACAGTTATTGTATTTCTGACAAGTAAAAAATTACTCATGACTTGGCTAGAATGCTGTGATAAACATGAACATTTAACCCATAAATTTGAAAATTTAGGTGAATTGGAAACAATCATTGAAAATCACAATCTAACAAAGCAAAAACATAAAGAAATAAAAAAAAATTTGAGCAGTTCTATTGTCTATTAAAGACACTGATTTCATTATTAAAAACTTCCCCATAATGAAAATCTCCTGGCACAAAGGACATAAGCAGTTAATCTTTTCAAATATTTGAAGAATAAATAACAACAAACTTACATAAATCCTCCGTAGGATGAACTCCTCAACTCATATTGTGAGTTTGGCACAGCACTGATACCAACAAAAATTACATGGCAATTTTTCTTATAAACATAGACACAAAAATCCCAAGGAAAAGATTAGTAAATCAATCAAATCTGGTATGTATAAAAATGATAACAACAACAAAGATGGGTTAGCCCTAGTAACAAAAGTTTGGCTTAATATTTGACAATCAATTACTGTAATGCTCTGTTAATTGAATAAAGAAGTAAAATCGGATGATAAATTTGATTCAGAAAAGGCATTTAATAAAATGTTATATTTGTTTATGATTAAAACTCTTGGAAAGTAACCAGTAAATAAATAGAACTTTTCTAATCTGATAAAGTATACCCATGAAAATTCTCAATGGCATTTGATATTTCATTGTCAAATGTAATAATGAAATACTGAAAGCTTTTCTCTTGAACTCAAAAACAGAACAAGATTGCCAATATAACCATTTCAATTCAACATTGTTTGGAAGATTTGCCATTGCATAAAACAGAATAAAATAAAAAATAAACAAACAAATAAATAAATAAGTAGTATGAGAATTGGAAAGGAAGACTTAAAACTCATAATTGTTATGTATAAAATCCAAAATATTCTACCAATAAATTATTAGGATTAATAAGTCAATTTAGCAAGGTCATTAGATGCAAGGTCAATAGTATTTCTGTACAAAACAAGAAACAACTAAAGATAAATAGAAAAACATACTATTTAAAATAGCATAAAATATTAAATAACTAGGAATAAATCAATAGAATATATTTTTATAAATGCCTATAGACAGAAACCTATGAAACATTACCCAGGGAAATCAGGAACAAAATAAATATTTTGTAAGACTCAATGTATTAAATATATTAATTTTCTTTGAATTTATTATTAAATCAAATGTAACCCCAGTTAGATTACAAAGAGCATGCATTTTTTTTGAAATGGACCATCTAATTTTTAAAAAATATAAAAACTAAAAAAGTCCAAATGAGTAAGAACCGTCTTTAAGAAGAATAAATTTGGTAGACTTACGCTACTAAATCTGAAGACCTAGTATAAAGTTATTACAATTAAAACATGCTGAAATTCATTTAAAGATAAACAAGTAAATTAATAAAACAGAACACAGTCCAAAAACCGACTCACATATATGGTGAACTGGTTTATTGGAAAGGAGTCACTGCAGTGTAGTTGAGAAAAAATGCTCTATTAAATAAATGGTTCTGGACCATAGCAAGATATGTTTTGTAGAAAATATTGAGTCCTATCTTATACCCTGTGGAAAAGTCAGTTCCATGAAAGTTGAAAAAGTTTCAATCTCATTCATTAAAGACATGAAAATTAAAACCATGAAGGCAATATTAAGTACAGGAGAGAAACTGGACCTCTCATATATTACTGGAGTGGGGGGAGTCTAAATTTACACCACCACTTTGGAAAACTGTTTGGTAGTATTGGCTACAAATACCTTATTATCTTTATTACTTTGTTCTGTAGTGAACTTTTAAAATAGTCATTAAGTAGGTTGGCATTTGTTAGGTTCTTTTCTGGATGATTTATGATTTTATTGTTCCCTAAAAGGGGTCCTTTTTTTTTTTGTTTCATCCTTTGAACTGAATTTTCTAATCACTGCGCTATAAAAAGCTTGCTTTTCTATGTTGATCTTGTTTCTGGACATGTGTATTTAAGTAGGAATTCTTAGCATTTCAATTAGCATAGCTTTTATCTTTCTTTTATATAGTTTCCCACATTACTTTTTCTTGTGTTATTGCTTTGGCAAGCATCTTTATTTCACTAAAATTACTGAATATTAGTAATGGTTGCCAAAATATCTTGTATCTGACATTTTTAAGAAGATACATTAAAATGTATCTCATTTAATCATTTTAACATTGAAAATGATAAAAATGATGTTTTTGTAGGTTTCTGGTAGCTACTATTTATCAGGTTGAAAAAGTTTTCTTCTATTCTTAAATTTTAAGAGCTTATGTTAAGCTTTTTATATATTCCTTTGTTTATTTTAAAATATATTCCTTTGTTCTATCTAAAAATAGTGTGTGTGTGCATGTGTGTTTGCATCAGTGTTCATATACTATGTATTTTTTGTCCTTCTCATTAGCTTATTTTAGGACACAGACAATACCAGGTTTGAAAATCAACTGAGAAGCCCACCCTCTTTTTCTGTTCTCTAAATCAGAACATGGCTTTTCCTCAGTCGTTTTGAAAAACACACAAAATCATTTGGATTCATTCTTTCTTAGAAGTATACTTTGTCAGCCTTTAACTATCTATTTAAAATGTTTTCTTAGGTTTACAAAATTTTTGAGTCAGTTTTGGTATTGTACCAAATCTGAGTAGGGAGAGTCTAAGTTTATATCACAAGATATTTTGGCAACCATTACTAATATGTT
>NW_012107709.1:839490-841245 GCF_000951045.1 Mandrillus leucophaeus | reverse complement strand
TTCCCAGCACCATTTATTAAATAGGGAATCCTTTCCCCATTTCTTGTTTTTGTCAGGTTTGTCAAAGATCAGATGGTTGTAGATGTGTGGTACTATATCTGAGGGCTCTGTTCTGTTCCATTGGCCTATATCTCTGTTTTGGTACCAGTACCATGCTGTTTTGGTTACTGTAGCCTTGTGGTATAGTTTGAAGTCAGATAGCGTGATGCCACCAGCTTTGTTCTTTTTGCTTAGGATTGTCTTGGCAATGCAGGCTCTTTTTTGGTTCCATATGAACTTTAAAGCAGTTTTTTCCAATTCTGTGAAGAAAGTCATTGGTGACTTAATGGGAATGGCACTGAATCTATAAATTACCTTGGGCAGTGTGGCCATTTTCAAGATATTGAATATTCCTATCCATGAGCATAGAATGTTCTTCCATTTGTTTATGTTCTCTTTTATTTCATGAGCAGTGGTTTGTAGTTCTCCTTGAAGAGGTCCTTCACATCCCTTGTAAGTTGGATTTCTAGGTGTTTTATTCTCTTTGAAGCAATTGTGAATGGGAGTCCACTCATGATTCGGCTCTGTGTTTGTCTGTTATTGCTGTATAGGATGATTGTGATTTTTGCCATTGATTTTGTATCCTGAGACTTTGCTGAAGTTGCTTATCAGCTTAAGGAGATTTTGGGCTGAGACAATGAGGTTTTCTGTCTATACAATCATGTTACCTGCAAACAGGGACAATTTGATGTCCTCTTTTCCTAATTGAATACTCTTTATTTCTTTCTCCTGCCTGACTGCCCTTGTCAGAACTTTCAACACTATGTTGAATAGGAGTGGTGAGAGAGGGCATCCCTGTCTGTGCCAGTTTTCAAAGGGAATGCTTATTTTTGGCCATTCAGTGAGATATTTGCTGTGGGTTTGTCATAAATAGCTCTTGTTATTTTGAGACATGTCCCATCAATACCTAGTTTATTGAGAGTTTTTAGTATGAAGGGCTGTTGAATTTTGTCAAAGAACTTTTCTGCATCTTTTGAGATAATCATGTGGTTTTGTCTTTGGTTCTGTTTATATGATGGATTATGTTTATTGATTTGTGTATGTTGAACCAGCCTTGCATCCCAGGAGTGAAGCCCAGTTGATTGTGGCGGATAAGCTTTTTGACGTGCTGATGGATTCAGTTTGCCAGTATTTTATTGAGGATTTTTGCATCGATGTTCATCAGGGATATTGGTCTAAAATTCTCTTTTATTGTTGTGTCTCTGCCAGGCTTTGGTATCACGATGATGCTGGCTTCATAAAATGAGTTAGGGAGGATTCCCTCTTTTTCTGTTGATTGGAATAGTTTCCGAAGGAATGGTACCAGCTCCTCTTTGTACCTCTGGTGGAATTAGGCTGTGAGTTCATCTGGTACTGGACATTTTTTGATTGGTAGGTTATTAATTATTACCTCAATTTCAGAGCCTGTTATTGGTCTATTCAGGGATTCAGCTTCTTCGTGGTTTAGTCTTAAGAGGATGTATGTGTCCAGGAATTCATTCATTTCTTCTAGATTTTCTAGTTTATTTGCATAGAGGTGTTTGTAGTATTCTCTGATGGTAGTTTGTATTTTTGTAGGATCGGTGGTGATATCCCCTTTATCATTTTTTTATTGCATCTATTTGATTCTTCTCTCTTTTCTTCTTTATTAGTCTTGCTAGAGGTCTCTCAATTTTGTTGATCTTTTTGATAAACCAGCTCTTGGATTCATTGATTTTTTGAAGGTTTTTTTTTTTT
>NW_012107709.1:824018-838715 GCF_000951045.1 Mandrillus leucophaeus | reverse complement strand
TCTTTTAATTGGAGCATTTAGCCCATTTACTTTTAAGGTTAATATTGTTATGTGTGAATTTGATCCTGTCATTATGATGTTAGCTGGTTATTTTGCTCATTAGTTGATGCAGTTTCTTCCTAGCATTGATGGTCTTTACACTTTGGCATGTTTTTGCAGTGGCTGGTACTGGTTGTTCCTTCCTATGTTTAGTGCCTCCCTCAGGAGCTCTTGCAAGGCAGGCCTGGTGTTGACAAAATCTCTCAGCATTTGCTTGTCTGTAAAGGATTTTATTTCTCCTTCACTTATGAAGCTTATCTTGGCTGGATATGAAATTCTGGGTTGAAAATTATTTTCTTTAAGAATGTTGAATATTGACCCCCAGTCTCTTCTGGCTTGTAGAGTTTCTGCTGAGAGATCGCTGTTAGTCTGATGGGCTTCCCTTTGTGAATAACTCCACCTTTCTCTCTGGTTATCTTTAACATTTTTTTCCTCCATTTCAGCTTTGGTGAATCTGACAATTATGCGTCTTGGAGTTGCTCTTCTCGAGGAGTATCTTTGTGGCGTTCTCTGTATTTCCTGAATTTGAATGTTGGCCCGCCTTGCTAGGTTGGGGCAGTTCTCCTGGATAATATCCTGAAGAGTGTTTTCCAACTTGGTTTCATTCCCCCCATCACTTTCAGGTACACCAATCAGACATAGATTTGGTCTTTTCACATAATCCCGTATTTCTTGGAGGCTTCGTTCATTTCTTTTTACTCTAAACTTCTCTTCTAGCTTCATTTCATTCATTTGATCTTCATCACTGATACCCGTCCTTCCACTTGATCGAATTGGCTACTGAAGCTTGTGCATGCATCACATAGTTCTCATACCATGGTTTTCAGCTCCATCAGGTCATTTAAGGTCTTCTCTACACTGTTTATTCTAGTTAGCCATTATCCAATCTTTTTTCAAGGTTTTTAGCTTCTTTACAATGGGCTCGAACATCCTGCTTTAGCTTGGACATGTTTGTTAGTACCGATTGTCTAAAGTCTTCTTCTCTCAACTCGTCAAAGTCATTCTCCATCTAGCTTTGTTCCGTTGCTGCCGAGGAGCTGCTTTCCTTTGGAGGAGAAGAGGTGCTCTGATTGTTAGAATGTCCAGCTTTTCTGCTCTGGTTTCTCCCCATGTTTGTGGTTTTATCTCCCTTTGGTCTTTGATGTTGATAATGTACAGATGGGGTTTTGGTGTGGATGTCCTTTCTGTTTGTCAGTTTTCCCTGTAACAGTCAGGACCCTCAGCTGCAGGTCTCTTGGAGTTTGGTGGAGGACCATTCCAGACCCTGTTTACCTGGGTATCACCAGTGGAGACTGCAGAACAGCAAATATTGCAGAATGGTAAATGTTACTGCCTAATCCTTCCTCTGGAAGCTTCTTCTCAGAGGGGCACCCGGCTGTATGAAGTGTCAGTTGGCCCCTACTGGGAGGTGTCTACCAGTTAGGCTACTCGGGGATCAGGGAGCCACTTGAGGAGGCAGTCTATATGTTCTCAGATCTCAAACTCCATCATGGGAGAATCACTACTCTCTTCAAAACTGTCAGACAGGGACGTTTAAGTCTGCAGAAGTTTCTGCTGCCTTTTGTTCAGCTATGTCCTGCCCCCAGAGGTGAATTCTACAGAGGCAGGTAGGCCTCCTTGAGCTGTGGTGGGCTTCACCCAGTTCGAGCTTCCTGGACACTTTGTTTACATACTCAAGCCTCAGAAATGGCAGACACCCCTCCGCCAGCCTCGCTGCCACCTTGCAGTTTGATCTCAGACTGCTGTGCCAGCAGTGAGCAAGGCTCCGTAGGTATGAGACCCTCTGAGCCAGGAGTGGGATATCATTTCCTGGTGTGCTGTTTGCTAAGACTGTTGGAAAAGTGCAGTATTAGGGTGGGAGTGTCCCAATTTTCCAGGTACCATTTGTCACGGCTTCCCTTGGCTAGGAAAGGGAATTCCCCGATCCCTTGCACTTCCCGGGTGAGGCAATGCCCTGTCCTACTTCGTGGGCTCCCCCCACTGTCCAACAAGCCCCAGTGAGATGAACCTGGTACCCCAGTTGGAAATGCAGAAATCACCCGTCTTCTGCATCACTCATACTGGGAGCTGTTCCTATTTGGCCATCCTGGAATCTCCCCTATATATTTTTAATACTGTAAATCCCCTCTTTATGTGTAGTTACAGGATATTATTTGTAATGCTATTGATATATTTTTATATTTTTGATATATTTCTCTTATTGATGAGACTTAATGAAGTTTTTCTTTTTAACAATTTTGTAGTCTTTTCAAAGACCCAGAATTTGGTTTTAATGACCTGGTCTATGATGTTTTTTCTATTACACTACACTTTCCCAAGTTTAACTACCTTTAGTTTTTAATTCTGCCAGATTCCATGTACTTTCTAAAATGATTCATTGTCCTTGTCTATGAGGTTCCAACTGGAATAGTTTCAATGCACTGGTAACTAGATAAGATCTTTTATTATTCTGCTTAAGTGATCTTAAAATATATTCTGTTTAAAATGATGCAAAATCCCAAATGTAACTATGGCTGGAGATCCTTTTGTTCAGCCTCCAAAAGCATTATGTCTCTTGCTAGACCCAGCCCCATAAAATCAAGTAGAAACTTTTACTAATGGAGGATCTCTATTATTTGTTTCTTCTATCTCCTTTTCAGTATTGAAACAGAAGGGCAACTCACCCAAATCCAATATTCTATTGTACACTGGGGTTGTCAAGCCTTGGTCAAAATTACAATTGTTTTACTCCCATTTATTGTTTGACATTCTAAATATCCTTTGACAATTGTACCTCAAAAGGCTCAAGACTGCAAATAATTTTTCCACGTCTATAACTATAATGCAAACATTTCATGTGCTATTTGATGCCTTCTTGACCCTTTCACCAAATTTGAATGGCTTTGAATAAATGCACTCCAAAATGTAGAGTATTTTCCTTGGGAAACAATCGTTCCAACATATTTGCTCCTTCAGCTGTCACAGGAAGTTAGGAGTGTGAATACTTTTCGGAAACAATGTTTCAAAAGATTCACTTAGACATAAAGCATGCTATGCATTTCTCCCCCTGGTGGCTTAAAGTACCATAAGCCACTGACCAACAAAAAATGAAAAAAAACAAAAGTCCTTCTTGACTGGCTGATATTTTACTTTCGTCATAAAATAAAGGAGATGTAAATAGCCAATAGCACTGCTCAAATTGAGAGGCAGGCGTCTACTTCTGCAAGAAACAAAGTTGCCAGTTTCTTGATAGTTTCAAGTCTCAGAGCAAATGTTGGTCTAAAGCCTGCAATTATTCTATTGCTCATTTCCTGATGTACAGCTTTCAGTGACAGAGGATTGACTTGCAACAAAGAGATATTGTTTGGAAAGTGAAAGGCATGGTAAACTGATAATTACGTTTATAGAGAACTTATATACAATACCTTAAATGTAAACATTTACTTATATACTTAGATGTTTTGCCTTATTTTTTATCTCTATGTTTTCATTAAACTCAATCCAACCTCATATCAATGTTGTAGAGCTAAATTAGGCAGATTGGGTTGCTTGTTTCCACCTGCTCTAAACAGACACATCAGTTACATGTTTCAAAAATAAACTACCATTTTCTCTTCTGATCTCTTCAAATCTCTGTGATTGCTAAAGTTGAGCTGTTTTCACATAGGAAGGAAAAAGGCAACACCCTCTGCTCTGCAAACTGCCATTCAGTTTAGGAAAATAACAGCCTGTTGGCTGGAGATCCAGCTGCTTGTCATGTTAGACCATGTGGCGTCTGCTGCTGAGTCCAGCTGTACAGCCAAGATCAGTGCCCTAAGGACTGAGCACAAAAATGCTGTGATCCCTGGCGGTGACAGGGTCTCTGCTAACAAGCCTCTAGACATTCAAGATGAAATGTCATCACCCCAGCACAGCTATCACAGAGAATGAAACAAAGCATCTAAAGACCTTTAATAGCATCAGAGTCTGAGAAATAAGTGAAGCATCCCAGGTTTAGTTCCCCGATCTATGGAGCTGATGTCAATTCTGTGAGTAATTGTGACCCCTTCTCTGTTACCTTTATCCCCAATACTCAGAGATGAAATGTTAACTTGTAGTAATAGGTTTTCTCATGATTAAGCTTAAAGCATTTTTGGATCTTACTGCTAGTTATCATTCATTATTCAGTAAGTAATTATTAAATGTCTGTGTATGAGTTCCTCTGCTCAAAGTTTAGGTAGGCAAAGAAATTCAGAGTCAAGTTTCTTACCTTTATAGAATGGCAGGAATGAATCATTCCATTTTTACTTCAGGCCCCCAACCCTACTGTTTTGGCTGAATTCTTTAATCTCAGTCTTTCTTGGGGTTCCTTTATCTTTCTGTGGTGGCCTCAGGTTGTGTGGAGATGAGCTTGGTAAAGGGCCCCATCTTGTCTTTTTGTTAACTACTCACACAGGTTTATCTGAAATATAATTGTACTGCTTAACATAGCCCTTCCTATTCATTGGCTCCTTGCTGTTGGGAGTGCCAGAACTATTTCTTCAAGTCTGCCTGAGGCACCAACTTCCAAAATTTATTTCCTCTATCGGGTCTTGTCATCTCCCTGGAGAAGCTTCTGGGCATCCCACCACATTACCCTTCCTAGAGAAATCTGTCTAGATTGATGCGGGTGTTCCCACTCTCCTTCACTTCTGGGCAAGTCATTTTCTTTGTACCCCAAATTTTCTGTCTCATTGCCTCTAGCCAAGACATTTTGGCAAAGGCATTTGGTCTGTACCCTGAATCCTCCCTTTCTAGAGATGTAGCCTCACGAAAGACTGAAAAACAAAGAAATTTAATAGGCTTTTTTTTTTTTTTTTTGGCTTTTAGCTATAGCATGACTTTTCTGAGGTCTGCTTGTGTAGGTGGGGGTGGGAATGAATGGGAGAAGGAAAAATAAAGAAAAAACAGTGAAAACTCTCAAGTTGTTGGAAAGATGTGGAACAACCCCAACTCTTAAACACTGCAATGTAAATAAGTACAATCATTTAGAATAACCATCTGACCCAGTTTGCTAAAGCTGAACATAAGCATATCCTATGACCAGCAATTCCACCCCAAGATTCCACTCAATCTAATTACACACACAATAGAAATGTATCCATATGTTCGCCAAAAGAAATTTGCTAGAATGTTTATAGGAACACTCTACAGTAACCCCGAACGAAATCACCAAGTGTCCATCTGTAGCAACACGGATAGATACATTGTGGTACAGTAATGTAATAAATACTATATAGCATTTGATATCAACAATCTGTGACTAGATGCAAAAATGTGGATAAATTTTGTACAAAAAAAAGGTTCAGTGAAAGAAGGCAGACACGAAAGAGTACTTAATGTATGTTTTCAATGACAAAAACTTTAAAAACAGGCGACAGTGGTCTTTGCTGTTGGTGATCAGAACAATAGCTATCTCTGGGCATTTAGTTACTAGAGGAGGGTGTGAGGTGGGCTTCTAGAGGACTAGTGATGTTCTGATTTTTGATTAGAGTATTGGTTACACAAATGAGCTGTACACTTATCGTATATTCAATTTTCTAGTACACCTATTGTACTGGGTTGAATAGTATCTTTCTTTCTAAAGCACAAAGTCACCTGGGACCTCTGAATATTCCCTTATCTGGAAATAGGGTCTTTGAAGATAGAATCAAGTTGGAATGAAGTCATACTTGATTAGGGTGAACCCTATTCTAATGACTTGTGTCTTTATAAGAAGAGGAAAATTTGGACACAGAAATACCCCTAGAGGGGAGAAAACCATCTGAGAATGAAAGCAGACATTGAAATGATGCATCTGAGAAAGGGAATGCCAAAGATGGCCAGCAGCCGCTGTAAGCTAGAGGGGAGTCATAGAACATATTCTTCTTCATCCTCCAGAAGGACGCAAGCTAGCTGAAACTTTGATTTCAGACATAGAAATTCCAGAAATCTAAGACAATAGACTACTATTATGTTAGGATACCTCGTTTAAAGCAATTTGTTACTGCAGCCCTAGGAAACTAACACATCTTATCTACAATTCTTGGCTTAGGTTGTAAAAGAGAAGCTTTTAGATTGAGTGTAGTTCAAATAATTTGGGGAAGATTTAGAATCCAGTAAGTAGTCAACAAATAACACTTGATCATGATTTAATCCTTTAAAGTGGGAGTCCCCAACCCCCAGGGCTGCAGACCAGTACCAGTCTGTGGCCTGCTAGGAATTGGGTGGCACAGCACTAGGTTAGTGAGGGTGAGTGAGCATTACCACCTGAGCTTCACTCCTGGCAGATCAGCAGCAGCATTAGCTCCTTAGAGGAGGATGAGCCCTGTTGTGAACTGTGCATGTGAGGGATCTAGGTTGCATGCTCCTTATGAGAATCTAACTAATGTTTGATGATCTGAGATGGAACAGTTTCATCCCAAAACCACGCCCCCAACACACCCCCTGGTCCATGGAAAAATCATCTTTCACAAAACTGGTCCCTGGTGCCAAAAAGTTGGGGATCACTACTTTAAAGTTCTATTAAACTAGTTTTGATCTTTAAACAAATGATAAGAGCCAGGATCGTTCTGTGACTACTTCTACAAGCAATGCTACCTAGAGAAGTTTCTATAAGCCAAGCATTGTCAAGGCATTAGTAAGTTGGGATGTTTCCCTGTAGCTCAATTCCTTTGTTGGAATAGATAGCACTCAAGCCCCAGCTCCTTAGAAAAGGGCAAGTCACATGTACTATTAGTTGTTTCCTATCTTTGTCAGGGCTGACACAGTCACTAGAAAATTACATTATCCTGTCTATGAGTATGGGTGGGCATTTTTAGTGTCCAGTATTTTTTAGGCACTATATATAATATGTGACCATAAGCATTGAGTGTGTTTTAAAAACATGCCAAGACTGATATATGCAAGAGTGCCATCCATCAAAATGGTTACTTTTGCACCACACACCTCACCATTTCTTCCATCACTCAAAATGTACTGGAACTCCTCTTGTGGAATTTTCTTCAAATCTAGTTAATGAACCACACAAGAAAATCAGCCTCATAAATTTATAGTCACACATAATTTTGACCATTAAGGATGTCATCTTGCTCGATGGATCATACCCATGTCATTCATCAGAACTGACTTTGAATAACTTTTGACCATTTTCTCCAATAAAACCCACCATCCATGGAGGAATATTTGCCTCAAATGAGCACATTCAAAAGAATAATAGCTTTCAAAAATCCTTTCAAAAGGATGCTTAGCACAATGCCTTGCAGATGGTTGTCACCCAATAAATATTTGTGAAATAGCTTTGAATGCGTTGTGTAGGTTCTGAAGATGGTACTAAAAATTTCCTGAAATTGAGAAAAAAAAATATTACAAGTAAATAGATTTCTAATATGTATTGTAGGCAGGAAATGTGTTTAAACTGTAACTATGTATTTAAATTATAATCCATGTTGAAAATAAGTAGTATGACTTTATTGGCACATCAGTACAAGACATCTTAACCTTTAGAAGGTACGATTTCATTCATTTACAAATTATAGGCAAAGAACATGCAGCAACTATACTTATGATTAGGTTTTACTTTTGTTTACTTTTTATTTTCTTGGATGATGGATAGCATAGTGGAACATGGTTTCACATACATTTATTTTTTTTCCATTTTGTTGTTTGGCACCATCTATTCCTTTTTTGTCAAACCATAACTGTGAATCTAGAGGTTACATTTGTAAAAGCAGCAGGAAAGCAGTAAAACAGACTGAAACAAAGACTAAAGTCACTAGCATTGGGATAGCTAATGCAGAGTACTGTGGATTGTTTTCTTACACCAGGATCACTGTTGGATAAAATTCAGAGGAAGAAATGAATTATACCTGAAGGATTAGATGACAAGTGTGACTGAATTGTCAACAGAAAAGAAAGTGACAGAAGATGTTAAACAAAGCAGTTTAGTGATTTAATGTATGATAATATTTTGCTTTAATAGTCTCATCACTTAGTCTGGCTTCTTAACCAGTCACTGGAACAGATGTAAAACGGCAGGTCAAAGCAAAGCCATTAATTTTTTAAAAAGTGAACATGTAATATTAGGCTTTCAAAGTGGATCAAATGGTAGGGATGTGAAATGTGCAGTCACTTTGGAAAACAATTTGGCAGTTTCTCAAAAGGTTAAGCATAGTTATCATATGATCCAGCAATTTCCCTCCTATGTATACTCCTCAGAGAGACGAAAACCTGATCACACAAAATTGTATACATAAATGTTTATAGGAGCATTATTTGTATTCACTAAAAAAAAAGAACCAACCTATATGTTGACAAATGGGTAAAAAAAAAGATGAGAAATATTGATAAACACAAAGTGATATATCCAGGCAATGTCATATTGTTTGGCAATAAAAAAATAAAGTCGTGATAGATGCTACAATGAACCTTAAAAACATTACACTAAGTGGAAAATACCAATCACAAAAGATCATATATGATGTGATTCCATTTATATGAAATGTTCAGGGTAGGCAAGACTGTAGGGACAGAATATATATTAGTGGCTGCCAGAGATTATGGGGAAATGGGGGATGAAAGAGTTACTACTAATGGGGACAGAGTTTTTTAGGGGAAGGTGACAAAATGTTCTAAAGTTGATTGTGGTGATGGCTACATACATATATGTGTGAATATATTGTATACAGTTTAAAGTGGATTGTATAATACGTAAATTATATCTCAATAAAACTGTTTTAAAAATGGCTTAAATCTATTTCAAAGACCCAAAGGCCTTTGTTAAAAGGACTTTCTCCCTAGGTAATATTAAGTCCTCCAGAGAAGAGGGAATGAGTTTGAACTTTCAGCAGCTGAGAAAACTTCAGCTTCTGCTGCTTCTCCAGCAATAAAATAGATTAAGTCAAATTTGTAGCAGAGATATTTCAGCTGCTTTGTAGGTTTTTTTTTTTTTTTTTTTTTTTTTCTTTTTTAATCTGTACTACTTAGCACTCAAGGAAGATATGGATATAAAGAACTAGAAAAATTCTTTTCAGGGCATATCATGCTTACTACGAGTCAATAGAGAGTTGCTTATATGTGATGTCTTGCAACCAAATTAGCTCTTTGAAGACCACACTAGTTTCTGACTTTTCTGAGTTTCCCCAATATCTCAAAAAGTTGAGGCTATTACACTAAACATTTCAAGGACATTGAGTTTTGTTTATATCCACAAATTCTGATTGAGTTAGAGTGTCTTTAGGAAATCAGCTCTGACTGATGCCACTTCTATCATCAGTTATTTTTCTGTTATTTTTTAAAGTTCTCAATTATTGGGCATTTATTTGTGCAGGGGATGTATCTAATTTTATGAGTATTCTCATTCGACCCTTACAACAACGTAACATTGCATAACACCAAGGGGAACACCACACAAAATGGATGTAATGTTCAACTGAGTGGGCCTAAGTTTTGCTTGTTATCCTTTGTTGCTCAGAGGGAGGTTCAGAACATTTCCCAAGAAGATATAACCAGTAAATGGTGGAGCCGGAATGTGAGCTTTGTTCCAACTGGCTTGGAAACTGTGTTAGATGAGACTCCTGGTGAGTTAGTAGAGACATCTCATTAGCAGAGTATAGGGACTGAGATCTAAGGCTCTGTTTTCAGATGACAGGAGTTCAAATATGGGTTGTATCATATAATATTGTGGGCTATGGTTAATTGCTCTGTTCTTTTTGTCTCATTTTTCTTGGCCATTATATCAGAATGATAATAATTTTATGACATTTTAAGACTTTAAATAAGATAATCCTTATAAAAAAAGTCATTACAATTTCTGATATACTACAAAGCTATCAACAAGTGTCAACTCTCTATGAATTTATGACTTCATTATAGGATAATTACATTGCTAACTCTATGCACACCTCAGAAGGAACAGTGGAATGACAGGACTATCCAATTATTCTAGCTGCCGTAGTGATGAAATTAGGGCTCCCCATCATGGGTGGATCAGTGAAGAATTAATTATTGATATGTTACATACCTAAATTGGCTTCACAAACATCAGTCTACGATGTAAAGTATATATGTTCTTGTAAGTTCTTGTAAACCTTGAACAGTGAATAATGTGTATTTAACAACAGGTGAGCTGTTTTTTACAGAGCTGAAGTATTAGAGCTTATTTTGCCTTGATTCAGTTATGAACAGACATGGAATAGTGTTTAGGTATCTCAATTCCCCTGCACAAAACACCCGTACTTGTGAATCTACATTTGAGAAACATGTATTTGAGAAACAACCCATCATATGGACTTTTAAAAAATCAATGAGAATACTCTATACACTAATATGGAAGTGCTTCAAAATATTAAGCCAAAAAAAGAAAGAAAAGCTGTATGTGGAACAGTGCACTTCATGTGATAAAATGGTCCTAAAGAGGAAGGAATGCAGATGTATAGTTGTATCTTCTCACAGAGTGCAAAGTGCTACTGCCAATTAAAATATATGGATGAACAGTAGCTACCTCCGAGAAAGGTGGGAGGAAGCATATGGATACAGACAGCCAGAAGGGATAAGAGTCATCGCTCAGGGCCGTGCTATTCTTATCAATTTATACTTGTGAATGGACTATTTATTTAAAAAGTTTAACATATGATTTTAAAAATAAATCTCTTGAATGATTTCTGGCTAAGGAACATTGAAGAAGCCTACATCACTTTCTAATACATGATCACTGTTGAAGAACAGAGTAAAATGTCACAGAAAATTCTTAGTTATCACTTAGGAAAGAAAACACAAATGAAAAGCCAGTTGTTTTCAATCACTATATTTATAATTATGGACCTGAAATTAAAAAAAAAATAATCCATAGAACAGAAGGAGAAAGCTCAGGTGGTAGTGGCTGACTAAGGGAGGAAAAGATAACTGAGTAGCCAGATACTTTCCCAGGGGAAGAGCATGACCTTGGGGCCCAGCGTGGAGAGTTACGTCTAAGGAGAGTCCAACTCAACTATATTTTTTGTGCTTACCATTTTAAGCCAGATGATCATTTGCTCATAATGTCGAAAAATCCAAGAGCTCCAAAAATTTTGTTTTAGTGCCTTATCTATGTTATGTAATATGGAACATAGAGTATAGTAAAATTAATGCATAATAAATGTTCTTACATTAGAAAGCTTTTATTTAGTAAAAATATATCAAGTAAATCAAAGTTATGTTGTATTGATAGCATCAAGATTCATCTGAAAATAGAAAAATATTACATTCACGGCAGGAAGACTGTACCATCATCACATGCCCTCCAGTACAGCAAATCACTTTCAATTGTTTTATGATTTTTAAAAAACAACCATGACCAAGGTTGATTGTTTATTAAAGTGATTTAGAACAATTCTCTTGTTTGGATTCACGTAAATGGCAAATAATCTGTAAGCTGTAAGCTCCTTGAGGTCAAGGTGGTTTTACCGATCTTCTACCCCATTATTAGGCAATAATAGACACTTAGCTCTGCCTGTTTGTTTCTCAAACTGATTTAGGACTAAAGGATCCAGCTCTGCCTGTGTGAACAGTGAAAGGACAGCAGGTAGTGAGTTGATATAATTTACAGTCCCATGAAGAATATTTTCTCCTTTTTCTTTCAGAAGGAGGATCCAAGAATGTTAGGTCATCTAGTCTGAGACACTGTGTGTCGTAGGATGAATTCTCAAAAAAGAAAAGAGCAGAGATCGACTCTGAGTTCCTCCTTTGGCCACTGGTTGACTTTTATGTCCAGAGAAGAAAAGAACTAAGTGATATGCTGGATGCTTTGAGCCTGCAGGCATGTTTGCCTAGAGGCTGCTTTTTAGACTGGAGGAAATGTTGCACAGAAGCTATAAAACTTAAATATAAGGCTGAAATCTGCTACTTCCAACTGTGTGACCTTGGACAATTCACTTTACTTAAACCTTAGTTTCCCTTATTGGCAAAATGGGATAAGGTACAAGGCAGACTACTAAGACCCCTTGTAGACTCTAAGCAATCCAACTGAATATCCTATCGGACTACTGGCCACTCTCTTTCTCCCATGCTTTGGTGGCTTGTCCATGGATTTTTGTCCACATATACCACATGGGTTCAGCTGTATGAATTTATCCTGTTAGGAACTTGTCTAATCACGTTTGTTATTCTTGGATCCCATGCCAACCATGCCTCCCCAGAACCCCACCTCTCCCTTCACACCTGCTTATGTAGCCTAGGCTTTAAATTTTCCCCCATTTTCCAATTTTCCCAACAACCCTCTGGTGTCTGGTTTGATATTTTATACCAAATTGACATCCCAACTTTGTACTGCAACAGGGCATTTCTAGCTCTGAAATTGTATGATCCTTAGTGAAATAACTGCTTGCAAAAAATGTATATATATATTTTATGTCTCTTTATTCAGAAATAAACACATTTATTCCTAAAATGATACTGAGCACAATCAAATTTTTAGTGATTCAGAGGCATTTGAAATCTCTCAGTGATTTATAGTCATTATTGTGTATATCAATCTTCATTGTATGCCATTGTGAAGGCGTTCTGATGATTGGAGTTTACTGCAAATGGGCCTACATTGCTGCTGAGATAGGAAGAGCCCTGGGTAGTCCCAGGAGGGTGGAAAAACCCAAACAACAGTTACAACAAGAACTAGGCAAAGAAACCACAGGGAACAGAAAACCCAAAATAATAGAGAGAATATGGCCAAAACCCCAGTCAAGGTGACAAGTCCATGACTTTTTCAAGCAAATCCAAATAAAGGAGAAAGAGGGTGGTAAATGGAGGAAGGAGGGTCCTTGAAATCCCCTCCTTTCCCAGGATACCTAATGATTATTCCACCCCTTAATTAAAGATACACCCATAAAATAGGGATGCTGGGTGGTCATAGGAAAAATGGGAAAATATGAAACAGTAGTTTCATATAACACCAAGAAAGGAGCTGTTAAAAATTATCTACAAGGACAAGGAGGAGGCTGGACCGATAAGATCCTAACAAACAGGATGAGAGCTAACCTGGCTGTGACTGCTGGGTCTCACAGGGAGCTGGAATTGACCTAGGCCCTAGCCCTGACCTGATTTTACACTCATTACCATACATACATCCACTGCCCCATGATGGAGCCAAGTATACCCATCCTTATTATAAAAATGGGTGGCACCTCAGTTCTAAGAAATCTCCACCTTTTTCCTAGAAAACTTTATGATTACTCTACCTCCTAATTAGAAGAGCCCATAAAATCAGAAACTCAAACTCCCTTGGGTGATACTCACTTTCCGGAGCACACCCACACTTCTCTCTCAAGTAGATGGCTTCACTTTGCAAGAAAAGCTTCTGGTCTTTTGCCTCATTCTTATTTGTCCCTGAATTCTTTCTTGTGATGGTGTCAAGAACCTGGACACCAGCTTGGGCTAGAGTCTCACTGGCTTCCAAAGACCCTCTTGAACCCTCTGGCTATACTGCGATCAATGCATCTCACTGTTGTTAGCCAGCATTTACTAAGCCTTTGTGTTCTTAACATTCTTGGCTACCTGTCCTTGTATTGAGTTTTTCTATTGACTTGTATTGATCCTCTACCCATTTCTATGGAGCTTTCACTCTTACTCTTCAATTACTTATCTATGCAGAGACAGTTGTTGCTATTTTCATCTCTACACTCAGATGTTTTCTCCATTACATAATCTTATTCCATATAGTACTATTTTAATCTCCCGATGATCCAAGAAACAAGTCGAATACATTGAGAACATGATACATAGACGTACGCATGCATTTCTTAATCATCTAAAGGGTAAATTAACTATTGCCACTCTAGCCTTTTGTACTTATATTAATGCATTGAACAAAAAATACAGTTAAATATGATGTCAGTTTATTTTAAACAATCTATAAATATAACAGTGGTAATTATCTGACAAGATTTCTTATGGCATTTTTAGAAAAATTATGAGACTGTGGTGGTTCTATGGGTAAGCAGAGAGGCATTTTATTGTGTTATTTACAGACCACAATAAATCTTATCTTTCCCTAAACATCTCTGCTACAAGTCTACCATAGTGCCAGATGTCGCTACCACTACAGGTACCTGCTTTGTCAAAGCACTGTTCAGAACATCTATATTTTACACAGACTCATTCCTTAGGGAATAGGGCACATTTTTCTGTAACCAAACTTAACATGTTTTGGAATTTGATTGACAGGTTATTTAACTACCTTCTAAGTGAGAGTAGAGTTTAGAAATTAGGTAAAGGTAAAGAAAATGGGTATCTTTTGAAGGGGAAGGAGAGAAGGAGAGACAGAAGACAAGAAAATATTTAAATTATGAAATACAGGGTAATAAAAGGTAGTCATGGGAACTTTATTCAGGCTGTAGGAAGGTTACTTGGATTTTGTATAAAGAGTAAGATCAGAAGATGGGACTGGGAAATGAGTGCCTTATGACCGTGTAGTTCTGGGGTATGAAGCACTGGAAAAGCAAGAGGGATCAACGGGACAGGGCTAGGGAAAGAGCCTCAAGGCACAAGGAAAGACTTGGAATGCAGGATTAACACAAATAATCAGAGGAAAAGAGGCTTAGTAAAATACAGAAACAGAAGCCACAAAGTGAGCAGGGCCTTGGAGAATTTCTTGCCATTCCTGGGCAGCAAGCTCCAGTGGCTGATTTCTTGAGACTTGCTGCCATCAGGCAG
>NW_012107709.1:818408-820728 GCF_000951045.1 Mandrillus leucophaeus | reverse complement strand
TGATTTCCCACAGGTGAGATGGGAACATGAATAAGGGGTGCTACTGCCCAGCCCAGCACGTGGTTTCCTCCTTCAAGTGATGCTCTACTCTTTTGCCCCCTTCTAATTGGCTAGAAAGGGGATTGTTCTCTAAGTAACCTTATAAGCTTGGGGTAAAGCACGGCAGAGCCACCATTTTGAAGAAAACTGGATTCCTGTGGATCATGACCTGGAAAAGAGGTGCCTGCTAGGTACGAACACTCAGTTTGGACTTCAAACAAACAAGAAGTAAGTGTCTGCTGGGGTTGGCCTTTTATGTATTTTGAAGTTTTCTGCAGCAGCTTAACTGACACAACTTTAACTAATACTGAACTATACTAATAATCCTTGAAAACTTCCATGTGGAAAGTCGCTCTTGTTTTTCTGGCAGTTTGGGCTTTATTGGAACCAGCTGTGAGCTGTCTAGACTATCACACATCTATACCATGAGGGGGCAAATGAAGAATTTGACCAAAAAAGAAGACACTGAATAGCATGTCAATGAAATATTTTTCTTCCCTATCTGTACAAACTGACTGGAGACCTTAATGACAGTCCATCTTAGACTAAGCATCTTAAGGAGACACCTCATTTGAAAAAGAAAAAAAATGAATCCATAAAGAAATAGCTTATATGCCAAAGTGATAGACAAACAATGAAAAATATTTAGATAATTTGGGTGCAGAAATGATGTTTCCAGGGCACAGTCTGATAGGCATCAGGACACTAGAAGGGTAACTACCGTAGTATGTGTGGCCTTGACAATCTCTGTCATCATCTGCCAATTGCAGCTTAATTGTAACTGCTCAAGCAGTGCTCTGCCTGATGGCAGCAAGTCTCAAGAAATCAGCCACTGGAGCTTGCTGCCCAGGAATGGCAAGAAATTCTCCAAGGCCCTGCTCACTTTGTGGCTTCTGTTTCTGTATTTTACTAAGCCTCTTTTCCTCTGATTATTTGTGTTAATCCTGCATTCCAAGTCTTTCCTTGTGCCTTGAGGCTCTTTCCCTAGCCCTGTCCCGTTGATCCCTCTTGCTTTTCCAGTGCTTCATACCCCAGAACTACACGGTCATAAGGCACTCATTTCCCAGTCCCATCTTCTGATCTTACTCTTTATACAAAATCCAAGTAACCTTCCTACAGCCTGAATAAAGTTCCCATGACTACCTTTTATTACCCTGTATTTCATAATTTAAATATTTTCTTGTCTTCTGTCTCTCCTTCTCTCCTTCCCCTTCAAAAGATACCCATTTTCTTTACCTTTCCCTAATTTCTAAACTCTACTCTCACTTAGGAGGTAGTTAAATAACCTGTCAATCAAATTCCAAAACATGTTAAGTTTGGTTACAGAAAAATGTGCCCTATTCCCTAAGGAATGAGTCTGTGTAAAATATAGATGTTCTGAACAGTGCTTTGACAAAGCAGGTACCTGTAGTGGTAGCGACATCTGGCACTATGGTAGACTTGTAGCAGAGATGTTTAGGGAAAGATAAGATTTATTGTGGTCTGTAAATAACACAATAAAATGCCTCTCTGCTTACCCATAGAACCACCACAGTCTCATAATTTTTCTAAAAATGCCATAAGAAATCTTGTCAGATAATTACCACTGTTATATTTATAGATTGTTTAAAATAAACTGACATCATATTTAACTGTATTTTTTGTTCAATGCATTAATATAAGTACAAAAGGCTAGAGTGGCAATAGTTAATTTACCCTTTAGATGATTAAGAAATGCATGCGTACGTCTATGTATCATGTTCTCAATGTATTCGACTTGTTTCTTGGATCATCGGGAGATTAAAATAGTACTATATGGAATAAGATTATGTAATGGAGAAAACATCTGAGTGTAGAGATGAAAATAGCAACAACTGTCTCTGCATAGATAAGTAATTGAAGAGTAAGAGTGAAAGCTCCATAGAAATGGGTAGAGGATCAATACAAGTCAATAGAAAAACTCAATACAAGGACAGGTAGCCAAGAATGTTAAGAACACAAAGGCTTAGTAAATGCTGGCTAACAACAGTGAGATGCATTGATCGCAGTATAGCCAGAGGGTTCAAGAGGGTCTTTGGAAGCCAGTGAGACTCTAGCCCAAGCTGGTGTCCAGGTTCTTGACACCATCACAAGAAAGAATTCAGGGACAAATAAGAATGAGGCAAAAGACCAGAAGCTTTTCTTGCAAAGTGAAGCCATCTACTTGAGAGAGAAGTGTGGGTGTGCTCCGGAAAGTGAGTATCACCCAAGGGAGTTTGAGTTTCTGATTTTATGGGCTCTTCTAATTAGGAGGTAGAGTAAT
>NW_012107709.1:817378-818358 GCF_000951045.1 Mandrillus leucophaeus | reverse complement strand
CTTGGGAAGAAAAAGAAATGTATTTGGTTAAGATCCAGCAGGCTCTCCCACCATAGTCTTCCAAATGCATGTTTAGTTACCATGTTCTTGATAACTGGGAATATTCTTTAAAATACCCAATGCAATGCACCACTAACTTGAAATGTACTCTGTGGTGATACCACCACATGTAAATTACCACTAATATTGTATTCTATATCAAGTTATCTGTTCTGAAATTTTTTCAAGTGTCTTTCCTAATCAGGTATCCTTCTCATTTATATGGCTTTGTCTTCTTTCCATCTGACTAGAGATTGGATTTTCTTCTTTGACACTGCATAGTCTGTCACCAAAAGCACACTAAATGTAGAGTTCATTCAGTTCAGCTAGCTGGGAAACAGGATAAGCTCGCTGTAATTTCTCCCTTAGCTAAGGGCTTTACATCACCACAGGTTCCAGAGCCTCCACTTGGCAAACTGAAATTCCTGCTGCTGTTGTGTGGACCCAGGATAAGGTGATGGGTCAGATAACCGCCTCTTTATCCCCATACGATCTACATGCTGACACCAAAACCTTGTCTAAGCATAAGCAAAAACAGGGGAAGACTCAGTAAGTGTCATTCCAGCTGCCACTGGGCAGCACTGGATGTTTATGGAGACTGACATGGAGAAAAGGTCCCGAGAAATCCCTCTTTGGCAGTGCAGCAGAAATTTCACATCCACCCTAAAATCACTTGCTGAACTCTTTGCACTCTGCCCTACAAGTTTCCATCAGCAGGAAGGACAGCTGGGAGTTTGCAGTGTCAAAGAAGAAAATCCAATCTCTAGTCAGATGGAAAGAAGACAAAGCCATATGAGAAGGATTCCTGATTAGGAAAGACACTTGAAAAAATTTCAGAACAGATAACTTGATATAGAATACAACATTAGTGGTAATTTACATGTGGTGGTATCACCACAGAGTACATTTCAAGTTAGTGGTGCATTGCATTGGGTATTTTA
>NW_012107709.1:783737-816058 GCF_000951045.1 Mandrillus leucophaeus | reverse complement strand
TTATTCTATTGCTTTATGTTAATGACTTATTGTTTTCTTTTTTCTACTGAATTTTAAAATTTATAAACCGTATTTTTTAAGATCCAGAGGTACCTTATATGCTTTCATTGAATCTCTTTAGGCTCTTTCATTATTTGTGGGGTTATGTTCTAGTGCATCGCCTATAGATATGTATTTTTTACTTGGACTTTGGTTCCAGATGCCTCAGTTCTCAGCTAATGGCCACACGGTAGGCTGCAGGAAGTGTGGGCTGCAAGCTGTCACCACTTTATAGGTACTGAAGGAAGCCTCACTGCCTCCAGGTCTCCTTTGCTGCGAAGGCACCTGCTCCCACGGTGAGGGGTTAGGGAAATGTACTCTTGTATAGCTCCCTGGGTCGAGGAAGACAAGCACCTCCTCCCCGAATTTCCTCTAGGCTGGTGTTGCCTTCTCATCAGGGACCATGGATCTTCTGTAGCTATGCTCCTTCCAGCAAGCTGGTCATTTTGATCCACCTCCATCCCTGAGCTTCCTCTTGGGCTTGACCAAGAATGTTCTGCTGCAGTCTTTTCACCCAGACTCTGCAGGAGCCTTAGGTCCCACTCATGGGCTCCGGGTCCCCCTTCAAAAGACATAGAAGTCATACTGACAGTGGGAGGGGAGGGCAAGAGGGTCACATTTAATCCTATCTTCTTCAGCTGCGCTTTCTGTCTTGGCAACACACTCTTTCCGCAGACAATTGGCTGCACAGGCTCTAAACCATTCAACAACCTTAGCTTCTACTATAGAGGAATTATGCCCAGTGGTTTACAGAAGGGTGATTCTGGAGGAGGCACAAAGCTTTTCACTCTTGCTTTCTCCAGCCTCCTACCCTTTTGTCATTCAGAGTACCAACTGCAGACAGCTTTTTAAATTATACAGATACATTTTTCATTTTAAAGAAACTAACTGGAAAAAGAACATTTGTGGTGATGATTATGGTTTTCTAGGGCCTTCTGAATACATAGAGTTTATCAATAGTAAGCTTAGATTTCTCTTTCCTCTGCTCTAACAAAGAAAACAGTAATTCTCTAAGCGGGTAAACTGTTCTCTCTCTTTCTTTCTCTCTGTCTATATCTATATCTATATCTTTATCTATATATGCTTGAACACTGCAGAACCTCTCCGCTTATGTCATGCAGGGATGAGAAATTCTGCTCCTGATCATAATATTACTTGAGAATGTCATTCGACAATACAAGAAGTTCATAAAACATTAAGATAATGATTCCTAATATTACTTGTCAGTAAAATATGGAAATCATTTCTTGTTACCCATTTGTACTAATTTTATCTTACACTTATTTAGTCAGCGGCAAAGCCTTCCAGGGGTGATTGTTTCCCTCTGATTAATTCCCAGTTCTAACAGTTAGGTAACCAGATGATACATAGTAATATTTTCTTAATAGTGCATTTTTACAGAAATAAAGATTTATATTGCAGCTGATGCACTTAAGACGTCTCAAAATGTGAGGGAAAAAGGTTACACATTTTACCATTGGCCTGTGGATTCTTACTGAGATACTCAGAGACCTTCAGCACCTGGGTTACTTGTGAATAGAAGGAAGCCTATTTCATTGTCCTTATAACTCATTTACCTCCTTTGGCCTCTTTTTTTCTATCTTGCCTCTATTCCCCTTTACCACTCACTCTGGGTTCAGAATTGACCTATGACTCCAGATACCCCCACAGGAGCTTCTGAAGAGCTGCCCAGCTCTTAGGTTTGCAGATGCCCCATAACTCTTCTTCCTGAGTACCCAGCTCAATTTAGGGTACTAGAGCACTTCTTCTTAATTTACTCACATTTCTTCTTACCAGATATTGCAAAATAATTTGAGCTGATACATGGTAGCTTCCACAGGGTCTTGCCCCTCTCAACAGTGTTTGCATTTTGAATAGGTTCAGCAAAGCAAATCCTAGAATTACTGCAAGCACTAATGGCTGGAATGGATGTATTTGTGTGTGAAGATGGAGTCAGTAGAGGGAAGGAGAGAAAACGAATTTGTAGTGTCTTCTCCAAATCTTTCAATCTCTGCATTTACCTGCTTCTTTATAAGTTTGGACTTGTCCCTGGATGTGTGTGTGTGTGTGTGTGTGTGTGTGTGTGTGTGAGAGAGAGAGAGAGAGAGAGTGTCCCATTCTGTTGCCGAGGCTGGAGTGTAGTGGCACGATCTCATCTCACTGCAACCTCCGCCTCCTGTGTTCAAGTGATTCTTCTGCCTCAGCCTCCCAAGTAGCTGCAATTACAGGTGCCCACCACAATGCCCAGCTAATTTTTTTGTATATTTTAGTAGAGATGGGGTTTCACCATGTTGGCCAGCCTGGTTTTGAACTCCTGACCTCAAGTGATCTACCCGCCTCAGCCCCCCAAAGTGCTGGGATTACAGGTGTGAGCCACTGTGCCTGACTCCTCATCTTTTCTTAATGCTGTGGGTTTATTGCTTTGGAAATAATTACAGTAATATTTGCACCATAATGATTTTCAGCTTGGCACAGTTCTTATGCATCGTTATCTGATTTTATTTGCTGTGTCAGCAGTAGCAGTAGCAAATTATGGGACTCTACCCCTGTCCTGACAGTCAAAAGCTTTTTGAGATGAGAGTCCATGAGTAAGAACCTCAACCCTATTCAGTCACTCACAAAGATAAAGAAACTTTATTTTTATCTTGGTACAGAAAAAAAAAAAAGCTGGTGCACTGCAGGGACCTTCACCCAGTCTACGGAAACCACCACTTTTCACTCTAGCCTGACCTCTGCATAGCCACACAGCCATGCAAAGAAGGCATTTTCCTTTTTCCCAGGAGAAAAGATGCAATTTTAAAAATAGAAGAGATGATAGAAGACAATGGAAAAGAATCATGTGTCACTCCTTTCCCTTCTTCTTTTTCTGTAACACTCAGTATAAATGCTGAAAAAAACCACAAACTTTTACAAAAAAGAATTCACTATTCTCAGGCATAACTCTCTAGTCAGGCAGACATTCTATCTCATTCTAAGCAAGAGTGGCACCTTTGGGAGATAAGAATTGTGCAGGATTATGCAAAAAATTGCAGGCCAAAAGGGGAGCATTTAAATATATTAGGTAATCCTAAACAGATGTCGTTAGGATCAAGATCAGGCTCTGCTTCTTAAGCAGAGAAAGGACCTGGAACTGGTCCTCCTTTGATGGATCCCAAGTGGCAATCCACGCTGCTCTGACACTGATCACATACATAAAATGTAAGAGATGCCATTCCTAAAAGGCAGTCAGAGTTATGTGGTTACAGACAATCGCTCTGTAAGTAGATAATGAAATATCAAGCATGATTTTTCCCTAAGTCTTATTAGGGGAAAAAACTAGTATTTACTTACCTTAATGCTTGAATGGAGTAAATATACTTAATACATAATTATAACACTAAATTGTCAATTAAACATGACAAATATTTCTCGGTTGGAATTGTGCTGGAACACAAGGTAATCCCAACTGCCACTGAGCAACCATATTAAACTTGACATCCAACGATGGTTTTCCATCTAAGGCCTCTGACATGTTACAGTGAAATTCCAAGGGGCTTTACCAGTTAATTGGAAGACAAATACTGACAATTCCTTCATGCAAAATACTTACAATTTAACCTATAATAACACTAAAGCCAAAAAAACGGTTTGCTGAAATTGAATCCGTAGACTAATGTGATTATGTCTCATTCTTGTTGAATAATACCGAAAAAATGTCCCATGGAGGAAAGTGGAATAACTGGGGTTTCTCCAAGAGGCTTCCAGGTGAAGCCCACTGACCCCCCCAGATGGTTTAACTGTGGTAGGAAAATGCTATTTTGATGTAAATGACTAGTCTGCATATTAGCTTTACCCTTAGTGTTCAGGGATTGGTTTGCATTGAAACATTGATGGGATTGGAGGAAATGAAAGGTAAACACAAAGACTAATGAACATTGCTTGGCTATTCTTGATATTCATGAAATGATCTTCTCTATTAGGAAAGGATGCTGAGAGAATTAATTACCTGGGCATATCTTTGAGTCTCTTGGAGCTATATAAACAAAAGGAAGTAGTAATAATTGGAGAGAGCAGAAAGAAATGAATTCCAGGGCCGAAGTCAACAAACCAAATAAATATGTCAGCTGGAGCCCAAATCCAGACATGCAATAATAAGAACAGCAGCAATTTTCCTCTGCAGCCCTGGTTCACACAGTGTAAACCCAATAAGCAGGAAGAGGCAGAGCTTCAAGACCCAGAGCCAAAGTGCAAACAGCAGCAGCTTTGAAAGTTGGGAAGTTTGCAAGTTGAAATATCTGGCCAGCAGCTCTTCAAAACTACCACCAATCTGAGGAATGTGTCGCAGCTGGGCTGAGCTATTCGGAATAGCTCTTGGTAATTTGGAATCCCTAAGGAGACTGAAGTTTCCTGCAGTCATTATTATTCCTGATACGAATATAGGAGTCATATTATACAGATATTTACATCATATTTGTAAAATCAAATAAACGAAAAACAGGCCCTGAGAAAATAAGTAAGTTTTCCTAGGTAAGGCACTGAGAAAGTAGAATAGAGCTAATACCTAAATGTGAAAATGGTGTTTCTTGGTCCTGGCAAAGTGAGAAAACATGGTGAAGCTTACTAATGTGTACTTAAGGCTAACCACTAGCAACATTAAAAATAAAACCACCTGCCGGGCACAATGGCTCATGCCTTTAATCCCAGCACTTTGTGAGGCCGAGGCGGGTAGATCACTTGAGGTCAGGAGTTTGAGACTAGCCTGGCCAACATGGTGAAACCCTGTCTCTACTAAAAATACAAAAATTAGCTGGGTGTCGTGGTGGCGGGCGCCTGTAATCCCAGCTATTCAGGAGGCTGAGGGCACGCGAATCGCTTGAACCAGGGAGCAGAGGTTGCAGTGAGCCGAGATGGTGCCACTGCACTCCAGCGTGGGTGACAGAGTAAGACTCAGTCTCAAAAAAATAAATAAATAAAAAATAAAGCCACCCAAGAAAAACAACAAAGGCCCATCAAAAGGTAACTGAAGGTATTGGCCATTCTTTACTTTAAAAATAATTATTACATTATAAACATTAATATATCAATGTGCCATTCTTGTAAATATTGGGTAACAAAAGTGAATACATTCTAAAGTGACTGAACTTTAAAGACTAATTTCTGACTACAACTGTTATCTTTTTCCACATGACCTGATAGGAGAACTATTCATCCCTACCGTACCCTGCCCCTAACTTCAGACAAGAGTGGTGTCTTCCTCCTCTGAATTCTCAGAAACTTACACTATTTTAATGGAGTTTTTTTTCAGTGCTGCCTTATATTATGCACTTAGTTTTGCCTCTTCTATTTCCTGTGGAATGGTAGATTTCTTAAAGGTAATGTCAGGCTCATATTCCTTTTTGAATCCCCAAAGCATGAGTCAAATGCCTTGCCCATAGTTAGCACTCAGTGATTGTTGAGAAAATGAATGAATGAAAATATTTCACCACAACTGATACAGTGAAATATCAATGAAATGACCACTAAGTTACAGTGAAATCACGATAAAATTACAAAGAAAATGTGGCACCAACTGACATGCCCTTTCATTTTCTCATAATGGAACATAGAATACATTGTAAATAAATACACACCCATCTTACTATGAGTCTTATTTATTTATTTTTTCTGTATTTTAAAGGCAAGATCTAATTACACATATAGACTATCCCAGGTTCCATGTATCTTATGAAGACTCATCATAGTGAAGCCTGCACTTGCCAGAAAAAGTATAGCATATCCAGCTGTATTTGAATTTCAGATAAACAATATATAATGTTTTATAGAAATAGCTCTTTAGTATATGAATGTCCTAAATATTTCATGGACCATACTTATTTTAAAAATTATTTACACTAAATATTAGATATTATTTGTCTGAAATTCAAATTTACTTATGCTAAACAATTGTATTTGATCTGAAATTCACATTCAACTCTGCATCCTGCATTTTTATTTGTTAGAGCTAGCAATGATCTGGTTTGGCTGTGTCCCCACCCAAATCTCATCTTGAATTGTAGCTCCCATAATTCCCACATGTTGTGGGAGGGACCCGGTGGGAGCTAATTGACTCATAGGGGCGGTTTCCCCCATACTGTTCTCGTGGTAGTGAATAAGTCTCACGAGATCTGATGGTTTCATAAGACATTTCCCCTTTCACCTGGCTGTCATTCTCTCTTCCCTGTCGCCACGTAAGACGTGCCTTTTGCCTTCCACCATGATTGTGAGGCCTCCCCAGCCAGGTGGAACTGTGAGTCCAGTAAGCCCCTTTTTCTTCATAAATTACCCAGTCTCGGGTATGTCTTTATCAGCAGCGTGAAAAAGGACTAATACAAGCAATCTTAGTAGTAATCGAAAAATCAAACAAGAACCAAATAGAACACCCATGCCACAGATAGAGCAATGTGAAACTGCTCCCTTGCTTGTATCTGACCAGAGATACAAGTTTGTTGTATCCTATTCCTGAAGACAATACCATAAGATTTACACTTTTTCCAGCGCTGCACCGATGTGGTGCACTGATAGCTCTGCAATAAGCATTATCTGCCTTGCTGCACTTTTCTTTCTAAAGATCCTTATAAGGAGTTATTTTCAATAGGACTGGTGAGGAGGAACCAGATGTTTCAGTTGAATAAAATGTTAATTTCTGACCGAAGTCCTAGATTTCACAATCTGACAGCAATAAGGCAGACCTTTTCTTAGTAGGAGTTTCAGAAGGGACAGGGTGGAGAGACAATCTCTGTAGGATGGAGAGGAGGAAAACACAAATCTGGAGACAGCGTTGGAGGGAAGATCAGGAAGGTTCTATAGAGCCTGGGTGCCAGTCATGGTTCTACTTAGTTGTTACATGACTTTAGCAAGTCACTGATGCTCTTGTAGCTTCAGTTTTGTCACTTGTAAAGTAATAAAACTATCTGTTTCTATCCTTCAGGAAAGTTAAGAGGTTATTAAATGAGTTTGCTCTTTATTTGCATAGGGTAAGTACTCAGTCGATGGTGTGCATGGTGATTTCTATTTGTGTTGATGCAACAGCTTGAGCAAATACTTCTGAGATGTTCAACTTCCCTTTCTGGAGGTTAAGATAACTTATGTTTACTTTCATTTTCCTTAATTTCAGTGGTTCAGTGCCTTCTACTCTATTATTTTTTGGCCATCACAGCACCCAGTTCTTTGTTTGCAGCCTGACTCTAATCACGAAAGCACCAAACAATAGTGAAAGGGTCTCAATCAGTACAGAGGATTTTTAGGGGTAGCGGAGGAAGTAAGGGCAAAACCAAAGCAGAGAGTACAAATTCAAACTAAAACATGGATGCTTGAGATTTTAGAGAAAAGATCATTTGATTTCTATAAGTTATATGCTTTAAAAACTAACCATTTGTGCAACAAAGCTGAATGTTCCCTTCCTCCTCTCACTTGTCACAAATATGACCTACCTAAAAAAGCTTGAAAGACTAATGCCAAGTAGTCTGTCTTCTAGAACAATGGATAGCAAATTTCTGCTTTTGAGTAAACTAAGGGTACTACAGACCACTATACATAGAAACTTTAAGCTTGCTTTCACATTTTGGCCAATAGATCCTTAAGGAAACATTGCAAGTAGAGAAGTTTCATTTATTCTTTCTTTTATTCTTACATTCTTTCATTTTTTTCTTTTTTTTTTTTGTTCATAATAGGTTCACCTTCTACCCTCTAATCACTACCTTTTCAGATAATCAAAGGGCTCACTTGGGCTTCTCTGATGTAGGATTCATTTGAGCAAGACACTAAGGATTCTTTGTTTTGCTAGATTCCTATGTCCATTAGGGTTCAATGGAGCCTTTGCCAACAGACAATAGACTTGATCTGTGGCCTTTCTGCTTGGCTAACTGCTCCTAGAATGCTAACACTGAAAGGCACTAGAGGAGATTCATATTACCAAGAGCGAATTAGCAACAAAAGATCCAACGAAAGGGTTGCACAAATCAGGGTGATTTTCTGCCATGAATCTATTGATCGTTCTCCTTTCTGTAATCTTTCTATAGACAAAGCAAATGGTTTTGCCTAACCACCGCACTGCCTACTGATATTATTGTGAACCAAAAGATGCTCTGGATGTTGTCTCTCTAAGAGTGATTATCTTAAAGCCTGCTTTCTCCTTACTGACTCTAATGAGTTCTCTAACAGCATTGCTTTCATTACACTCCTTTTGTTCTGCCACAGAGAAATGAATTTAAACAACAGCTGTTCAAGAGCTGTGGCATTTATCGATTGGATAAACACAAGTCTGAGATTTGGTTGTGTTCCTCTGAAGCCTGCCAGCTCTCTTTTTTGCTTATCGGTTAGCCTGTTTTGACTCCCACCTGCTGGAGGGTGATCTTGCAGTTCTGATCTTCGAGACGGTTTCCCTTTTCTTTGGGTCTTTATTTCTGAAGGCTCCTGTACCACATAAAAGTTTCTTCCTTTAGGAATGAAAGGGGCTGTAGAAACTTGCCCAGCATATTCTTGAATCTCCTTGTTATACATTTCCAAAAGTGTCTTCAGATGCTTATAGGGTCCGTTTATGGATGAGTAACAACATACATGAAATTAGAATTATTCTACTTTACTAGAGAATATGGACAGTTCCATGCAAATAATGAACCAAATTCATTAAAATCCAGTGAATTTTGTGGTTACACATCACAAGAACCATAATATTTCATAGATCAAACATAACAAAAATTGTCATTTAACAAGATTTGTAAGTAAGTTTTTATCTGTTTTAAAGGAATTACTCACTTTGGAAACATGAGATTGTGTTTTTTCACCACATAGAGATAAAAGCACCTGCTGGAATTGCACTGTAAAAGTAATTCTCAGCACTCATTGCAGATTAGGATTATCTGATATTTTAGAAAATTACAAGTCACCAGGATTTGAGCCCCATCTCTTGAAATTCTGCTTTAGTTCGTCTTACGTAGGGCCTGGATGCTGATACATGTTTAAAGGTAATCTTATCATGTAGTCAGGGGCAAAAACCACTAGAGCTTTGGCTACACATTAGAATCACTAATAGAACCTTCTAAACATACCAGCATCTTGGTTCCACCCAAACCAAATGAAACTAATGGGGTTCAGGACATGCTACCCCCAAATATGGAACTGTTATGCCCAGACCGTTTTTTCCCCAAAGAAGACCACCAGAGTCCAGAGTCAAAGCCAAGCGGCAAGGATCTTTACTACAAGTTCGAACTTGGTCCCTCCATTCCACAGCATACAAGAGGGCCTTGAACAATGTGAGTGCTTGCTTTTTATAGCCCGATGTAAACAGGATATGTAAAGTTACAGGGGAACAAGGTAATTCTCTCGGTTACAGCATTACAATTGGTTAATATTATACATTTAGCATTTTTTATTGGTTCCCGCTGTGTCCTTATCGGAGATTTCCCAGGTGGTGTTTTTCTGAGGTTTGAAAGAAATATGGAGGAATGTGTTTGTGCTGGGCTCAGGAAGTTGGGAGATACATGGGGGATGTGTCTCATTCCTTTCAGAACCTTAGTATTTGAGAAAGCAGTAGAAGCAGGAAGGTCTTTTTGTCCTCTCTCCCTTCTATCCTGAAGAGGCTGTAGAAGAATTATCTGACTTTCCTCTGAAGAAGGTCACAAGACTGTCATGGGAGGGGGGCCCACTCTATACCTGAAGGAAAGCATTGTCCTTATCTTTGAAGACATAGGGAGGGACACAGAGAAGAATCTGAACAATCAGGCCATGCTAAATTCTCCTGGTTTGTTACCATTACATCAAACCTCCTTTATCCAAACATCTTTCTCCACAACTATCTACTTCTTTGTGAAACTTAGAATAAAAAGACACTGGTTTCCCTTTCCTTTGAGTCTTTATTTCTGAAGGCTCCTGTGACACATAAAATTTGTGTTAAATGAATTTTGTATTTTCTTGTTAGTCTGTCTTTCGTTACAGGGGCCTCAGTCATGAGCCTAGCAATGGGTGAAAAAAAAAAAAGATATTTCTTTTCCCCTACAAAACCAAATCACTGAGGCATGTACCTGGTCAATTGATTTTTTTGAAAGTTCTCAGGTGTTTTGATGTACAGTGAGAATGGAAGTCCACTCTTGTAGGAATATAATGCAAAGATAGATTTTGATTCAATGTTACAAGGAATGTTCTTACAACTGAGAACTGATCCAAAATATAATGGTTTGACTGACGATTTTATGAGCTTCTTATCAGTGTACTTGACATTGATGAAACTGGACAAAAACTGACTAGCAGTGTTTGCATTGCATAAGGATATAGTTCAAAATGTTTTTCAAATTTAGGACCTCAGGGCCACTCCTAGTGTATGCAAGCCTTCAGGCAAATGTTTTTTGGTAGAGCTTTGTCTGTATAAACGGTTTTATTTTTGAAATGTATTATAAAATGCATGACTATGTAAATTCACTGGGTATAGAGATTCACTGATGATGATATAAAACAATGAGTAGAAAAGAAGTATTTATATATCTGTTTATTATCCATCTAGTGCAGGAAAAGTGTTCAGGGACCATTTCTTTATACACTTTATTGTCAAGTACACCCCCTCTTGGCTAATATCACATCTCCTACCATGAGCAAAGGGTGGTAATGCTGCTATTTCTCAAAATGCCATGGTTCTTTAGAACTTGTTTGCATTGAAGCAGCACAGATCTTGTTTTCGTAGTTGTTTCATAGGTCCCTGATACCATTTATTTAATGTCGGTCACATCATTACTCATGACGCAGCATCATCCCTTATGCCACCTGGGAATGTTGGCTTCCTGTGTATGACTCTGATAAATAAAATTCCTACTGTGTTTCATTCAAGATGACCACAAAGGCAAGTCTTACCTCATGTATGCAGAAAAAAATGAACAATAGTTTTTCTGATCCTGTAAAATTTACCATGCAGAATTTTATAGTGTATTCATAGAACACACGTTTTAGCATCTTCTAACTACCCTCGTCCTCTGTAATCACTGAATTGGTGAATATGAACTGCCATCCATACACCACCAGTAAGGTCCACAAGCCAGGGGCCATGGGCAGAGTGAGAAGAGTAATCCCATGGAGTTAGAAATGCTGCTTCCTCCTCTAGCACAGCTTTGAAAGTCTGTACAGAAATAACCATTGTGTGTTAGAAACAAGAGAAAATTATGGATTAAAAAAGTCCTTAGAAGCCCTGGGAGAAGACAACTGCAGCCACCCCCAAGACTGCCTGACATGTGACATGGAGCCTGTATAGCAGGTGGGGCACTCAGGTGCCAGCTGCTGCAGCACACTGGGTAAAGGATGCCTATGGCCACATCACCACACCCAGGTTCTGTAGACTGGAGGCAACAAGGAGATCAGAACACGGATAGGCCAGGATCACACACGGGTCTACACACATGGCTCACGTTTGGCTGGGAATTCATAGCCCAGGGTCTTGACTTGGCCTGAATCTGACATGATTGTGGTTTCCCCCAAGTCAGCGTGGAAGCACTGTTTTTGTGGTTCATTCTCATGCAATCTTGTGAAAGAAATCACAGGCCAGAGACCCAGTGTGATATGCTTGCCAACTTACCTTCCTGGAATCCGGTCCTGTCTCAACAATAAACCCACAGATGTCGGTTTTTAAGCTCCTCAGGGCATCTGGTCAACCCAATGTGTAGGGGAGAGGTTTGGAGAGTGCCCAGAGAAGGTCCAAAATCCAGGACTGAGGCCCATGTGGGTCCTGTTGCAGACTTTGGGCACCCCATTCACATGGCACTGCTGGCTCTGGCTGGCCTCAAGCACCTGAGGGGTCATTAAGTGTGGGGCCCTGCCCAGTTGCCTATATCTAAGGGTAGTACTGTTGGCCCACTACAGAATTCTGTGTCTCAATGATACATGGATTATTTATGTGTGATAGTGAAGTTAATCAGAGAATGCTAAGAGGATGCATGAATTTTTCTTTGTTTCCAATTCTCTGGAAAGAGAGGGTTAAAAAAAATCTGATTTTTATATACAACAACTACACATTTCCCCACCTTTGAAACTGAATTTTATAAAGCCAGTGCAACCTTAGCTTTTTGAATAGCAACTCCTTATTTATGTCATGTAGAAAATAAAAACCACATTTTATGTTTTGTTTTGATTACAGTGACAAAATACAGATTACATGATAGAAGTATATTCTCCTTGGTGGTTTGTAGTGGTGGCTTACTAGAATTAAAAATATAAAGGATCAAGAGAAATAATTCAATGTGTAGCTATTTTAATAAACTTGATAATTGTAAAATTATGGTTGTGTATAAAAAACCTTCTTCCTTGTTAACAGAAGAACACTTTGGGTGATATCTTAATTTTATTCTTTCCTTAGACTTATTGATTGCCTAGATATCATGCTCTTATATTTAAAAATTTTAAAGTATTAATGCAAACTCCCAGAAGTAATAATTTCACAGTTAATCTGAATCCTCCTACACTTCATCTAATCATTATTTGATCAACTCTAACTCTTACAGAGTTATTGTCTCATAGGAGTAAAAATATTAATGATTTTTCTTTCAAAGTGAACTCACTTATTAATGAATCACACCTGCTGGTAAGAAGCATTCTCTCATTCACATCTGTGGTGTTTCTCCTTTGTTTTATTTTTTCTCTAAAGTCATTTATAAATAATATGTAGTACTGTTTCACAACAGAAGGATGCTTAGAACAAAGATGATGGGGAGTGACTTAAAACTCAATGAACAATTATTAAAACAAAATAGATAATAGATATTGGGAAAACATTTGCCAACCTACATATAAATTCAGGCTCAAAAATGTAACAGGAACAAATAAAAGTCATGAATCAAAGGAAGGTGCACACAAATTGGAAAAGGACTGAACAGGGGCTATTAGGCATTTCACATGCATTATCAAAATTACTTGCTCTAGTTTCAGCCTAAGTACATTTCACTTTAAAGAACAAAGAACTTAAATCAATAAATATTTATTTTGCCTACTACATTTAGACAAGGCAGTAAGCTGAGTTAGGGGATATCGAAATGAGCTAGTCATACCTAATTTATTTAACTGAATTGACTAAATAGTTTATTTAATCACTAAAATGTCTGTCTAGACTTCAGATGATTAGCTTTTAAAACAACTTAAGAAAACGTTCAATATTTGGACCAACATGGTTATGATTAGACAAAAGTGTTTGCCATTTTTATCAATATTTTCTTAAACACTTAAGACACTTAGAAAAACATGCTTAACATGTAACAACAGAAATTGGCTGTCATTCTAGAAAATATGATGCATGTGATTTTTTAAAAGTACAAAAGAAATGTTTTATAGAAACTAAAATTCACTTTGGGTTCATGTTGTGCCTAAAAGAGGACTGAAAAAAAACCTAAAACATAAATATATGGATGACATTCATTTCAAAAATTTCACTGTATTATATTTGTCTCTCTCAAAATGTAATAACTGAATGAAATTTTCTGTTGAAGAACAAACATAGCCTTGTGTTATTAAGTGTCACACCAAGGGCATTAGAGAAATATACAAGCACCTTAGGGAAGCCACAGAAACATGTGATTCGGTGGAGGGCACTAAATGATTAATCAACCCAGCTGTGTTGTCTTTAAATTATTGTCATCCACTTTGGTGAGTGCTCAAAGGGAATGTGATCCAAGTCTGGGACATTTTATCACGTAACAGGAGCTGAATAATAACACTTTTGTAGGATTTGTTTTACTTCAGTTCTTATCACATTATTTAAATAGAGGCAAAACATGTAAGCCTTGAAAGAATTAAGTGACATTTTGAAAGAATTAACAATAGTGGCACCTACACCTCACCAGGCTCTGATTTGGAAGGCATGTGAACACCATGCCACTGAATCCTGACAACTAAGCAAAAGAGGATCATCCGCATTTTACAAAGGAGGAAGCTGAAACTCAAAAAATCTGTGGATTTGCCCCAAACCCTACAGCTAATAAATGACAGAGCCAATAAGTGAATTCTCATCTACCTGGTTGTCATAAGCAAGAAAAAGGTTTGGATGAAGTTGAGCAGTAGTTATAATTTACAAGCCTTATCTGAGATATTTGGATTCACTGGTTAGTTAATTGGTTGATGGAATCATTCATTCAGCAAACTACATTTGAGTGCCTATTTTACTTCAGAAAAAGGCTAGGACCCTCGAGTGACCCCAAAAACTTTCTCCTCCCAAGAAGGTTCAAGTCTAGGGATAATATTTTATTTCAGCGTTAACTTTTTCAGAATTCATACTTTACCAAGGCACTTGGTGGTGAGTACTTCCCTGCAGAAATTATGCTCGTAGCAAAGGAGTTCCACCAAGCTGTTGGACTCTCATTCCCAGGAAGTAATCAGAAACTGATGCTTTGTGTACTTCTAGAAATGTTCTATGCATATTGAAATATGTAGCTAACATATTTTTACAATTTCAAAGTAATATACAAAATATCCTGCATTTTCTTAAACTCTAATAGGCAACGATACAGATTTTTTGTGGGATTTTATGTGTGTTCGTTTACCTTTTTTGCATTATCAATTCATTTAACTACTACTGCTTTCTGTGACTGTCCTGTGCTACAGGCCATGCAGGGACTCTGCCAGGGGTTTTGAGAAATAGGCTGGGAAGGTATCATTTAGAAGATACCTCCTGTACTTAGACTGCTCTCATTAGTTGACTACAAAACTCCATCCTTGGAATGGTTCTATTCCTTTTCCAACTCAGTGCTCTAGGCAGCCTCGCTCAATCAATCAATAGAATTTGACACAAGAGAAGAAACTATTTGTCATTTGCAACTCAGATTCTCTTCTCAAGAACTACACATTTTTAAAGCATATATACAGAATTTACATACAAGTTAGAATTTCATCAGTCCCTTCGAAAAAGAAACATAAAGTATTAGTGAGCAGGAGGGTTCAGAAGAAGATAAAATTCAGTTTCAGACATTTAAAAATCTGGGTACTGCTGGTGTCAGAGGTAACATTTTCTGTCACAATAATCTAGTTGCAAGCAATATTATGGTCTGGAAAAGAGGAGGAAATAAAAAAGGTACCTCTTGCAATATCATGGCCATACCTTTTCCAACAGGAAATATCGAGTGCCTAATATATGCAGATACTGAGATTATTCTGGCTTGAAAGGGCTGGTGACTGTCCTCAGCCTCTCTGGCCCCTTTGCTAGATGCATCTGGATGTCCAGCAGGTGACCTGCAGGTAGTGCCTCCTCTAGTGAGCTGTGCTGCCTTAATATAATCTAGTGTCTCCAATTTAGGAGTATTTGCTTTACAAAGCATATTTCCAGGAGAGAAGAGGACTATATTGAACAACACTCAGTACACCCAGTTTTGTTTTTGTTTGCTTGTTTTCAGAAGGTAGCAAACTTTGCAGTATAGCTGTTTAAAGCTAGGGGTACAATCTTATTTTTCATCTTGGAGCAGAAGATTCATTCAGGAAGCAAATGTAGAATGCGGAAGCGACTTTCCATGTTAGGCTTTAAAAGTACTTAATAGGTTTTTAAAAAGTAGAATAATATTGAGGTCTGGAATGACTTCATGATTATCTAGACGAGGTGCTCAAGGGGCCAGCAATCCTTGGACATGAAAAGCATAACTCTGGATCTATCTGGCATTCACATCATGGAAGCAGATGATCTATAACCTTTTTTTTTTTTTTCCAAATTCTGAAAGAACCCAGGCTTAAAAGAAACTCATATACCACTCGTTGATCTAGTCCAACTTCCTAGAATCATTGAAAGTTTCCCAGGACCTCGTGGCTCACTCACAGCAGAATGTTATGTGGTTCTTTGATGTTCATATTAATGCCCTTTTTACCACATTGCCTTCCGTGGCTTCTACTAATCTGGGAAAATATAAGTCTTTTTCTTCTACAAACTGTTTGTTGTAAAACACCACTTTAAAACTGTTTTGTTTTGTTTTTTTTCCCAAAGACATAAAAGCCTTTCCAGGGAGCTATAAAGGGGCGGGCCTATGGGATTCTTCACCTCCACCTTCCAATAGAGCAGCTGTGCTTTTATCTGTTTTATGTATGGTGCTCTGAATAAGATTTTGTTTGTCTATTTAAGATTCAATTCTCCCATAATGAAAACTGTTTCTCGAGGGTTTCTAACACGATAAAAATGGATTTTGGGCCACAGTGCAGAAAGTCCCTTGCAGTCTAAGTGATGTAAGCTTCTTAGAGTTATGCAATGAACAATTACACAATGGTATGTGACAGATCTGAATACATGATAATACCTCAGAGAATCATTTTCCCAAAGGGTTCAAAATTGAAAAACATCTTCCTTGGGTGATTTATCTCAAAACAGACCCTTTAATGTCTTATCTACCCATTTTGTTCTGTGATTTTACGCTGTGAGATGTTTAGTTCACTTGTATTAGAAAGTATATCCCTGATGCTTCTCACAATCTCAAAACAATTTCTGAAAACATTTATTCATTAAAAATATTTATTTTTATTTTTATGCTCATAAAAATATTATTTAAGAAAAAAGTACTTGGCAACATTTTTCTTTAGATATAAAAATTGAGAAAATAATTAGTTTCATGGGAGAATTTTTTAAGTAAAATGAAACAAAGTGTCCTAATGATTTTTTTCTTGAATGACCTTTTATGATGCCCAAATATATATAATAATAAATAATAATGATTTGAGAATAGATGATGCTATTCTCTCAATCTGCCTCCCCATCCCCACACTTTGTCTTGTTGTGCTGATGTTCATTTTTCCTCATATGTCAGGACTAAAGCCAAACAGAGGACACAGGAAGAACTCCTGAGAGACCAAGAAGGCTCTAACATACAATTTATATGAATTTATATTTAGCCCCATTGAGCCTTTATTTATTTTTGTGTATTTATTTATTTATTTATTTATTTATATATTATTTGTCTTTCATAAAGTAATAGCAAAGTTTAGTAGAACACAGAATAACTTATTTCTTCCTCAGTGGCCCAGCCCATATCAAGTTGGGGTGAAAGTTCTGAGTTAATTTGAAATAATAGCTTCTGGCCAAGGGAGAAGCTTTCTAAATCCCTCTGTGTGTTGAAGTGGAAGAAAGAAAAACAGATCCCACAGGACATCTGTGGTTATCTCAGACCTCTCAGAGAAAGTGTTTTGAATACCAACCACCATCATTCCATACTTCTGAAACATACTGTATGTAGGATAATACTGTGACTATTTTAATGGAGAAAATTCACCTGAATAGACTAAGCTACATAGCATAGTTGTGACTCAGCAGATATTTACACCACCTATTTCTTGAGGAAATATGGAAACTTGGCAAGATGGGTAAGCAGTTGGTATTGTCAAGTAATTACGAAAGCCCGTAGGTAAGTACCTTTTCAGAGCTGGCAAGCATCAAATGGTCATTAATCTCTTCTCTGTTGTTTTTCTTTGATAACCTATCTCAAATCTCAAAGGGGAAACAAGAAGACAGGCTGGTAAGAATGGTCTCAGTTAGCCGAAGAGTAAGAACAAAAGAGAAAGTAGAATTTGTGTAGTTTTCAATACATTGAGTAACTCTGTAGTTATCTCAAATTCCAAAGCACTCTAAAGGACTGCGGTTAAAATAGAACAGCAATTGTCTTGAGGGTGATGACAGCAACCAGAATAGTCAGGGCTGACTATAGTTGGCTCAGAGAAGTGGTGCCAAGTTTATTCATACACCTGAGAGAGATGTGTTTCTTAAGTGATATTTCTCCAGGGAACCAAGCAAAGTTACAACAAGAAAGAATATCTACCTACTTTAGACATTCTTAAGTTAGGAAAACTTTGCACCATAGTTTCAACTTCACTTCTGACTTCTCAAATTGAAATACAGATGGATATGAATCTGGTTTAAAACTGTTTCATTCATTCATTCATTCAATATTTACTTTATTTTGACCAAGTGCTATATCGAAGACACTGAGGTGGGTGTTGCGGAAATACAAAAATGTGAAAGGTAAACTACCCATCCTCAGTGAGTTTACAAAATTAGCAACTTGGAGATGAAAGAGAGCATTTGGAAAAGTGAAGAGACCTTAGAATAGGTAACTGTTATATCCAGAATATGATGGTTAAAATGGGGAGACATAGCCATGAGTTTATTGTAATATGTGGTATCTCATCACAGCTACTAGGGATTTTATGAGACTGTTTGAAGATGGAGGGTGGGGTATTGAGTAAGGTGTATTTCATCCAGTCGCAAAGTTTGGAGGTACTCTTTTGTTTCCTGAACAAAAAAGACATGATTCTCAATAAAGCTTCAGCTTTTCATCATCTCATGTTTTAAGAAAGGTGAATAAAGTTGAAATGATTTTATACTTATCTTTTCTGACATATCACCAATATCATCTCTAATTGAGAGAGCATTCTGTGTAAATGAACAAGACACAATCACAGTAGTAAAATGAAGCCTGTAACAGTCTTATACTACATAACTTATAATCCCATTTACTTTTTCTTTCACAATTTATAACAAATCATCTCTTAAATTATAAAGACATTATACAACCCTTTCTTCTATAGAAGTGAGTTTGGGGGATGCTAATTTTATAGCAAGACAAACTTGAAGGATATTAACAAAATAAAGAATACATATTTGGGCTAGAGAAACGAAATTAAAGTTCAGAACAAAAGAATGAATGGTTGTTTGTAAATATGATCAAACTCAGGGCACCTGACAAGAACAGCTTTCATGGAATTTAAAGAGAAGATCATCCACATGGTCTAGCTGGCAGCCATGGAGGAACTTGGGCTCAAACTTAGAGTCAAACTAGAAAGAATCTAGGAACTCAAAGTATTGATTCTGTGGCAAACAGACTGCCAGTTCTGGGGCTGAAACAGATCTTAAGATTAACAAGAAGATTTTTATATTAAATTATCCTGTGATTAAACTGAGTGTTTACTCACTGATTTCTGTGATTAAACTGAATGTTTACTCACTGATTTCTGTGATTAAACTGAGTATTTCTATTTGCCTATCTATATTTACTTTGCATTTTAAAATGTTTGAAACCCCTGAAACCAGAACAAATTTTCAAAAAAGAAATAATAATGAATATAATGAAAGAAAAACATTTCTGAATAAAAGACCTAAATACACACATTAAAAAGTGCTTGCATTTTAGCTTATAAGAATAATGAAAAAAGAGACCCATGCCTCGATGCAGAGCAATACTGTTTTATGGAATTGGAAAGGAAGGAAAAGGAAGAATCAGAAAAAGGAAGAATCCTGTAGTAAAAACATCTGGAAAAATTTCTACAAAGGCACAAAATCAGGTTGTGTTTACAATTCTCTGCAGTTTGAGATATCAGCAAAAATAGAACTATGCAGCTATAGGACTGGTAGGAGAAAAGTTGTACCACAAGAAGTCTATTTCTAGCAAGTTTAGATATGAAGGCAAAGGCAAGACATTCTTTCAAGCAATTTTCCTGGAAAACTACTTTAAGACATAGTGTAGCCAAAGAACAGAGGAATTCAAAGTAAAACTTTAGAGTCATAAAATAAATGATTGGGACATTGAAATCAGTTAAAAATAAAATTAGGTTGACTACTGAAAACATTCCTTGAAAAATGCTAAACTGTATAGGTTATATGGGGAAATTGTAAGGAAATTGAATTATGTCCTACATGTCTATATATATATTGGCAGTGAAAAAAATTATTTTATACTTGACTTTTAGAACAAAGCATGCAAACTTTTGAAGAACTTAAAGATTCTATCTCATAGAAGTTTTAAAAAATAAATATATGCATATTTCAAAATCCTTAGATAATTCAAGTCTCTAAAAACAAAGTAAAACCACAGTTCACATGACAAAATACAAAATATAAAGAAGCCCAAAAGAAGAAGAGTATGCAAAACAATTTCAGAATTAAGATTAGATATCAAATATTAATAAGATATTAATTAATAGTTTAAAATTGTATAATAAAAGCCAAATAATTAATAGAATGTATTAGCTAGGGTCCCCAAAGAAACAGAACCAATATAGGTTATATGTATATATAGTGAGAGAGAGAGAGAAGAGATTATGAGGGATTGGCCTATGTGATTATGAAGACTGAGAAGCCCTGTGATCTGTTATCTATAAACTGGATGCCCAGGAAATCTGGTGGTGCAGTTTTAGTCTGAGCTCAAAGGCCCAAGAACTAGGGGAGCCTGATGATATGGGTCCCAGTTGAAGTCAGAAGGCCTCAGAACAAGGAGCCACAGTGTCCAAGGGCAGGAGTAGGTGAATGTTCCTGCAGAAGCAGAGAGCAAAGTGACCTCTCCTCTGCCCTGTTGAATAGGTTTAGGGGGTTAGATAATTCCTATAAGAACAATCACATTTTTAATGGGAATTATTGCTACCATTCGAGAGCTGGAGGAGTAGCAGTGTTGCTGAATTTGGGACCGCAGCCGATTAGATGATGAGTACCTGTTCTGGTGACGGGATCTTCTTTAGTCAATCTCTCAATTCAAGTGCTAATTTCTTCCAGAAACACCCTCATTTACACACCCAGAAGCAATGTTTTTTCTACCAGTTACCTGGGCATTCCTTAGCCCAGTCAAACTGACACATAAAACTATCACCAGATAGGATAAGAAAATAAACTCTAACCACAAAGTTTGTAATTCATCATAAGAGACAGATATAAAATGACATAACATGAAAGCATGAAAAATGTAAAAACAGGAAAAGGTTTATTAGCAAATATGAAGAGAATTGTAAATGCACTGGATAGTTCTTGGTTTCAGTCTGGATAAAAACTAACTACTTTTAAGGAAGTAACCAAGGATCTGTTCCTCTCTAGGGCAAGCTCATTTTGGGTACAAATAGTCTGAAGCATGAGAAGCCTGTTTTCTTTGTAAGAATTCTTGGGATAATATTTATTTATTTGACTATACTTGTAAATCAGGATACTTCCAGATGTATTCTATTGAGTGGAAAGAAGCCTAGAACTGCTGAGAGTTACTAAAAGCTGTCAGTTCATTTGAATCTGTGGATTTTTATATTTAAGGCATATGCATTTTCAAATCCTTATAAATGCATAAGTATTTTCATACCCACATACAAGTACATACCCACAATGCACTGGGCACCTCGATGTAAAAAAAAAAAAAGTTAGTTATAGTGAAATTTTCAGCCTCATCTCTTGCCTCGCATTCATTCCTGTAAAAGCTACCCTCCCTAATTTAGACAGCTTGAAGAAACTTTGATAGCTTTCCAAGCAATTTCTCTATAGAGACACAAATGACATGTTTTTTTTCTTCTTCCTGCCTATTTCTGTTTTTTAACAGGGACAAATGACTAAAAGCAAAGCAGTATCAACACAGAGAACTGAAAGCCCAAAGACAACAAGAAGCAGCATTAATTATCTTTATTAAAAGGGTTTATGGGTTAGATAATCCATACAGAAGTAAGTACCTTTTAATTGCAATTACTGCTATCATTCTGGAGCTACAGCAGTAGCAGCATTGCTGAATAAGTGAATTATAATTCTAAATAAATCAACTGGGTCAGATGGACAGGTGCAGCTGACCATTAATTTCATCCTCGGGGAGGGGGAAAGACAAGGAATTAGAGAAGAAAAAAGCAGAATAAACAATAAAGGACTGTAGAACTTTTAGTCCCTAGGACAAAAAACTCCCTGCCTACTTAATTTTCCAGACCAATAGAGGATGTGCAAAGACTTGTGAAAGTAAATTCTTGTGTCTTTTAAGAAATCTCTTCTTATGAGGATGAAATACTGTTTTATAAATGAGGCTATGTGACTGGTTTTGAGTAGCATATTTTGAATTTATGCTGGTGTATTGCCTGCATTTCGATTTTTTTTTTAATGTGATTGAATTAGATCACCCACCAGTAGTTTTGAGTTATTCTCACTGGCTGAGAAAGAGGTTCAGTGTACTTAATCTATCAACCCCATTCTCCACCCACTCCCACCCAGTAACACATTTAATAGCCTTGAATTCAACCTTCCACATTTTCCTCCACACAGAGGGTTTTCATTGTTAATGGTCATGTTTTTAAAATGATATATTATGCACACTTTTCTGTATTTTGCTTTTTCTCACGTGAAAATACCCCTTAGACATTTCTGAAAGACAAATTGCTATAGCTCAAATTCATTCTTTTTAATAGTTGCATATTATTCCCCGTGGATACACCAGAATTATTCAAACAGTCCCCTTTGAATAGTTTTACTTTCACTTGGGGTTTTCTTTCTAGGAGATTCATTACCAAGAATGAGACTGCTGGCTCTAAAAGGTATACCAATTATTAATTTTATGAAATGTTGCTACATTGGTTTCCAGAAAAGCGCCAACACCTCCCATTCCTACTGTACTGTTTTCTCATGTTTCCACCTAATGTATGTGCTCTTAGTCTTTTAAGCTTTGCCATTCTGATGGTTATAAAAGCATATCTAATTACTTTAGTTGGCATTTGCTTATTAGTGACTGTGAGCTTGTTTTCATATGTTTTTGGTCATTGAGATTTCTTTTTTTTCTGTGCATAGCTTTAAATATTCCATTAGTTTTTTTTTTTTGTTTTTGGTCAGTGCAATATGTACCTTTGTATATTTTAAATATTAGACCTGTAACTATCTGCTTTGCCATTTTTTCAAACTAAATTATTTATTTTATTGACTTTGCTTTTGATGTTTTTGCTCTGTATCTCTGATTTAGCTGAATAATAATATCTTTAGGTTTTGTCCACAAATTTTATCCTATTTTTATGTTCAAAATTATCTAGAAATTGTTTTTATATGAATTCTAATTTCATTTTCTTCCAGATGGATGACCAATTTTGCCAGTACCATTTACAATTATTCTTATACCTAATTAAAACACTACTTGTTTCATATATTAAACTTAATCAACAAATATATAACATATGGATAATGGGATATGTGTCTGAATTTTTTAGATCAATTTTTATTATTTATTTCTAATTTCACTAGATTATGATCACAGAAAGAGACCTGTAAAATATCAACTTTTGAACAACCGTTAGGGTTTTCTTCGTGACCAAATACACAGATCATCTTGTAAATGTTCCATGAGCAATCAAAAACTATAAATTCTCTTTTAGGGAGATGTAAGGTGCTCACTAGTTGCTATTAATCAGCTTTACTAATTGTGTAAGTCAGTTCTTCTAGGTCGTTATTTTTAATTTATTGAGAGATGTGTATTGAAATTTCTCATTAGAGTACAGTATAGTCTTTGCATTCTAATAGCTGTTGCTTTTCAAATTTAGTTGGAATGGTGTATAAAACACAGCTATTTAGGTCTTGATATTTCCTTTATAGGTATCTTTATTGTTACATAACGTGTCCCTTTCTATGTAATGTCTTTAAGCTGAAATTCCACCTTATGTGATATTAATATTATTTGTTCTGCCTTATCTTTTTGTTTGAATTGGTTATGTCTTAGTCCATTCTTTATATTCAAACTTCTTTATTATTTCATTTTACATAAATTTCAAATAGGCAGCATATATTTGCATTTTGATTTTAACTTACTTAGAATCTGTTTTTGCATGGGAGAATTCAGTCAATTCACATTCAGTGCGGTAACTGATATTGCTGAGTTAATACCTTCTGTCTTACTGTGTTATTTATTTTACATTTTCCTGTCTTTTACAATTTTCTGTATTCTACTCCTTTGATTATATTTCTTTTTATTTCATTTCCTTCCATTGTAAATTACAAAGTTCTATATTACTTTTCTGTTCCATTAATGGTTGCTTTTTATGTTCTTTTAATCTGTCACAAATTTCTCTGCTAATATTTGAAAACTTTCACTCATCCGGATGTTCTATTTGCCTCCATTTCTACCTTCATATCTTTGTTTTTTAATGAAATTGTTGAATACTTTTAATTCTAAAAGTATTAAGTATATTCAATGAATGATTTAATTCATTAATATTTAATTTCTCTGTGTCTTTATTTTTCACTTACTACCATGATAATTTTTCTTCTAGTAGATTCCTTATGTTCTAGGAGGTCATCATCATCTGTTGTACTACTTCATTGCTGGGAGGGTGATTTGGCACTATTTCCTGAGTTTGAGAATCCATTTTACCCATGACTCAGCCATTCCACTTTAGAGGAAATCTCCACTGAGAGAGAAAATCTTGCACATTTACAAAGGGAACTTGTACAAAAATGTCCACAGTATTATTTCCAGTTGTAAAAATGGAAACAACTGAAATGCCCATTTTTGAGGGAGTGGATTAATAAATTGTCATTCATACAATGGAATATTAGCAGTGAAAATGAGTGAATTATAGCAAGAAAGCAATACCAAGGTAAATCATAGCAATAAAATATTATAGGAAAATGTGAGTCCCAAAAGACTGTGGTATTATACCTTTTTGTAACATTAAAAATCTAAAACAAATAAACAAATGATAATTGTAGAGTATATACAACTGCAACAATTTATTTTTAAAGAAAAGCTAGAAAATGTTGAACACAGAATATTAAGTGATATGTATCATGGATGGCTGAGCCAAGAGGGCTGTGCTGGCAGAAGGCACATGTGAGTAGATGGAAGTTATGCTCAATATAGTAGCTTTTGTTTTGGGGTGGTGAATTAAGAGGTGTTTATTACACTATTCAAAAAACACTAATTGAATAACTAACTAATAAAAGCAAGCTATGCATGGACCACTGATGTTCATATTATGACACAAGAATTATGATTCATCCCATACTGTGCACCTGAGGTCAAACTGGGGAAAATTATTTAAATACATGGTTTATAATTGAAGCATAAATGGAAAAGTTGCTAATTGTATCCTGTTGTGATTATTAGATAATGCCACTATTTTTATGTGAAATATAAACTCTTAGCTTGGAAGACTAGAAAAACACCTTTTGTTCAGAGATGAAGCACTTTTTCCAGATGTAGAACTACTCTTTTGAAATAGCTTGTATTAAAATCTAATACAGAAATCATTTTGGGTATAATCTGTTTGCATAAGTTCAGAAAGAGTTCATTTCAATTTGATTTTTTTCTTTCTCTCTCTGAAAGAAGTTGTTCTTGAGGCTTATATTGTTGAAAATTATAAAACCGAAATCTTCCAAGCCAGAGTTTGCCTACTTTCTTTTTCTTTCTTCTTTTCTACAATTATGGCAGAAATTATGCTTTTTGTTCATTCAGTCTCATCTTTTGCACTTCAGTTAACTGTCCAAGTTTATAGCAAATCATGCTTGATAGCATTGACCACTCACCTTGTATTTCAGCTTTCACTGACTACCGGTCTCTGAATTCCCTTGCAGTACTTAGAGATTATAAACCTTTTTAGCAACTGGGTATTTTTATGCGCGTTTTTTATTCAGCACTCAACTCACAGTGAGTTCCTTGGGTGTTTACAGCATAATAAAAATAAAGAGGTGTTCCAATCAGGGGGATATTGTGTTTGAATAGAAATGTTATTTTCATTTATGTTGAGGAGTTGCACTTATATCACCAGGAGGACTTCTCCTTTGCTGATAGTCATTTTGCTAAATTGCAAGCATTTCTGTGTTATAGTTTTAAGTTTTCCATATTCTTCATGTTTTTTGAAAACTTTATTCCCCAGAAAAGGGTACCTTTTGGCAGTTACTTTCTGTGTTAATTATGTTGATCTCATTGGAAATAATGTAAGATTGTTTACATGACAAAAAGAAGACATTCGTATATGTAGTGTTCAAGATCTTGCTTTGGCTACTCAGCTGGTATATAGCAGTAAGGCCTTACTGGTTATTAGAATATTGAAATTCTTCTATACTCATTGTTAAATGCCTGCTCATTTGAGCCTCTCAAGTACCCCTCAATTGTTCCAGACTTTCCCCAAGACCCCAGAAACTATTTCCAACCTGCCACCAAATGGTTACTATCTGGCAAACTGGGATTTGGTCTAGCTCTACTGTAATGTGTACATTATTGTTATGGTTCTTATGGTAGTAATTATGTCATACTAATTGTTAAAAAAATTTTGACTTTCACCCCTGGATATGCCACTTTTTTTTTTATGAGTAATGGTTCAAACCTTCATAAGAAAACTGAGGACTTCTCACATCTTTTAAGAAACAATGTGTAATTAGCAAGGTTAATTTAGGTGGCTAATCATTATTATACCAACGAAGTAATCCCCAAGGCTGACAAATGCGTTTTAATAACTTTATTATAAATAATACCTACCCTGCCTTCTACATTATTCAGCAGATTAATGCCCACCTAGTGTAGTGCGTGTTGCCCAAGAAGACACTGATACAAGGGTTCAAATGCAAGCCATTTATTTGGGAGGTACAAGGAACAACGGCAAGGAAAAAGTGATACAGGAAAGGAAGGCATCCCGTAAAATACATGTGTGTATCTGAAAGAGAAGCTTAGTTCCACAGGGAAACTCTGCGTGGGAATTGCTGAGACACATGCTTCATGTCTATCCCACTAGTGGTGGAGAGGGTTGAAGTATTTATGCACTCACCCTGCCAGTCATTAGTGGAGGGGTGCTCTTGGAGAATATTAATTCCTCGACACTGATGATCTGTGAGCTCTAGAACAGGGCAGCCTTCAGGAAAAATTTTCAGGTATGGCAGGGCCAATACTAGCATGTGGAAGTCCTGATTTTTAAAGTGATATGGCTGACAGATATGGGCTGGGCAATGATAGTAGCTACTGTTGTTACTGTATTATGATCAGAGTTAGGTTCTATGTTTTGCAGCTCTGAAATCGCTCCTTTAACCTGTCCTCATTGAAGATTCATTTTGTTCTGTTAAAGAACTATGTATTTTAGCCTTTTGGGGGAGTGACAGAATTGAAAAACTTCTTTTTAGAAAAGCCATGTTCCTTAAAATAAAAGGGTTTAGTAAATTTGAAGTGGTTGAGGATTTAACTTGCCTTCCAATTTCAAAATTGCCTCCTGTGTTCATGCGAGGCAATATTTATTTCCATCTGTTCTGTGCAACTATCAATGTGTTCAGTTGGTGGCAGTTTACCTTTATGCTCCCAAACATTTAAAAATTGAATCATAGGGTAAGGTTTTCTCTTATATATTCCAAATGTGGATGTTGGTATCAGAAAGGAAGTCGTAATGATAAGCCATTTAGGAGTTCAAATCAGGGCCTCAAAGATTAGGCAAGTCACTTGTACAGAGCCGGGATAAGAAGCCGTTCTGATTTAGCTGATGATAACATAATTTAGAAGACCAAAATAAATGTGGTCACTTATATATCCAAAGTATATAATCATTTCAGAAAACCTGGATAATAGAAAACATATGAAGAAGAAAATAAAAATCGCTTACCATTTTCCTATTCAGGATAACTACTATCATTATTTGTCATATTTACTTCCATTCACTGTTTTTTGTTTGTTTGTTTTTTGCTTATTTTGTTTTTTGAGACAGAGTCTTGCTCTGTTACCCAGGCTGGAGTGCAGTGGTATGATCTCAGCTCACTGCAACCTCTGCCTCCAGGGTTCAAATGATTCTTATGCCTCAGGCTCCCGAGTATCTGGGATAACAGGCGTGCACCACCACGCCCAGCTAATATTTGTATTTTTAGTAGTGATGGGGTTTTGCCATGTTGCCCAGGTTGGTCTTGAACTCCTGACCTCAAGTGATCTGCCTGCCTCAGCCTCCCAAAGAGCTTGGATTACAGGCATGAGCCATCATGCCTGGCCCCATTCATTGTTTTAATGCTCATTTTATATCACTAAAATCATATGTGTAAGCACTTTTTTTTTCCATTCTATAACAAAATACATTTTTCTAGACTACTAGTTCTTAAACCTTATTGTGCCTCGGAATCAGCTGCAGACTTTGTTAAAACAGATTGCTGGGCCTCACCCCCAGAACTTCTAATCTGGTAGGTCGGGGTAGAATCAGAGAATTTGTAAGTTAGAAAATCTAGCAAATTTCCATGTGAGTTTGATGCTGTTGGTCTGAGGAGTATGATTACAGGACCTAGGTTTTTAAACTTTTCATATACTGAAATGAGGGTAATGTTTGGTTTCTTGGTCAAGACATGAGAACACGTATGTGTTTAATTTGTAAAAATTCACCCAGATGTGAATTTTTGATGTGTGTACTGTAAATAAAACCTTAAAGAAAACTTCCAAAACATTATTGTAATGGGTTAGTAATATTTCATCTATGCATATGCCATAATTTACATAAGTATGACCTTAATTTTACTTGTTTCTAATTTTTCTAGGTATTAATCTTTTAGAGAACTTCAAATTATTTTGTAGCAATGCAAATCTAGGATGAAAACAAACATCAATATTTCAGCACTGCTAATACATATGCCATAATAATTTCCCCAAAAGTATAATCATTTATATTTCAAACAACAGTTATGCAATTTGTTTGTTTGCTAAACAAATGATTGCCTTTTTTGGATGAAAGTAGTATGATAATGTTTCTTCGTCGTTTAGGTACATATTAAATACTTAAAGCATAATTAAAATAAATGACTTTCTTATATGATTTTCTTGTGCCATACCTTCAGAACATGGATTACAGCATTCTCTGAAAAATATAAGTTCTTTGAAAACTTCCACATAGCTTTTATTTAGGTAAAATCCTTGAGATTAAGCATTTTTTTTTTTAATTTTAAAGACTGGCAGCTAATAAAACAATTTCAATAGACCCAATCATTTTTATGTTCTCGAGAGTATTCCTTCTAGTATTGTACTTCAATCAGTAAAACTGAAAGGTTATCCTTAACCTCCCTCCTTCCTCATTTCAAAAGGAAACCACCATTATGTGAGAATCAGAACTACTTTGTTCTAGGGCAATGACATGGGAGAATACGGTTATCGAAACTCCTGTAAATAAATTTTAAAATGAATGTGATCCTTGAGTTTAACTTTCTTTGAATTACAAGTTTTAAAGACACTCTATACTGCAAAGTAGTCATTAAGGACAATCAGATTTTGTGTTTATCTCTAAATGGGTATTTAAAACATAATGCATTGTATTGATCAAGAGCCATTTAAGTAGCCCTTCTTGTGTGTGTGGGTGTGTGTGTGTATACATGTACTTTTTCTTAGATTCTTGAACCTAAATATTCACATAAATGAAAAGAAATTTTCAACACATGCAATTTTTCTATGTTTAAAGAGCATTATAAACATGGTAATCAAATATTACTATATAACTCATTTTTACACACAATAAAAACTCACAAATATGAAAAGTAGTCAGCTCTTTCCCATTAATATAATAATTTCCAGTATTTCCCAGTATTACCTATTTCTCATAATGAGATATTTAGGGTAGCACTCTCATATATGTCTGGACAAGAGGGGCTATGGCTAAGTGTAATGTGAAAGTGGAATGTTTAAGAAATAGACACACAGTGGGTGCTCAGAAACTTTTTATTTTTATTTTTCAACTTGTATTTTAAGTTCTGGGGTACATGTGCAGGATGTGCAGGTTTGTTACATAGGTAAAGCTGTGATATCATGGTTTGCTGCAAAGATCAATCCATCCCCTAGGCAGTAAGCCTAGCATCAATTCGCTGTTCTTCCTGATGGTCTCCCTCCTCTGATCCCCTTCATGGGCCCCAGTATGTGTTGTTCCCCATCATGCGTCCATGTGTTCTCATCCTTCATCTACAACTTACAAGTGAGAATGTGATGTTTGGTTTTCTGTTTCTGTGTTAGTTTGCTGAGGATAACAGCTTCAGGCTCCATCATGTCCCTGCAAAGGACATGATCTTGTTCCTTGTTTGTGGCTACATAGTATTCCATAGTATATACGTACCACATTTTCTTTATCCAGTTATCATTCATGGGATAAATTTTTATTGCACAGATACATTATAGCTAAAACTGTTTATTCTTTAACTGGGACATGCCTCTGTGTTAGAAGTCAAAAGGCTTGTTGATGGATTGCAGTTGCTGTATTGTTTTCTATATTCTTTGTAAATGTTTTGGAGATAAATAAGGGTAAAATTTGAAGACAAAGAAAAAAAAGGCAATATAATATGCTCTTCATCCATTAATTACTTATTTTATCTGGATTTGGTCCTTTATTGCAAGATCTAAATTTACTTTATTAATAAAAATAGAAAAAAATTTACGTAGATTTACATAGAGGTGTATAGTTTTTGAGTTGTTTTACTGTTCTGTTTTTCTGTCCTCAAACTTTTCTCTTGCCTTTTTCTTCATTCTTTTCATATTTATAATTTATAATTAAAGTCTGTCTGAATGTACTTCGCAGATGTTATAAGAATATAATAGAATTACAGGCAATAATGAAAAGGTAGTGAGATGTGTTTGAAAGAAGTTCCTTGAGCCTTGTATCCTTCCCCTTTGTTCTATAACTACTGGTGTTTCGGGATTTGGGAAAGGCGTTGGATTCAAATTTTGCTATATTCAAAAGTCTTTAAGAAAGAAAAACACGTACTCATTTTCAAAATCATGACCTACCTTACATTATCATGGAGCGGAAAGGTATGCAGCAGTAAGATAATATAGTGAAGTAGACAACTATAAATCTGGCTTATTAATGATATTTTAAATTTATATGTGAGATTATATCTATATATTTTATAGATATATGTATAATATTAAAATATGTATAAATATGAATATATAATATTATATATATATACGACAGTTCATCTAAAAGTATCACTGAGCACTTCACAGCCAATTACTGGTCTTAAATGTCAGTGAGAGGATGTGTTAATTTTTAAGCAAAACCAAAGTGACTTTCCTATCTGAGCAGCCAATGAAATTCTGTATCTAAGGGATTTTCTTTTTCAAATGCCAAACTGGATATATTTGCATATGTTCTCTCTGATGTATCAAGAAGTTGAAAATTGCACATGACTTTAAAACACTTTAAGAAATTGCTTTTACAATCTGGGTGTTTACATCTATGTAGGATTCCTTATTTTAATTTTTGCTGCTAGGTGATTCTAATGAATAACTAATAAGAATGGATTTCTGTTTTTTCTGTTATCTACATATAGGTAAACTTAACACCATTAACTTGGTACTCAAGTTTATAGATATAATATAAAGTATAATAAGTATTCCTGGACCAAAAAAATGTAAACATAACTGAAATTTTGTATATAAATTAATGGAATATTATGCTTGAAAATCAAAAAAATCAACTCAATCCTATTACGTCAGTTGTGACTCTTAAATTACTGGGAACTTCTCATTAAAATCTATTTCAGAAATTATGTAGTCATATGCATGTACCTTCCCCCTTGTGATTAACTTATTAACTGATATTCATAAGCATCAATGGCCTCAGTCCTTCTTCACTGTGGGAAACCATTTCTCACTAGTTAACTCGTTTTGTATTGTATTCAAGGAACTATTAAACTTCTGTTTCATCATGTACCTTTTATGTAACCAGGAAATTCACCGCTTATTCCATATAAGTTTCTGAATAAAATCATATGTAAAATGACAACATTCACATATGAGAAATATGACATCATGTAGCCAGTAACAGTAAGGCATACTGAATTGTTTTAGTGTATTTTAGGGGTTATTTGTATAAAATTATATTTTAATTACATGACATATAATAAAAATAGTTAAAATGCTAAACACAATTATAACGTTGCATAATTGTTTAACAGTTTATTGCTATTACTGCCCAACTTTTAAAAAACAGTCTTTTCCTGCCCAGCCACACAGGCTACTCCATAAAATGCCAACCAAGAATCTATGAATACATAATTTTATTCAAAGGATTCATAATATTTATACAAAGGATGTATAAGTTCCTAACTAAATGAATGCTTTTGCTAATGTTGGGCAACCAGAGTTTTGTTTTTGTAGTTTTCTAAACAATCATTAAAAAAAGAATCTAAAATAAATCAGAGGGTGGTGACAAGAAAAGAAGTGAGTGTTTTCTACATTACTTATTTGTCTGCAAATACTGGGTCTGAACACCCAGATATGGAATAGGTAAAATAAGAAGATGTTTTAATTTCATGCCGGATATCTCTGATTTTCCTTCATAAGGCATCAATACCTAAAGAGGTTTCTCCATGTGTACAATCTTTCATAGTGAAAAATAATATCCTTAGGTTTGGAATTTATATTTTGGCAGAATGTGACAAAGAAAATTCATTCCAAAAGTATTTATTAAAAATCCCTTACATGCCAGGACACTGTAAAGCTAATACTAGGCAGTGCCCCCTTTCCCATAATTACTACGGCTGAATGAAAACTGCACTGTTTAATTTCAAGCAGCTTGAAATAGACCTTTCTTTGGCCGGGCGCGGTGGCTCATGCCTGTAATCCCAGCACTTTGGGAGG
>NW_012107709.1:778192-783097 GCF_000951045.1 Mandrillus leucophaeus | reverse complement strand
ATTCAGATCGATAAACCCACACATTTATGGAAATGATTTGCACAGCAAATACGAAAGACAACTTCTTAAACAGCATCTATTGTGTTGATTGTAACTGGTGCATTAAAAACCTCAGAGTGTCCACATCAGTCATTTCTAAAGTGTTGCTGTTAAAGAGGAGTTTCAAACTCATGCCTCCTGAGACAGGGTGTGTTTAACCTTGTCTGGAGCTCACGCACACACTCACAAGGAGAGATGTTGCATTCAGGGAACTGCGAGTGAGGTCTGTGTTACGGCTGGAAAACCATTTAGAAGACAGGTCGTTTTTCTCTGAGTCCAGATACTTTCATGCCTTTGTTTTTGAATAAGATGAAGGGTTGATTGCTTGTTTCTTCCATCGTTTTAGAGCTATTCTAATGCTCTTGAGCACTTTATGGATTTTAACAGTGACAACATTTTGTGTTCCTTATCCCAGGATTTCAAAACATTTTATTGAGAGCATGAGTGCCCTTGCTGGGTGAAGATGAAGGGCGGGTTGATCACGAACTCCACAGAGGCTCTGGTCATTGGTTCACGCTGCTGGCACTCAGGGTTTTATGGTCTCCTGGGCCAGACATATGGCAGCATAACGGTACCATGCTGTCTTTTTTTCAACATCTTTTTCCTTGGAGACAATGTGGTCTCCTTTTAGAAAGTGTTTATGAAGCAGCATGAGTCTCTGGCGATGCAAGTTCTTTGTTTATCCACAGAGCCAGCGGATTGTCTTTCCTCTCTATTGTTGGCTTAATTTAAATACATTGTTGAAAGGGCTAAAGAGCTTTGCGACGATGGGCGTTTTCCTTTATGAGTGCACAGGACACCACGCAGAGCCCCTTGGCCGGCATCCCATCTCCCTCCATGAAGTCTCTTAAAGATGACATGACTTCAGATTTTCTTCCTTCTGTTAGAACTTTGAAGGGTGGAGTGTGAAATCTGGCTTCCCCTACGGCTCTTGTGTGAGTGTGAGTGTTGGCTTCACAAACCATCTCGAAAAAGGGTGTTCGAACAGACTGTACAGATGCTGTGTCTGGCTTTGTGGTGCCAAACAAATTGAGGGTACTCTGCTACCAGGTTTTCTATTTCAAGATGGCTCATATATTTTGGCTGGTTTAATTTTTTTACCAAATATTTTGCTGCTGTTGATAACTGACCTAAACTCTGTGGCCGGTAAGGTGGAAAATGGCTGCTCCTATGTTCCTTTCTAGCTAGACAACTCAGATTTGTGAAAGGAGTAAAATCCTCGAGTCATATACCCACATGGCAAACATTTCCAAAAGTGATTTGAATATTTGAAAATATGTGGAACGGATATCTCTGTCTTTGAAATATTTATTTGTATGCAAATTGCTCATTTCTCCTCTCCTGTCCTCGAACAGGAATCCCATGTGCATGAGACCCCTACCTCTCTGGACCACCCCAGCGTGAGATGTCTCTCTGTGGCAACGAGGGTCATGTGAGAGCCTGTGTCCGGCTCTGTTCTCTGTAATTCTAGAGATTATAGCCTCATCGCAGTTCCCCCTTCTCCTTTCGGGTATTTTTAGTAGGTATCTTAAGACTGCTGATGAAATAGCCCTCGGCGGGCTTGGGACACTTGGCATTTTCCTCCCTTTCTGTGATTTTCTTTCTGGCATCTTCTCTGTCACAACTGTGGGCCGGTCCAGCTGGCTGCTCTGGCGCTGAGTCTCATCTCTGCCTTGGTGGATTCCAACAGTAGCCCCAGGCAGAGGCTTTTCCCAGGTTCTGATGTGGGTGAGCAGTAAGGCCGTTCTGACCCAATACCTTATTTGAAAGAGTGGCTGTTTAGGTTTTTAATAGTTTAGTGGTGTGACACGTTCTTAGAGGTCGGACATGTAGTCCACGAGAACTGGAACAAAAACCAGCAAATTCCCATTAAAATCACTCTCTCTTTTGAATCCTAATCTATCCTGCCTTAAACCAAACTTCTTGGAATGAGTTATTTCCCAGGAGGGACCCGGCTCTCCAAAACTGTCTTGATCATGTCTGAAAAGACAGTGGACATAGTTACCTTGTCAATGGGAATTCTTGCTCCCCGAGCATTATGCCTTCGTTGAGAGGGGAGAGATGATAAAAAGCAGAATATATTAAAATTCAAACAATCTTTTAAAACACTATTACTAATGTTGCTAAATTCTTTAAGCCTCCCTTTATTCTCCTCCTAGACTCTGATTAGTACTCATATTCTAAAATAGGCATTTTGTGGCATTTTTTTTCACTTCTATTTTAGGTTTAGGGGTACACGTGCGGGTTTGTTACACAGGTAGACTTAATGTTGTGGGGGATTATTGTACAGATTATTTCATCACCCAGGTATTAAGCCTAGTACCCATTAGTGTCTGTTGTTTCCTTCTTTGTAGTTCATAAGTTCTTATCATTTAGCTCCCACTTATAAGTGAGAACATGTGGTATTTGGTTTCCTGTTCCTGTGTTAGTTAGATGAGGATAATGGCCTCCAGCTCCATCCATGTTCCTGAAAAAGACATGATCTCATTCTTTCTTATGACTGCACGTTATTCCATGGTGTATATGTACTACATTTTCTTTATCCAGTCTATTACTGATGGGCATTTAGTTGATTCCATGTCTCTGCTATTGTGAATAGTGCTGCAATGAACATACGCATGCATGTGTATAATAAAATGATTTATATTCCTTTGGGTGTACACCCAGTAGTGGGATTGCTGGGTTGAATGGTATTTCTGTCTTTAAGTCTTTGAGAAATCATTTTGGCATTATTTTTAAATATGTTAATTGTTGACTCAAATGGCTGAGCAGTGCAACTACCTTGTCATCTGAATGAAGGGACGTAATAGGCATATAGGGAAAAACACATGCTTACAAAAACAGCAGACACCACACTGCTAAATTATTTGGAAGTGTGACACCATCAAACAAAGTTTTGGATATCCATAGATTCAGATGAAAATTGAAAGAAAGTTCAACGAAAGCCTAGAATAAAATCAGCTATATATTAGCCTCAGACGAATAATAAATAGGTATCAATACAGGAGAGCTCTACATCAGGTGCCTTCTTTATTTCTATAACTACAGTGTTTAAAATACATACAATAAGAATAATATGAATATATAGGTATGATTATGATTTATACTTTTTTAAAATAAAAGGATATAATTTAGAAGAACAACATGCTAATCCCCAAAACTATGGGAAGCCTGGCTGTATGAGACATCGGTCACAAGCAATACACTACTACCCTCTTTTTAGCAAATAATTCTAATTATAGACAAAACCCCCAGGTCAAAATGATCCTAGAAATGTAAGTTTTTAAGCAGAGACTAGTCATTCACCAGAATATGGTCTCACCTTCTTCCAAAATGATAGAACCCCTGATTTTTAGTGAGGTTCATGGCTTCCTGGAATAGACGACACTTACTAGCTAGTTGTGGCCCAAGTAATATAAACAAAAGTGTCATGTGTGATTTCCAAAAAGTAACCTTTAAAACAGACAGTGATTAAAATTCAGAATATATAAGGAACTCCTACAACTCAACAACAACAAGCAACATTATTTTAAAAAATGGGCAAAGTACTTGAATAAACATTTCTCCAAAGAAGATACACAAGTGGTCCCTAAGCACATAAAAAGATGCTCAACATCACTCTTCATTATGGAAATGCAAATCAAAACCACAGTGAGGTAGCACTTTATACCCATTAGGATGTGTATTATAGAAGAGACAGAAAATAACAAGTGTTAGTGAGGATGTGAAGAAATTGGAACCCTTGTGCAGCGCTGGTGGGAATGTAAAATGTGCAGCCTCTGTAGAAATAATGGTGGTTCCTCAAAGAATTAAAATTAGAATTAATATATGATCCAGCAATTCCATTTCTGGGTATATACCCCAAAAAGCAGAAGGCAGAGACTCGAACAGATATTTGTACACTCATGTTCATAGCAGCATTATTCCCAATAGTCAAAATTTGGAAGAATCCCAAGTGTCCATTGACAGATGAGTGGATAAAAAAAATGTGACACACACATAAAAATGGAATATGATTCAACCTTCAAGAGAAGGGAAATTCTGATACATGCTGCAACATGGATGAACCTTAAAGCCATTATGCTACATGAAATAAGCCAGTCAGAAAAGGACAGATATTATATGATTCCACTTATATGAAGTACCTAAAATAGAATCCATAGAGACAGAAGTTAAAATAGAGGTTACCAAAGGTTGGGGTGGAGGGAAATGGGGAGTTAGTGTTCAATGGGTACAGAGTTTCAGTTGGAGAAGATGAAAAAGTTCTGGAGATGGATGGTGGTGACATTTACAGAACAATGTGAAATATTTTTAACGCTACTGAACTGCACATTTAAAATGATAGATTTTATTATGTATATGTTACCACAATAAAAAAAAAAGATGCTCGTTTGCATCATTCTTTCTTTCTCTTGCTGGAATGTAGACCTGATGGGTGGTGATTGAGCAGCCATCTGGGATTGTGAGGTAGAAGCCACAAGTTGAAGGTGGTAGAATGACAGGATACATAAAGAGCCTGGGTTTCTAATTACTCTGGAGTTGCTATATCACTATCAGTCAGCTCACCTTTGAACTTTATTTGAGAAATAAACTCTTGTTTGAGCCACTGTTATTTTTTTCTGTCACTCTTTGCTGAACTTAATCATATTATTTATTAATATTTTTCTTTTCCTTTTTTATTATTTATTAATTATTATTATTATTATTTTTGAGATAGAGTCTCACTCTGTCACCCAGGCTGGAGTGCAATGGCATTATCTCAGCTCACTGCCATCTCCGCCTGCTGGGTTCAAATGATTCTTGTGCCTCAGCCCCCAGAATAGCTAGGATTGCAGGAATGTACTACTGTACCCCGCTATTTTTTTT
>NW_012107709.1:770118-777112 GCF_000951045.1 Mandrillus leucophaeus | reverse complement strand
TCAAAGAAACTATTATAAGCTTCAGCAGCCTCAGGGATTATTTTATGTTTACTTGTAGTGTTCCCGATAATCTGACATTTGACCATTTACATGGGTTGGAATGTTGACAAAACTGAAACATGTTTAGTCTGAGGTTAAAAATGTGGGAAGAAGGGAAAGGTGAGGCTGGAAGGTAAAGCCCCTCCCGTGCGTTCTGTTCTCATCCCCACTCTGAGAAGATGACTTCATCATCAGAAAAAGTCATTCCCTCAACTCTTTGGAACCCCATCTACCATTTTATTTTCTTCCTCCCCCATCCTTGACCCCTTCCCTTGAACTCTGACGACAACTTGTCTTTTTTAATCCGAGGTTAATCCTCCACACAATGTATTTATTATCCTTCCTTGTCTTTTCCAGGTCCTTGTTGTGTCTCCTTTACTTCCTTTCCCTCTCCCTTGGCTCAGTCCTTTCAGCTGATAAATGTGTTTATGTCTCTCCCTATTTACAAAAAATAGCCAAATTTTTCCAACCCCACGTGGTGCTCTCATTGCTATCATCTCTCTCTCTGGCTCATTACAGTCGATTGACTTGACAACGTAATCTATACACACTGTTTTCAATTGCTCACCTACCATTTTCTCCTAATCTTCCTCCCACCCACCAAAAGTGCTCTTGACAAATCAGTCACTGAAAATCTCAGAAAGGCTCAGTCCAACAGGTACTTTTCTGTCATTATTTACTGTTATTATTTTACATTTTTCTCTACTTCATCTAGTATTGTTAAGTTCCTTTTCCTTGAAAGTCTCATGATTTCTATGACTTCCCATTTTCTCTCTTGCTTCTCCTGATACTCTCTCACTGGAAATATTTTCCTCTATTTTGCCCATAAATGGTAGATTTCCCTGGGATTCTGTCCTTCACCTGATCTTTTCATTCTCTGCACTCTCCCTGGGAAATCTTACTATCCCTTACAACTTTATCTCCTGTTTTGTCTTTCAAATATCTTTCTCCAGCCAATCTAGGCAATGTTGGTAATTCCATGGCCCAATCTGTCCCTTTGCAGCCCCCAGGGGCATCTCTATCTCAACATGTATGAGAGTGGACTTGTCACCACCCAGCCTCCTTACTCTCCTCTCTTCCCTCTCTTGGTGTATGGCATCACACTGTCTTTCTCTACATTTCCCAAACAAACAGGATCTGCTTTCTCACTTCCTTGCTTTTGCACATGCTAGTCCACCTGCCAGGAATGTTTTCTTAGTCCATTTCACTTAAGTCGCACTATTTGTCCTTAAGATTTCAGCCAAAAGAAATCTTTTTTGTCAAATCTCAAGTCTGGGCTAGAAACCCTTACTGCATACATTTCATGACCCTGTTTACTTGTCTATAACCCTACTAGGCTTTGAGTTCCTTAAGGCCTGGGAGTATGTCTTATTTATTATTGTATTAATATATGTATTTATTAACATTATATATGTATAAATAAAATATATCACATATTTTTATTAACATATAAACATCTAAAACACAGAAAATGTTATATATCTAACACAGAACATGTTACATATATTACATACATATTAATACATATACACACACATACATGCCATACACATACACACACATACACACACACACACACACACATTCTGAATGACTGAATGAAATGAGAATCCTGGAAATCATCCTAGACCTCTTCTTGTTTTTCTCATAATGTACCAGTTTCCAGGGATTCAATACCCCGGATATCTGTGAAATCAATCTTTTGGCTTCTTCCCCTAACTTGATTTTTTGTCTGTTAATTTTAATTGTCTTCTACTTGTCTTCTTGCCATTATCATATTCCTTTCAAATTCTTCACATATGTTTGCCCCAGAATTATCTTGCTAAAATATGAATTTGATCATGTCACTTACCTACTCAAAATCCTTCCACGGCTCCCCATCTATCATGTATGTCAAACAATGAAGCACAACATACGAGGCGTTTCATGCTTTGGCCCTTGCTACATTTCCACACCTATTTCCCACTTCCCATACATGCACACTATATTTAAGTGGTACCAAACTTGTCCTAGTTCCCCAAATGTGTCATAGTTACTTCCTTGCGGCTTAGTACAAAACCTTCCTTCTGCTTACACCACCCAGTTCAAAAGTTAACCTTTAAAACTTGGCTGGGGTTTCACTTTCTTTGGAAGGACTTCCTTGTCGCCTTTAGACCAGGTGAGGTACCCCATCCTCTGTGTCTTCATAAAATTTTCTGCATAATTTTGTATTTGAATATGGGCTAGAAACTCCAAAGAGTTCTTGGAACTGTCACACATGTACTTTTGAAAGCTGGAAATCCTGATGCTACCCGATAACAATTTTATTTCCAGTGAACTCCTTTTTTCTTTGAGATTCTTTTATTTTTAAGTCTGAATGTTAAAATCTTCTCACATTTTTCAGGGTTGTTACCTATCACTATAGATTAAATGCTTTCAGTCGGTTGAATGCTAGCTATTATGGTAGAATAAAGATCTAGCACTTCTCCCTGGAGTATATCACTGTGTTTCCTCTATAAACATACTCAGCCCTCATAGCTGTACTCTTCTGGGCACTTCTTTTTCCTTATGTGTTCTCCTGAGGTTGCATTTTTTGTGCCTGCCCGGGAGGAAAAGAGCTGGTGCAGCATGGCAGTGTTGTGGTAGCTGCTAGGAGAAGCAAGAGTTTCCTCACTGAGCAGATATTCTAGGGAGCACCTCCAACCATGTGTTGGAACTCTGATCTGATATGCTTTATTCCTAGTGCAAAAAAGTACAACTGTGCAGCAGGCCTCACGTCACCTCACTCCACCCATTCATTTATTTAGTTTCCAAATAATTATGGCGCTTGCTAAGAGCTGAGGATACCCAAATGAATGAGGCGGAGCTCTTTCCCCCAGAACACTCACAAATTAGCAGAACAGATAAGTCAAAAATGCATGCAGTAAAGGTCAGTATTAGACAAGAAAGATTCCTCAAAGTCAAGCCCGATCAATTGTAGCTGGTGGAGAGAGTCAGGAATGAAAGATGATGACTTTGGTTTCAGCCACATTGAGTTTGAAGTGCTTGTGTGACATTCAGGTGGAACTGTTGCATAGGCAAGTGGCATTACAAGTATGACACTCCAGAGATGGTCTCATCCTGATAACAGATTTGAGATTTACCAGGTGAAAGAAGATATTTGAAGTTCTGTAAAAACTGATAGGAAAAGGTCAATGGCAGCAATATTTGAGATTTTAGATGGGGGGAAAAAAAGGAGGCCGTTAAAAAGAGGAGCAATACTCAGGGATTTCAGAAACAACTTACAATGGGGTTGACATTTTCAAAGTAAAAGAAAGAGATTTAAGAAGAAAGGTGTGGTCTCCAGTCAGGTGTCACCAAGGGGTCAATAACAGGACACCGAGAAGAATGCATTGATTTTAGCATTGAGGAGGGAATTAGAGAGCCAAGGCAAGGTTAGAGAAGTTTAAGTGGTGAACACAGAGTGTCTTTCAAGGATCATGGCTATGAAGGGAAGAAGAGCAATGCAAGAGAAGCCAGGAGAAATATGCCTAATGAAAGGACCCTTTATATTATAAATACATAAAAGACATCAGAATGTATACATGCCGAGGAGAAACCAGTAGAGTGGAAGAGCTGAAGATTCACCAGAGAGAGGAAAGAACTGATAGAACAAAATCCCAGAGAAAAGAAGATGGTTTCATGCTCCCCACCCATGAGATTGGGCAAGGGAACAATTCAAATGGATGCACAGGTGCTCACAATCACTCTGGCAATATGAATGTCATTAGAAAACCCATCTAGCTCTTTCAATAGTATATTCCATAAAGACTTGGGCAAAAGCAATGAATTTATTTTTTAGTCACATTAGCAAATACGAAAAATGTTCCTGAGTGCCACAGAAGTATTTCCAAATATTCATTTTTTTTTTAACTAGAACAAATCTCTTTGGTTTTCTCTGGTACTGCCAAGATTGCTTAACTGCTGCATTGAGAATGTTCAACCTCCCTCACTTCACTGATCATCCAAAATGAGCTTCAGCTGCATCTTGAGCAGAGCTGGGACTGTCTTTGCAGTTCTTAAATCAGACTAAAAATTGGGTCATCACCATAGTATTTATTAAGTGTTCAAATCTCTCTGATCTTTTTCCTCTACCAATAACTCATATTTCATTTCTAAACAAATGTCATACAAAATCCAATGATCATAAATAGTTCCGTTCTTTCCTTATTTAAAATAAAATTCATAATAATTTGGCCAGCTGGCCATCACAGTGCACATTACTTAGTCAAGGGCTGATTTAATTTGAACAAGTGTTTAATATATCTAGATTGTGGTAAATAACTGCATTCTAAATTGAGCAGCGTACTGTACTCTTATGCACAAATAATATTGAAATAGGAAGTGAAGATTATTGATATTAATGTGCCCAACAGAGGATCAAGTTCTCCTTAAAGACAGGCATCTGAGTGTTGCAGGGTCTTGAGACATCGGAGTGCAGTGTTTGGGCAGTTGAAGCTTTAGCTCAAGTTGTCCTTGGAGCTGAAACAGTGCTTTGCTAGCTTTAAGTCCAGATGTGTCTCTTTCTGAAACTCTGTCTTTGAAATTCTCAAAATGGGTGAGGCATTCCTCCTTTGATCTCATATATCACTTACATACACAGACAGGTACAATGAACTTTCTGCATTTCTTGTCTGCAATGCTCAACTAGACTGTGTCGTTAATTTTTCAACTCCCTGGTTTATGCCCAGGCTCTACCTTCTAGCATTTAATAAAAGATATGGAATGATGAAATGAATCAATGAATGTATCCGAATCTTGTTGATTTGGATTTGGAAAGTTACAAAAATAGACCTGCCCCGTGTGGTGGGGGCTCACTTCCCACTGTGATGTGTTGCTGCTACTTGAGAGCCCTGACTCTCTCAGCGCATTTAATACCAGGAGCTTTTCTATCACCTTGTGTCCTCAGGGAATCTCATATCTTCAGAACACCTGGAGGGATAGTTTCTGGCTGTCAGTTTAGTGGGTAATTTTCTCTTCCTTTTTCAAATTTTCATAGCTTTTTTATGATTTTTTTTCTTCCATAGCATTTACCACAATCTGAGATGTAATGGTGCTATTTTTAAAAATTATCCTATTTCCTTACTGGCTTGTGATCTACTTGAAGGGAGGGACTGCATTTATTTTATTACCTCCAACAGTGCCTAACACTGTGCTTTGCTTATAGGTAGTGACTAATAAATATTTGTCATATTGAACATCATCTATAACTGCCACTTAAATGGGGGAGCAAAATGCTAAGGGACTTTGGCAGAAAGCCATCAGTCCAGGGTTTCCTCGGCTGCTTTTTCCCTCCAGCACTACAGTTTCTGGTAACTAAGAGGCATCTCACAGCTTCACAATTGCCTGAAACTGCCAGGAGGAGAAGAAATGCAGCACAGTCCCAGAATGGCTTACTTAGGGATGTTTCTTTAGAATGCACTGCAACTAGAACGACAGAGGTGGTAGTTTATGGTATGGAAGTGAGGCCAATGGATGCTGCTCATCACCACCAAGTGGTGCCTTCTTGCATCAGCACGTTCCTGAGGCTCTGACAAGGCAAGTGAAGCAGCCCTGTGCCCCTGCTTGGCAAAGGCTGGTAATGGCTGAGCTAATGCATATCCCATTTGCCAGCCAGTCATTCGCTAAGCAGACCAACGTAGCAGGGAGGGGAAACTCATCCAAACGGGAAGGACCTACAGGGAGAGTCAGGTACTTTATAAACTAACGTATCTTGCTGGGGAAAAATCAATCCCAATACTGCTTAAATAATAGAATTCCATTTACAACTGAGGTCTCTCTGGGTACCTGGCACAGTATGAGACACGATAAGGTAGGTTTAAATGAAATAAGTGAAACATTTGCAGTCTTCTTATGACAAAACATACCCATTCCAGCCACATAGATAATCTTATCTGAATGTGTAAGATTAAATAGTCAAATGTCTACCGATATGAAAAAGGGATGGGGCAAAGTGCATTCAAAGTCAATGCTAGACATTGCATTTGTCACATTATTTTCGCTAGTATATTTAAAATCTGTATGACATTGCATTCTAAAACAACAATTGAAATTCAGCAACGCTTAAAAGATAGCTTAAATGCATTGTCTTTTCATTTACTGAAAAAAACATCAGTCTTCCTATAAAATTGTTCAACATCCATAGAATTTATAAGAAAGAACAAAATAACCTTTCTATGTACAAGAAGACTAAAAATGCAAAGATAAACATGAACAGCCAATTGTTTATCACACTTAATAAATTAAGGTGTTTAGAGAGTTGTAAGCTAGAAAAAATTTCCTGCCAAACATTAATTTTTAGAAGCATAAAATTAAGAAATAAAAGTGTGTTTATCTGTATCTTAATTCTTAGTTATGTAGCCAAATAGTATTAAAGATAGATAACTTTGAGGCTGTGTTCAAGATACAAAGGAAGCCTTAAGAGAGAACTATGACAATTAAATTCCAGGATTTAATTAAGGTTTGATGATTTCTAGTATAACTACAGAAATTACACAGAGATCTGTTATTGTTGAGTTAATAGTAGAAGACAGGCTGGTTAAAAATTTTTCTGAATAAGAATAAATGGTCAATTTCAAAGTATCACCCATCAGATTATTTATTAATTACAAAGGGGGAAAGTACCTATAGAGTAGAGAAATCTGGTGGATACTACCTTAAGTAAGTGGTAAAACCTACTTCAAAAATGGACAAATGATTACAAATTATCCTGATTAAAGCTATTTAACCTAAGTCTAATCATCAGGAAATAATGAAGCAAATCCAAATTGACAAACATTACTTGAAACAATAATTCTACATTCTCCAAAGATGTCAATGACATGGAAAAAAAAAAAAAAGATGAATGAGTTGCTCCGGATTAAAGGAGAAAAAAATGTGACAACTAATTGCAATGTGTGATCCTTGACTGAATCCTAGATCAAAAAAACCAAAAAAC
>NW_012107709.1:709125-768438 GCF_000951045.1 Mandrillus leucophaeus | reverse complement strand
TCACAATTGCCTGAAACTGCCAGGAGGAGAAGAAATGCAGCACAGTCCCAGAATGGCTTACTTAGGGATGTTTCTTTAGAATGCACTGCAACTAGAACGACAGAGGTGGTAGTTTATGGTATGGAAGTGAGGCCAATGGATGCTGCTCATCACCACCAAGTGGTGCCTTCTTGCATCAGCACGTTCCTGAGGCTCTGACAAGGCAAGTGAAGCAGCCCTGTGCCCCTGCTTGGCAAAGGCTGGTAATGGCTGAGCTAATGCATATCCCATTTGCCAGCCAGTCATTCGCTAAGCAGACCAACGTAGCAGGGAGGGGAAACTCATCCAAACGGGAAGGACCTACAGGGAGAGTCAGGTACTTTATAAACTAACGTATCTTGCTGGGGAAAAATCAATCCCAATACTGCTTAAATAATAGAATTCCATTTACAACTGAGGTCTCTCTGGGTACCTGGCACAGTATGAGACACGATAAGGTAGGTTTAAATGAAATAAGTGAAACATTTGCAGTCTTCTTATGACAAAACATACCCATTCCAGCCACATAGATAATCTTATCTGAATGTGTAAGATTAAATAGTCAAATGTCTACCGATATGAAAAAGGGATGGGGCAAAGTGCATTCAAAGTCAATGCTAGACATTGCATTTGTCACATTATTTTCGCTAGTATATTTAAAATCTGTATGACATTGCATTCTAAAACAACAATTGAAATTCAGCAACGCTTAAAAGATAGCTTAAATGCATTGTCTTTTCATTTACTGAAAAAAACATCAGTCTTCCTATAAAATTGTTCAACATCCATAGAATTTATAAGAAAGAACAAAATAACCTTTCTATGTACAAGAAGACTAAAAATGCAAAGATAAACATGAACAGCCAATTGTTTATCACACTTAATAAATTAAGGTGTTTAGAGAGTTGTAAGCTAGAAAAAATTTCCTGCCAAACATTAATTTTTAGAAGCATAAAATTAAGAAATAAAAGTGTGTTTATCTGTATCTTAATTCTTAGTTATGTAGCCAAATAGTATTAAAGATAGATAACTTTGAGGCTGTGTTCAAGATACAAAGGAAGCCTTAAGAGAGAACTATGACAATTAAATTCCAGGATTTAATTAAGGTTTGATGATTTCTAGTATAACTACAGAAATTACACAGAGATCTGTTATTGTTGAGTTAATAGCAGAAGACAGGCTGGTTAAAAATTTTTCTGAATAAGAATAAATGGTCAATTTCAAAGTATCACCCATCAGATTATTTATTAATTACAAAGGGGGAAAGTACCTATAGAGTAGAGAAATCTGGTGGATACTACCTTAAGTAAGTGGTAAAACCTACTTCAAAAATGGACAAATGATTACAAATTATCCTGATTAAAGCTATTTAACCTAAGTCTAATCATCAGGAAATAATGAAGCAAATCCAAATTGACAAACATTACTTGAAACAATAATTCTACATTCTCCAAAGATGTCAATGACATGGAAAAAAAAAAAAAAGATGAATGAGTTGCTCCGGATTAAAGGAGAAAAAAATGTGACAACTAATTGCAATGTGTGATCCTTGACTGAATCCTAGATCAAAAAAACCAAAAAACTGTAAAGGACATTATTGGGACAGCTAGGGAAGTAGAAATATGGGTTCTAATTTGATGATATTCATGTATTGACGTTAAATATCCTGAATGTGAAAATTAAGTTATGGTGATAAGGGAGGAAGGATGTCTTTGTTTTTAGGTGATATAAGCTGAAGTTTCATTACAACTACAACTTATTCTCAAGTTAATGAGACAGAGAACAGATAGAAAGAAAATGTGGCAACTTGTTAACAGTGGATCTAATTTAAAACACATAAACTTTATATAGTAGTTTGTTTTCTATCGCTTATAACAGAATACTTGAAACTGGGTAAGTTATTTAAAAAGAAATTTATTTTTACAGTTATGGAAGCTGAGAAGTCCAAGATCAAGGGGTCACATCTGGTGAAAGCCTTCTTGCCGGTGGGGCTCTTTGCAGAGTCCCATGGCAGTCCAGGGCATCCCATGGCGCAGGGCTGAGCATTAGGTATGCTGGCCCAGGTCTCTTCCTCTTCTTACAAGACCACCAGTTCCACTTCTGCGATAACCTATTAATCCATGAATCCAAGAATGAATAAATCCATTCATAAGGGCAGTGCCCTCGTGATCCAGTCACTTCTTAAAGTCCTTGTCTTTTAATACTGCTGCATTGGGGATTAAGTTTCTAGCACATGCAATTTGTGGGGCACATTCACACCACAGCATATGGAAATCCATTGTTCTCTATGTTTTTCACTTTTCCATAGGTTTGGCATTTGTTAAAAATATAAAATTAGAAGAAAAACTAAGCAATGATTGTCAAACCTATGTTTAAAGACAAATCACCAAGGACACTTATTAAAAATGGAAATTTCTGAGCTCTATCCTCATAAATTGAGCAGGACTCAAGTGTCACCCTCTAGGACAAGAGCATGCATAAAATTGTAAGAATCGGAAATGTCAGCTTTCTGCCACATTACTTCCAAATACATTATTATTCTGACTTGGTCCCTTATATGAATTCTCTCACCAAGGTACAAATCAGGCTAATAAAGATGAGAAGGTGAATACAAATTTCTGGGCCTGGTGGTCTGGGAGGGATTCTGGTACTCTAATGTTGTGAATGAATGCAAATCCCAGGTGAAGGTTCTAGCCTATCCACCTTATGGGATGAGAGTACTTTCTCAGTTTTGCACCTAGGTTCTTAACTGCTTTCAGCAGCCCTGCTTACCAGCCAGTCTCGACTCTGCCTATCTTCTTGGGAGTGTGGTAGAAGAAACTCAGAGGTCAGTACGACAGGCATGTGGATGTTCTTCAGATTGACCCAAGTATATCTGGATCTGGGTTTTATTAAGCTCTATAACTTTTTTTTTTTTAAATTGAGATATCATTCACATATCATACAATTCACCCTTATAACGTATACTTTTTTTTTTTTTTTTATGTAGGGACACAGTCCCACTCTCTCTTGCACTATACTCCTGGGTTGGAGTACAGTCGCACGATTATAGCTCACTGCAGCCTCAAACTCCTGGGCTCAAGTGATCCTCCTTCCTCAGCCTCCTCGGGAGCTGGAACTATAGGTGCCCACCACCATGCCTGGCTAATTTTTAAACTTTTTGTAGAGACAGGGTCTCACTGTGTTCCCCATGCTGGTCGGGAACTCTTGAGCTCAAGCAATCCTCCTGCATCGGCTTCCCAAAGTGCTGGGTTTACAGGTGTGAGCCACCATGCCAGCCCAAAGTATACAATTTTAAAGTAGTTTTTATTGTATTTGCAACGTTTTACAATAATCACCACTATCTAATTCTAGAACATTTTCATCACTTTAAAAAGAAATTCTGTACCTATTAACAATCAAACCGCATTTTCCACTCTCTCCAGCTCCTGGTAATCTTTTTTGTTTATGGATTTGTCCATGGATTTACCTATTGTGGACATTTTACATACATGGAATTATATAATATATAACCTTTGTTCCTGGCCTTTTTCAGGATAATGTTTACAAAGTTCATCCATGTTGTAACATATATCAATACTTTATTATTTTTATAGCTAAATAATATTTCATTAGATGAATATAACACATTTTGTTTATTCATTAACTGGTTGATGGACATGTGAGTTTTTTTCCACTTTGTGGTTATTGTGAGTAATGTTACTTGAATATTTATGTACATTTTTTTATGGACCTAAGTTTTCATTTCATTCCTTGGGTACCCAGGAATACAATTGCTAGGTTCTATGGTCACCCCATGTTTAATTTTTGAGAAACTGTCAAACTGTTTTCCAAGATGGCTTCACCAGTTTACACTCCCAAAAGCAACATGTAAGGTTTCCGACTTCACCACATTATTTCCAACACTTGTCAGTTTCTTTTTTCAAAAAAAATAATAACCATCCTAACGAGTGTGAAGTCATATCTCATTGCAGTTTTGATTTGCGCTTATCCAATGATTATTGATGTTGAACATCATTTCATGTGCTTCATCATTTCCTCATTTTTTTTCTTCTTTTTTTAGACAGGGTCTCACTCCCATTGCCCAAGCTAGAGTCTGGTGGCACAGTCTTGGCTCACTGCAGCGTCGACTTTCTGGGCTCAGGTGATTTTCCTACCTCAGTCTCCTGAGTAGCTTAGACTACAGGCATGTGCCACCACACCCAGCTAATTTTTGTATTTTTTATGGATACGGGGTTTTGCCATGTTGCCCAGGCTGATTTTGAACTCCTGTGATCCTCCTGCCTTGGCCTCCTGAAGTGTTGGGATTACAGATGTGAGCCACTGCACCTGGCCCATTTCCTCATTTTTAAATTAGGTTGTTTTTTGTTGTTATTGAGTTTTAGGAGTTGCTTATACAATCAGAATATAATCTATGTTTTCTTTTGCATCCAATGTTTTCATGTTGTATTCAAGAGGTTATTTCCAAATCCAATGTTATAAATCCTTTCCCTAAGTGTTGTTTTTTTTTTTTTTTCCTCTGAGAGTTTTATAGTTTTAACTTTTACATTTAGGGCTTTGATCCATTTTGAGTTCATTTTTGTGTATGTTGTAAGGTAAGGGTTCAACTTCATTCTTTTATATGTGGATATCCAGTTTTCCCAATACCGTTTGTTGAAAAGACTGTCCTTTCGTTATTGGATGGTCTTGGTACCTTTGTTAGAAATTATTTGATCATATATATGTGTGTTTATTTCTAGACTTTTTATTTTATTCCATTGGTCTTTATATCTGTGTTTACGCGAGTACCACATTATGATTATTTTAGCAAGTAAACAGTGTACAAGTTTTTTGTCTCCTTTGTTAAGTTTATTTATAAGTATTTTATTCTTTTGATGCTATTGTAAACAGTGATGCTATTGTTTTCTTAATTTTTCTTTTGGATTTTTTATTGTTGTTATATAGAAATGCAGTTGCATTTTCTGTGTTGCTTTTGCAGCCTGTAACTTTCCTGAATTTATTTATTAGTTCTTATAGGTTTTATGAGGATATTTTTAGAGTTTTCTACATATAAGATAATGTCATATGAGAAAAGATAATTTTACTTTTTTCTTTCCAATTTGGATGCCTAAACATTCACTTTTAAGCCAGATATTTTTGAAGTAAAGATGAAACAATTGTTTACATATCCATTTCAGTTCTGAAGTTATGCTTAAAATCTTACACATAATTGGGAGGCTTTGACATCACTTGCATATTTTAAACAAAAGGACACATTTTAAACTTTCTCTAGTACCTGTTATTTTTATCTTCTCATCAGATTTGCTTCTTCTGTATGACCAGTCACAAATTTAGGCAATGAAATTTAAAGTGAACTGATTAAAACCCTTTGCAAACAGAACTGGCTTATAAAAGGAAGCAAAAATCTTATTTTACTGCCTGCGTTTTCTACTGACTCTGGGCTGGATCTATATAATTGACTCTTTCACATTGACTGTTGACAATTTGATCAGCTCTTTGTGACCAACATCAGTGACAGAACCCAAAACAAGTTGGCCTATACGTATTGAAGATGGTAGTGCTATGAAATGTAACTCACATAGAGCAGGCTTGTAGCAGTTCAACAGCAAACCCATTAGCAGGCTGAGAGAGGAAAAGGCCACAGAGAAAAAAGCCATTTGAGTAATGGGGCGAATTATTCCAGGTCAGCTCCATCTGGAAAATATTCTTTCTCCATCTGTAATCCAGGGTTCTGTAGACATTTTCCAGGGCAACAGTAGAAACCTGGTAATGGATTTGCACAGCTGCATGAATGTTATGTGAGTAAAAGTTATATAAAAATGGACTTTAAACAGTTAGTACTTTCTGGAATCTCCAGTTTGGGGAAATAAGAAGTAAGAGCAGAATAGAGGCAAGAAGAACAAACACGAGAGCAATAGAAATCCAGGCGTTTAAATTGGTATGGCTGATGCTGAAAAGTTCCTTCCTCTAAGGAATCATCCTTGGATAGGTATAGGGAGGGAATATAAAATCTGCTATTATTTTTGACCCTAGGAAGTGACAAATCAAAACAAGTTTCTTAACCTCAAAATATATCAAAAGCAGTGTTGTGTGTCCATGTTATAACTCATTTGTAGATAAGGTACAGAAGATTTATATTTTAAGAAATTTTGCTTTTTGTAACATAAGAAATAAGGGATTACTACTACCTTGGTCTGATAGGATTTAACTAATGAATTTCTGAAAGAAAATACTTCTGGCTTGCATTTTCCAAGCACCTCTGAAAAAGGGTTTGTTTATTATAATAATCACTCTATCAGCATAAATTTAAGAAAACTGCTGGGGTAAATTTTATGAAAATGGGCTTCAAGCTTTTTTTGGACCCTGTGATTTAAGCTTCCTTTTAACAGGGCAATCTATAAAACATGAAGCTGAAAAGTGGCATTTTTTCCACCAATCTAAATTCATGTTGAGTATTAAACACTGGTAGAGTCTGAAATGAGGAACAAACAGTCACTTAGGCAGCACATATTGCAGAAATATCCCATAAAGAGGCAAGAGTCTGCATTAATCATCTGAGTAGGACAATCGGTGACCTTTTCTAATAAGAACTGCAGCATCGAAAGTGAACATTAAATTTCACTGCAGCCCTATTTGCTGTGTATCTATGGCATTCATCACTGCTGAGATGTAAATGTCCTGAGACTTTTGGAATCTGACAATCATACTTCATGGAGAGAGAATGTTCTGAAGAGCACAGAATGCTTGTTCACCCCCAAATTTTGGCAACCTTAGGGCCATTACAGCTTCGTTTCTCTTTCATTATCAAAGCAGAGCAGCTGTTGAGCAAGCAAGGTTAACAAACCTTGGAAAAACATTAAAGTTAATTTGTTTTTAGGGCTTTCGTAAGCCCAGAAGTTGGAAGAAGATTATTTTATATGGACCCATTAGTCTTTCAATAGTCAAATCTGCAGAGCTACTTATAAGATTTACTCTTTGGTTTTAAGTAGATACTACCAAGGGTGGGCATCTGTTTAACTGGCATTTGGAGTCACTGGGGGCTCTGGGTTGGCCTTAAAAGTATCTTGGACTAATGACCTGTGGAGAGACTGGAGAGTCATGAAATCTCAGCTCAACTCCTGACATTTAAAAAGTCTTTGAAATTCCTGGTGAGCAGGGTCAATGTTTATACAGAATGAAAACTAGGTAGAGAGAGAAAAAGTGAGTACACAAGTTATTTGGGTGAATTTAAACTTTTAATTTGAAATCAGAAATTTAGTCAACCAAATCTGAGCAGGCAATATGGCAATGCAAGGATACCTTGGGTCACTCAAATCTACTTCTTAGCTGCCCCAAAGCTATGTGACCCTTTTAAACATTTGTTTCTTCATCTTGAGATTGTTATAGTAAGTGTGATCTGCAGATTTAATTTGAGGATTAAATATAAGAGATTAAATGTAATAAGGTACCAGAGTCGCACACTTACATAATTGGTGATCTACATAAATGATACTGAAGATCATGCAGATAGTATGGGGAATCGGCAAATCTTGAAACTCATAACAGTCTTTTAGGTAGAAAAGTTAGAACACCTGTAAGACTCCAGGGATTAAACTTTAAATGGTAAAATTTTTGGCACTGTGGCAGATAGGCAATAAGGAAGATAGTTTTTGAGAGACCTGTACAAGGCTATTCAAAACCTACCAGTTTGAGTTAAATATTCTGAATTTGAATTCTAGCCCAAATGCTGTCTATATGGATCAGTAATTTGCCTAATCCTGGACCATGAGCAGTATCTTTTATTCTAGGAGATAATTCTAGAAGCTCAGTGGCTAATGAACTCAGACCAAGGGTGGTTGAAATAGCAATCAGATAATTGAGGCTGAAGGTTAGTTCAGAAAATAAGGCTCAATGTGAGTTTAAGAACGTTGGGATTTGGAGGGAAGAATTCCTGGGCACTGAGGGTCAAAGAGCGCCATTGAGAAGCCTACATTGGAACTCATGGGACCTGCGGGAAACGGAGCATAACCTGGAATTATCACCAGCTTCATGTGGGCTCTTTGAAGCTAGTTTACCTCCCTACCCTCCAGACTTTTTGCTACAGACAGAGTGGTCAGGTGGCCCAGGACTCCAGGACTTCACTGGGTCCTATGAGCTATACTCTTCAGTCTTGGACAGGGCATGCAGTGGTGTCATGCACACAAAGCATTTAGCACAGTGTCTGCCACCTGCTAAGCATTCAGAGAATCTTGCTATTATTAGTATGATTGTGATTGGAGAGACTTCAGGATTTCCACCAGGCATTTAGGTACTCCTGTGTGTGGACATCCGGCTGCGTTATGAGGAGGATTTCCCAGGACAAGGGTTTGTAACAGTGGGAAACTGATCTGCATTTACTGCTAAGCACTAGATAGGAGGCTAAATATGCTTGAAAATATTTTGATTTATTTCAATATTTGCATTTAAGCTCAATGAGCTGGAAGAGAAAAGAGGAGCTTATTTTTTAAAAGTAAAATTTAATGAAGAAGTGACGTTTTTGTAACTAGAGATCAATGATAGAAGTACTCTCGTTGCTTTTCCTGGTTCACAAACTTACTTTGTGTCAGGAACTGTTTTTGTTGCTTTAACTCACCTGATGGTCTCACTTGAAGCCTACGATACTACGTAAGCCTACGAGGTTGATACTATTATTATTATCTCCATTAAACAGAGAGTGTAAATAATTTGTCCAAAGTCCCGGAACTTGTCCCAAGCAGAATCAATATTCAAACCCAGGCACTTTCACTCTGGCGCCCACATTCTTAACCCCTATGCCAGGTTGCCTCTCACGTATGCCTGCTTCTTCCTTCATGCCACCCAGATCCCACAGCATAGAGTGCCTGCTTCCTTAACACTCCCAGGGACATATAACAACCACCTTTGTTAACTGGAAGCGAACATGACTAACATTGACAAATACAATCTGCTCTCAACTTGCTGAAATCAATTCATGTAAATTAGACATTACACAATGTCTTTAAAAGGAACTGATTCATTCACTTAACAAGTACTCATTGAAGGATCACTTGATGGCAGGCATTAAGCTAGATATATAGAGGTGGGTGGTGTGGTAAAGGCCATTCAATAGCCTCATCTGACTCTTTGGTGACACCTCTGAAATGAAATAGCTTTGATATCTTAAAGCTGAATTCTCAGAGGTCAAATTCATCCTAGGGATAAGCTTTAGGATGTCAAACTCCAAGCCTTAGGAGGCTGACCACTTCTGACAGGAACCAGCCAAAACCAAATTTTTATATATATATACACACACCCCACACACCCATACACACATTTCAAGAATTTATATATTTCAAGAATATGTGGTGTGTGTGTGTATGTGTATAAAATCAGTTTAGATATTGTGTATGAGTAATGCAGATACTCATGTAAAAGAAAAATCTATCTAATTACAGAGGAGGGGTTGAGGAATGTTAAATTCATGCTTTTCTGATGTTTCTACTCTAGAAATAACACTTTGGGAAAGATGGGAGAGCAATTTAAAAGAAAACAATGATTTGATACAAACCAATCAGCGAACAAGTATAGAAACATGCAAAGAGTTTTGGTCAAAGGTTTTATGCATTGTGGTTTCAATGACCTCTGAAAGCACAGTATTAGACAACTGGTTGGAGAAAGATTGAAGGCCGCAGTTCTATTATATAGTAATTTCATGTCAAAAAGGAATTAATTGTCCAGTCTCTGTGCTCTTCATAGTTGTGGTCAATGAATTGATCTGACACTGAAAATTAATGCCTGCCATATATTTTGTGTGAAATGATGATACTATGCTCACCAAGTTGTCAAGGCAAGCTGTTACCTTCACTGAGAAATCTATCTAAAGATTAGCTTTTACAAAAAAATGAAACATCTAGAGGTTTTATCAATCAACCACGCTTTCCTTTCAGCGTGAAGTTCTGCATACCCAGTCAAAAGACCAAAGTTACCTTGACTTTTACTTTCAGGTAAACCATAGCTGATACTGTTTACATGTAGCACTCTGAGGACAACAAAATTAGAACAACAAATGGGAACTGATGAATGGGTCTTACTATCTCAGGCAGCAGCCAATATAGAATAATCCCTTTAGGGATTTAAGGGGTGCAAATTTCTATTTTTTCTCAAGTTATTAATACATAACAGACACACAATAACAGTTGAATCTTAAGATGGAGTAGAGGGTGTTTTGTTTTGTTGTTTTCTCTTGGCTTATCTGCAAAATGTAGATAACACCATCCTTGAACAATGTTAAAGATCAATGAGGTAATATATGTAAAATGAAATTGATTGTTCCAGGTAAAAAAAAAAAAACAACCACTCATCTAAAGGCTAAGTTCTCTATATGTCAATTTTTACCTGAGCTTATTGTTAAAGAAGCAAAATAGTGCCATTAGAAAAAGTTAACATTAGATAGCAAGTCCTTCATTTGAGAGATACAAGGTGATTTTTGGCTAGAATTGAGAAAACATCTGAGTCAATGTTTGTCATAAAGTAGGCAAGCATTCTATTTAATAGCTTGTAATATGTTGGCTATGTTTTGCTTTGTTTTTACTTTGTTTTGATTTTGTTTTTGTTGGAAAAACACATAATCAGATGAGATACAGTTTCTTTGATAATAAGTACAATTATTATTTAAAACTTGCTTGATAATCAACACCTTTTGTGTAGAATATTTTAACAAGTAAGCCAAATACTTGCATTTTCTCCTTTAATTCACATCTACTCAAGGACTTTTTTATAGATAATGTATAAATGTTCTTGGCTAACATAAAAATGTACCTTAAAATTTTTGAAGACATTGATTACCTTTCAAGAGTCATGATTTTCTCCTGTTTGCATTATGCATGTCTAAAATCTTTTATACAAGTTGCTGCTTCACTAATTATAGATTGGCAATGATCAACAGAACTAATAAGAGCATGCAGATTCTCCTTAAAAAATAATTATGTTCTGATGTTAATAAAAGGGGCAAAGTTACAATGTCAATTCAAGAACTGTTTCCTTTTCCAGACACTTGTTCTTAACGATGAGTTATACTTGAGGAAGACAAATACTGTTCTTTCCTAAAGAACTCATTTTTCCCCCATGATGGCATTTTGAAGTCTATGATTTGTCACAACTCTCGGCAGGAAGTATAATGGCCAAGCATGGCTTAACATGTCATTTATCCAAGTATCATGGTGTCAGTACTGTGGCTGACAAAAGTTCTCAGTCTGGATTACCCTTGGCCACCATTTTAGCCAATGAGAATAGTGCAAGAATAAAGTTCGGATTTTCAGAGGTGCTTTATTCTGCTAAAGTTCAGAGCTACCTTGTTTCACCCTATGGAAATAGTAATTAGATACCAAGTAAGGAAAACAACACCACCAACATCAACAAATACCTCAATTACTTTTCCGTGTATGCAAAGTAGCTTGAGACTAAAACAATCCCTTTCCATATATGGAAAAATTCCCCAGGTGAAATGTACATATGGAGATAAATACACAGTTTTCCAAATCTTTTCAAAAGCCAGCCCAAGTGGTAACCCCTGGTATAAAGAAAATGGTAGCATGGGAGACTAGAATATGCCACCCCAAAATATGCCTCTTTGGCATAACGATTGTTTTGATCTGAAGGTAACTGAGAAGAGGCAGGCACAGGAAAACTCTCCAATCTCCCTCTATTTGCCTAAAAGCAGGACATAAATTTACAAAGAGAAACGGCATCTTGCCTCCCCTCTCTACCAGTGAGAACAAAGGTTAACCTCCGAAAACAGCTTTAGACACTTGTCAGCCTGGAGATGGCACCAGAGTAATCTTCATTAACAAGCTTTCCTCACTAGCCTTTATCTGCCATTTACTTGCTTTCCCGCAATCTGCTGCCTCCAGAGACTCAAATTCCTTTTTCTTTGTCCTATCCCTTCTTTAAAAATTTACTGTTCTTTGTCAAAGATGTTATAGAAACTGGAATTCAAAGCCACCTCTTTGAGAATTACTCATTCCCTGGGTATCTTTTACGTACATAGGAAATAAACATATTAATAAACTCCTGTGTGTTTTTCTCCTGTTACTCTCTCTTTTATTGCAGAGCTCTCTTTCAACTAAGAACTCATGAGGGTTGTTAAACCAAGTTTATCCTAAAGCTGCTTCCTTATGTTGTAGGACTTTCTCCTTAGTTCAGCTAAAAACGGGGTTCTCGTCACCCTCCCAGGAAAGATTAGGCTCGCGGACACATAGAAGGGTAGGAAAAATGGAATTTATTGGGTGAAAAGAAAAAAAAAAACCTCAGCAAAGTGAGAGGTTCCTGTTTGCAGGCCCTCATCTCGCAGATGGAATCCCAGGTTACCACCCTGGAGCGGGAGAGGCCAGGCTCCTCACCACTGCAAAGGGCGCGAACATCCTGGGGCTCCACCACAGGGCATGCTCCTCCCAGTGCCCAGGCCGATTGGAAGTTCTCCAGGCACCTCTTTTTACTTGGCTGTCTCACTTACATGTTTTAAGTTCGGCCAAAAGGTTTCTCTGTACATTGTGAACTGTAACCCAAATGGAGTAGTAAACAGACTATAGCCTACTTTTGTGCCAGTCACTGAGTTTTGGCCAGTTGAAGGCGGCCAACCATTCACACCACGTTCAAATAAGGCAGAAGCCAACCTGTCACCAATTTGCGGTTTCTGTACCTCACTTCTGTTTTCTACAGGTCACTTCCCTTTTTCTGTCCATAAATCTTCTTCCACTACCGGGTTGCACTGGCGCCTCTGGGCCTACTCTGGCTTGAGAGACTGCCCAATTCGCGAATCATTCTTTGCTTGACTGAACTTTGTGAAATTTAATTTGGCTAAGGCTTTTATTTTAACAGGATTGACAGAAAAAAATATTTTTCCTCCCCTTCAGCAGCTTTACAAAAACAATGGATAATCCAGCAACAACCAATAGGACATAGATGTCTGCATTGACAGCAAATATGGTTCATAAAGTGGAAATAAAGTGGAAAGCAAATTTGAGTTCCTGCTGCTAAGAAGGAAAGTAACCAGGAAGGAGGTCATATAAGAGTCCCTTTCCTTCATTAGGACAAATACCTAATGCCCATGGGGCTTAAAACCTAGATGACGGGTTGATAAGTGCAGCAAACCACCATGGCTCATGTATTCCTATGTAACAAACTTGCATGTTCTGCTCATGTATCCTGAACTTAAAATTAAAAAAAAAAAAAAGTCTCTCTCCTTAACAATGAACTATCTGACACAAGTACTCTGCGATGGTTTTGTGGGATTTGTATATCATGTTTTTCATTTTTTCCAAACAACTATTCTCTCACAAATCATACAGTGTCTTCAGCATTCCATGTCTCCTTCAATCCCAATTTTTAAAACTCTGGTTTGAAAATGTTAACAGTACACAACTTTTCCCAAATGTTATATTCTAAGTCTGCATAAAAATTAAAATGCTAAAATCTTGTCAAAATACTCCTAAACATCCCGTAAATATTTTATGAAAAATAGTGCAATGTGCTTTATTCTGAATATATAATCTGCAGACATTTAAAAAGTTCGTTCTATTAGTCAATGTTTCTCTGTGACTCTCAACTAATTATTTAATAGTTTTCTCCAGGATCCATTTAAATGGTCATAAAACCCTTAAAATCTTTCATACATTCCTTTCATGCATTTCACCAGTGTCCAACTAACTATTTAAAACTTGATTACATTCATTGCTTGCAGCACACAGCCACTTGGGTAGAATTTCAGAGGGAATTTCCTACACTTTTTAAAGTGCTACTTTATTCTCTTTTGCAATGCTTTTATTGTGTATTTATTACATACTTTATAATATGAAGTAATAAAAGCTTCTTATTTTATCTAAATTTTGAACACTAACCCATACAAAATGGCACGGTCTTTCTCAACTTTGATTTGTCATATTCAGGGGAAATAGCTCAGTTAATACAGCAATTTGCTTCTTGTGAAATGAAAGAAAACTTCTATGGGCCCAGCCACCATTTGTTGAACAAGCAAATTGACATGGTGCAAAGAGCATAGAGGTGAGATCACCTGAATTCTGTTGACCCTGGCCCTGCCTTTTCCTAACCAAATAACCTGAAGCTAAATGTGTTACCCTGTCCTGAGGCTTTTTTTTCTTTTTTTTAGATGGAGTTTCGCCCTTGCCACCCAGGCTGGAGTGCAGTGGTGTGATATCGGCTCACTGCAACCTCTGCCTCCTGGGTTCAAGCGATTCTCCTGCCTCAGCCTCCCGAGTAGCTGGGATTATAGGCGCCTGCCACCACGCCCAGCTAATTTTTCTATTTTTGGTAGAGACGGGGTTTCACCATGTTGGCCAGGCTGGTCTCGAGCTGCTGACCTTAGGTGATCTGCCTGCCTCGGCCTCCCAAAGTGCTGGGATTATAGGTGTGAGCCATGGCGCCCGGCCTGTCCTGAGGTTTTGTTTACACATCATAATAATGGTGATAATAATATCAATTCCATAGGATTATTGGGAGGTTGAATAAAATAGTGCAGTTAAAAAATTGCTTATATGGAAAAGTGCTATATCAAAATTATTCTCACTGGTTTTGTCTTTTTAAAAATGTGCAGTTTGAAGAAGAAAGCAATGCAATTAGCTTGAATGATTATATTCAAAATAGTTTCTTCCTAAAAGTTGTGCATACAGCCTTTGTAGAGAACATTTAGAAAGAGAAACTGAGGAGTAGCAATATTCCTTCTTGTACTTGTCTTGCCTTCTTGTACCAACACAAGGCACAGGGATTTAGGTAAAGCTGTATATTTGGGGTTTATTTGCTTGCTAGTTTTTCAAGAGGAAGCTTGGTTAAGGGTGATAGGATACTTTTTAAAAGTTATTATTATTTTAAGTTCTGGGATACATGTGCAGAAGGTGCAGGTTTGTTACATAGGTATACATGTGCCATAGTGGTTTGCTGCACCCATCAACCCATCTCCTAGGTTTTAAGCCCACACACATTAGGTAGTTGTCCTAATGCTCTCCCTTGCCTTGCCCCTACCCCCCGAAAGGCCCCAGTGTGTGATGTTCCCCTCCCTGTGTCCATGTGATCTCATTGTTCAATTCCCACTTATGAGTGAGAACAGGTGATGTTAGGTTTTCTGTTCCTGTGTTAGTTTGCTGAGAGTGATGGCTTCCAGCTTCATCCATGTCCCTGCAAAGGACCTGAACTCATCCTTATTTGTGATTGCATAGTATTCCAGACATTTAAAATTTTTGTTCTATTAGTCAGTGTTTCTCTGTGGCTCTCTACTAATATGTGCCACATTTTCTTTATCCAGTCTATCATCGATGGGCATTTGGGTTGGTTCCAAGTCTTTGCTATTGTAAATAGTGCTGCAGTAAACATACGTGTGCATGTGTCTTTATAGTAGAATGATTTATAATCCTTTGGGTATATACCCAGTAATGGGATTGCTGGGTCAAATGGTATTTCTGGTTCTAGATTTTTGAGGAATTGCCACACTATCTTCCATAATGGTTGAACTAATTTACACTCCCACCAACAGTGTAAAAGCATTTCTATTTCTCCACATCCTCGCCAGTATCTGTTGTCTCCTGACTTTTCAATAATCGCCATTCTAATTGGTGTGAGATGGTATCTTATTGTGGTTTTGATTTGCATTTCTCTAATGACCAGTGATGAGCTTTTTTTCATTTGGTGTTGGCTGCATAAATGTCTTCTTTTGAGAAGTGTCTGTTCATATGGTGATAGGATACATTTTACATTTTAGAATATATCATCCTTAACAAAGTGACCAAAATCTTTTAAGTGATGTATCACTGGCTTCATTCCAGCACCTCCTCTCCTATCTTATTTCCCTGCGAGTGGAACAGCTATGGTGGTATGTAAGTTAGATCTGAGTGGGATAGTTACTTGAATTTGAGTATAAAGTCTCTCTAGCCTCATCAGTTTCCTCCCCTACCTTGGACTGAAATTATTCCTATAACTTGGGATACATAATGTTTTTACTCCCCTTTTATTTTTACACATGCGTGATCCTCACCCCTATTGTTAAGTCTCCATTCTCTTTCATGCATGGTGCCAACGGAAGCTGTGCTCCCTAAAGTCACCATTGTTTGACACATGGCTTCAGGCTTGAGTTGAAGCCTGGCTTCTGGCTTCCATGGATAATTTGTCAAGTTGATCTTGTCCTTCTTTCACAGGCTGATCTTAACTTGCCTCTTAATTATGCTAGTATTCTCTCTCCAAGTCAACTTTCAGTCTTCTTCTTGTCTCATTGCAGAAATAAATGCTCAATGAGTTCATTATCCCACAAGGTTTTAATCGGTACTTACCCAGTGATAATTTCCATTGCTTGTCTCCTAAGCATTTTTCTTATTTCCACGGTCCAGTAAGTATCCACAGATCAAACACAATGCTAAAATTCAAATTTCATTATCTCTGGAAAAAAAAAACCACAAAAAACCAAACAAACAGAAAAGAGACTTATCATATCTCCTATAATTCCTATTTCAGTAAGCTCTATCACTTCCCACCCAGTCTGGAAATGTAGAAAACGTTGGGAAATCTTTGAATGCCCTGTGCTCCTTTATCCCCATCAGCACGTCTTTCAGCAAGCCTTGTTAATTGTGCACTCGAAAAAAAATGTCTCTTTAATCTCTTCATTCCTTGTACCACCGCTGTCCTTGTCCCAGTGCAGGTCTTCATCAGCCTTTTAATTATTAACATCTGACATCTTCCTCGTCTTGTCTTCCATCTACCTCCCATGTGACCACCTAATTGGTCTACCCAAGACAATATCCAACTGTGCTATTTTTTTTTTTCTGCTTAAAAACAAAAGCAGAAACAATGCAGTGAATGATTTCTGCTTATTTGAAGAGTCTCCATTAGCAAGTTATTCTCAGCGTATCTGTCCAGATTCATGCCTCTAGGATTTTAAACATTTTCTTTCTGGTACATGGCATGCAGTTGTCTTTTTAATTCACCCTTCAAGACTGCTTAAATGAATCTCTAACTCTCTAACTAGAATGAATCATTCCTTATTCTATGTTGTCTTAGCATTTTGAACACGCCTCAGTAATTGTGATGGGCATCACATTTCCTGAAGCAAGAATAGAAACATGTAGCATTACAATTGATAGTGCTTATTAGTAGAACAAAACAGAATATTTGAAGTGAATAATGTCTCAAGATATCTACTAAGGATGGTCACGGAAAAGATGATGCGTATCCTACATAAATGAAGAGAAGGGTAATTTTTTTCCTCATCTGTCTCCCCTACTAGGCTCCTCTATGATCTCGGTGACTATGACATAGAGTTGTAATTTTTCTAGGATTGATCACAGGCTCTCAATAAATGTACATTAAGAAGTAAGTGGTGAATCCATGAGTGAAAACAAGTGGATACATTGTTTCGGTTGTTTATAAGAGTATGGCAGTTTCATGGCTTGAGTCCTTGTTTGCTCTACATAACCGGTCTTGAGAACAAAACTCAATCCTCTTTCATAGACCACCCCTCTAATACTGACCATGTGCCATCAAACTTCCAATTTCTCTTTGCTCTTCAATCTTAACTGATTACCTTGCTTCTTACTCGCCGGAAAAATGGAGTAAGAAGCTACTCGTCCATCACTATATCTATCCACCTGCTTACATTTGTGTGCATAGCTCATTGTCTTTCTGGTTGAATTGAACTTTACATTCACCACTCAGTCCCTTTGCTGGGAACCTAGGTGCCTCCATTCTTGGCTACCCAGTGATAACACTCTCACAAGCATCCCTTCTCTCACCTGTCAAAAATTGTTCTCTTTCCAGTGGATAATTTCCCTCCTCATATAATCATGTTAAAATGCCTCAATTTTTTTAAAAAGGAGACTTTGTTCCTTGTTCAAGAGGTAGCACACCATTGTGTATTCCATTTCAGCAGAGCTCAAAGAATTTCCTGTATTCAAGATTTCTGTCACCTCTACTCCAATTATCCTCAATTTCACTCTAATCAGTTTTTCATTTCCAACAACCCACCAAAACTTCCGTCAACATCAAGTACAATTTTTATGTTGTAATTTCAAAATCATTTTGGTTCTCATCGTACTGCATTAGCATCACTCAACAAAGCCGGTGTCTCCATTTTTGAAGCGCTTTCTTCACTTTGATTCTGAACTACTGTTTTCTTTTGATTCCCCTCTTTTACTTCCCAACATTCTCTACTGGTTCCAACTTATCTTCCAGATTCCAAATATTTGAATGCCTGAGGATTCAAGTCTCCATGTCTTCTCTTCCTACTCTCACTTCTTAGTTAATTTCATCAATTTCCATTGCAATAAATCCCCTATGTAAGTCCATGATTCCCAAATTTATAACTCTGGCCCCTACCTTATCCTCGAACTCCAGACATATTTCTGCAATTATTTGCTTAATATTTCGCTTGGATGTAGGCCAATGACATGTTTAAGTGTGAGCTCTGCCTCAGATTTAACCTGCCCAACCTGCTCTGTAATCTTCCTGATTTTTCATTTGCTCACATCTCATACTGAACAAGATAACTTCTAACCCCCCTCGCTGCTACTTTGCTAAACGAAGCCAAGTTATTATACCATTTATACCATTGCAATGTCCTGGATAACTTGTCTCTACTTCCATCTTTGTCCCCTTTGGTCTTTTCTCACATAAGGGCCAAAGTGATACTTTTAAACATATGTGGGAACATATCATTTCTCTGTTCAAAATCTTCAATTCCTTCTCATATGACAGTAAACCCCAAATTCTCACCATGGCCCAAAGGCCTTCTATCATCTTTCTTCTCTATACCTCTCAGAGCACGATCATCTGTTATCCTCCTCCATCCCTCAGCTCTGACCACACTGGTTCCCTTGCTGTATCTAGAACACACCAAGTATGTTGTGGTTTAGGGCCTTTGTACTTTTTCTCTCTACTTAGAAACCTTTTTTCTTATATCCTTATTATTTTTCCTTCACTTCTTTCAGGTCTATCCTCAAATATCAGTTTATCAAAGATGCTTTTCATGGCAACTTCATGTAAGTAACACTCCTCATCATTTTGTATCTCCTTGTCTTCATAGTATTTTTCATCTTAGAAACATTACATATTTACCTTCAAAATACAGTGTTAGAAGGTAAGTGAGGCTAGCAATTTATCTGCTTTTATTTGTTGATGATTTCCTTAGACCTCGTTGAGTACTTGATATCTACTAGGAACAACAAACATTTACTGAGTGGACAAAGTGTTGACATTGTGCATATAGTAACTATGTAAGCAAGATAAAAAGCAAAACAAAACATAGGGAGCGCATCAAAATTTCTGACAAAACTACTCAAAATGGCTGACAGTGGCCTGTTATTTCAATAACCTGCAGAGGGCAGCACATGGCATTTTACCTCACATTTTGTTCACAAAGAACCATTCATAGTAATTAAATTGTTTTTTTTTTTCTTTTTTTTCTGAGACAGAGACTCACTCTGTCACCAGGCTGGAGTGCAGTGGCGCGATATCAGCTCAGTGCAACCTCCATCTCCCCGATTCAAGCAATTCTCCTGCTTCAACCTCCTGAGTAGCTGGGACTATAGGCGCCTGCCACCACTCCAGGCTAATTTTGTATTTTTAGTAGAGATGGAGTTTCACCATGTTGGTTAGGCTGGTCGCGAACTCCTGGCTTCAAGTGATCCACCCTCCTCGGTCTCCTAAAGTGTTGGGATTACAGGCATGAGCCACTGATCCCGGCCCTGTAATTAAACTTTTATCAAGGGCGGTGACTCCACAAGGACAATTAAACACCCGAAAAAGAGAAGAGGTTTAAATGAGGTGGACTGGAAAACCAAAAGGACCTTAATGACCAAATCAATATGACTATTTGATCCTGGCCTCTGATCAACATGTACCTACCAGCAGACCCCACAGAGATCATTAAATAGTGTTTGCCTCGTTCTCACCCACTCAGTCGTGCAATGTCGGAGAGGTGGGGGAGTTGATAGCTGAGAATTATTACAACTAGAACGGAATGAACCTGATAGATTAACTGGGCCTGTGGGTTTCAACCATTCTTTCTCCATGAGAGGATACCTGCCGGGTAACATTTACATGAGCTACTTACTCATATCACTCCTGGAATTTGCTGCATAGGTAAAATAGTCTATGGATTTTGTGCTATTCCCTATCACTACCTAAATGTTCCTCACCCAGAATAATTTCCTCCCATCCGTCTACATGTTCACAATGTATCTGTGAACTTTCTTGAAAAACTCTGTTATTTCATGGTAAAGTATCACATTGATCCCAAACTTGGACAAAGGTGGCACACAAAAGAGAAACACCTAAGCAATCTCAATTTTGACTATACATGCACAAACCTTAAATAAAATAACAGCAAACAGAATTCAGCACTAGTACATTAAAAGTAATACATCTTCACCAAGTGGAACTTACTCTAGAAAAATCCGTTATTACAATTATCCATTCATATATTAATTTTTCATATTAGAAGACAAATTCCCAATTCTAGGCATGTCTGTATTGAAACACTAGAAATAAAGTTTGACTCTAGCTCAAAAACAGTGTAAACCAAAGCATTTTTAGTAATAAAATCTATGAAACTTGTACAAGATTGAGAAATTAGAGTATACTTTTATTAATATTTGATTTCATGTCTATAAAATATTATGTTAAATCTAGTGATCAAATATTCTTTTTCAAAAGTGGAAAATATAGTAAGATAAACAACATCAAAAAGCATTGTGAGTGATGTAAATATGTATGTGTACATATGTATGTGTGAAAGGTAACTCCTACCAGGTCCTCAAAACTGCAGCAGTGCTGTCTTATCTCATCTTCACAAGATATTCCTGAAGTGTTATGGCCCATATTGTACAGATGAAGAAACAAGTTCAAATAAATAAAATAATAGGTATTGTCCATTGGTAAGCTTAAGGAAGTTAAATTGAAGAGGTATGAGAAATAGTGCAGTAATAAACTGCTATTTCTCTATTTCTTTTCCTTTTTCTTTTCTTTCTTCTTTCTTTCTTTCTTCTTTCTTTCTTTCTTTCTTTCTTACGTTTTTGTTTTGTTTTGTTTTGTTTTGTTTTGTTTTTGAGATAAGGTTTCATTCTGTCACCCAGGCTTTGAGTGCAGTGGTGCAGTCTTGGCTCACTGCAGCTTTGACCTGGGCTCAAGGGATTCTCCCACCTCAGCCTCCCCAGTAGCTGGAACTACAGGTGCATGTCACCATGCCTGGCTAATTTTTGGATTTTTTATTTCTTTGTTTGTTTGTAGAGATGGGGTTTCACCATGTTTTCCAGGGTGGTCTCAAATTCCTGGGCTCCACCTGCCTTGACCTCCCCAAACTGTTGGGATTATAGGTTTGAGCCACCACAGCTGGCCTGTAAATTGCTGTTTCTTTGCCTACTTTCTTATAGTTTAACTGCAGAAACCCCAAGGCCCTCAGTAGCTTCTGCTTGTTGATTCAGTGCTGAGGCCTCTCTTTGCTGCAGTTGTCTAAACCCTCCACACCCTGTGCCCAGAACTACTCTTTGCTGGGCCTCCCGGTCTTCACTGGTGCTCCTGAATTATTTCTGGCTATGACACCTTTGATTCTCAACTCATCTTCTGCTATACACTGAGTGTTTGTGTCCCCCCAAAATTCATATGTTGAAACTTAATCTGCATTGTGATGGTATTTGGAGGTAGGGCCTTTAAGAAGTGTTTAGGTTATGAGGACAGAGCCCTCCTGAATGAAATTAGTACCAGAGAATTCCCTTGCCTCTCTGCTACGTGAAGACACAGCAAAAAGAAGGCTGTCTGTGAACCAGAAGAGTAGGTCCTTACTAAACACTGAATCTGTCAGTACCTTGATCTTGGACTTCCCAGCCTCTAGAACCATGAGAAATAAATTTCTATTGTTTATAAGCCACCCACTTTATAGTACTCTGTTATCTGGCTGTTCTCTAAGCCAGAAGCAACTAAGACACCTTCAAATTCCAGATTTGACATGTAGTGGGTATCTTAAATTGGCCCAGGACAGGACCTCTCATAAATTAATCTTCTTTCCCATTTTAGGAGCCCTCCTGAGCTCTGAAAAGCCCCAGCCACTCCTCTGACTCACCTTTCCCCAGCCTGCCAGCCACTACCCTAGACACACATAGAGGCTCTGGGAGGTTGTAACAGGGGCCAGACCCGTCCTCCCCTCTGCCTCTTGAGTGGTCCTCTGCCTGCTCCCAGTGTGAGCTCCAGGCAGAAACACTGGGCTCACTTGACAAATTGATTCAAGGATGGTTCTGGATAGGCACTTTTTGGTTCTGCCATGACATGTTGCAAGACAAAATGTGCATGATAAACATTTGTAGATATTGTTGGTTTGCACCACATGGGAAGAAACAGACAAGGGGCGAGACAATAATAAAACCTCAAACTGATGCAAATATTCTTATTCAATCTTACATTCACCCACGAGGTAGATCTCATTATCTGTGTTTTAAAAATAAGAACAAGGAGGATTGGAAAGATTAAGTAACTTGACCAAGGCACACAGCTAGTAGTAGTATATTCTACATGTACAAACCTAGTCGGTCTGGTCCTAAAAGCCTATGTGGTCTTTCCACTCTGCTGCACTGTCCCTCAGGGTGAATAATCACAGTTTGAAAAGTGTGCTGGAAACGGGTGAAATGATGTCACCACAAAATTTTTGAAAGAATGAGCATTTTCGAGGAGACTTTGGTTGAAGTGGTAGAATCCTGGGATCTCTGTTGCCAGGACACTTATTCCAAGCTCCGGCTGCTGAAGTGTGACTAGCACAGCCTTGCTTCCGTGGTTAATGAAGTGTGTGCTGCCCTCTACTGGCCTAGAGAAAGTGATACATCAAGCCTTGTGTTGGCTCAGTGTGGTTCTAAAACAGGAATGTGAAGATTCAATTATCCTGCTGAATGTGAGGTTTGCAGTGGGGTCTGGATTCTTTTTATGGTGTTTCCTAACAGAATAAACCTATGAACTTCTGTTCCTCTCTTTTTTAATCTTATCTGCCTCTACCATGCCTGTTAATGTACTTAATGTTTAGCAGAGGCAGCTAGAAAACCGAAGGCCATGTCTGTATACATGCAAATGCAAGAGATTAGGAATTGGCACATACGCCAGGATCAAGAAAGCGCTAGTCCCTGTTGTTTGTTCTTAACATTGCCCTAACTACAAATGACTGATACTAAACTTTTGAATCCCTTATTCTTTCCTGTGTATATAAAACAAACTATTGATTCTCAATAGGCCAACTCTAAAATTCAGCCATTAATATTCATTCATTAAACAAAGATTATTAAAGATTATTGTGTGCCACCATGCTAATAGTGGGGCAGGTATAAATAAGAATAAGCTAGCTCACAATTGAGTGGTGATGTTGGGCATGTCAACAAATAATTGCGATAAATTTAGGGAATGCTATGATGTTTACAAAGTATTACGGTATCTTGGAAAGAATGACTCACTTTTGCCTGGTGTGACGAAGAAAGCTTACAGGGGAGGATATGCTTACCCTTCAAGATGAGAAAGAGTTTACGTGACTGAGAAAAAGAGAAGGGCATTTCAAACTGAGGAAATCTCAGGCGCAAAGACATGGAGGTAGGGGGCTATGGAAGCAACCTGGAGCACTTAGTTCCATAGGCTGATCATGAATATTCAGGGAGTGGTGTGAGTTAACTCTAGGACAATAAAGGGAACAGAGTTAGGAAGGGGCTAACTGCTCTGCATAAGTCTGGATTATATATTATGTATGTTACATATATAGTAAAAGGGTGAAAAACCATTGAAGGGTAATGTTTTAAATCCATGAAACGTGTTCTGTTTCTATCTTATCCAATGTAAAGTGAATATACTGTAGAATTTGACTACTAAGGGGAAACTGACCAAAAATCAATTGATTGAAAAATACAAATTTTACTCTAGAAAAATGCAAGTCCAGTGTGATATTTTCTGAAATGTTTTGGCTTGTGATCAAATTGAATGGATGACTACCAAATTTCACTTAACAGTGTATTAGGTAACCACATACTGGCTTTTCAATATAAAGTGAATTAGATAGCAAGGAATTTTTCAAGTGTCTCTTGAATAAAATAAATAAAACAAACTTCTTCCTCTAATACCCACCATTCTTCTCTTGAAAACATATAAAATTATCCACTATACTTTGTTGATGTAAAACAAATTTCCTGGTTACACTTTATCTACTTTACCCTAGTTCCATTTCTTAAAATGAATTTTACTCTTGTATTAAAGCAACCCTTAATTTAAAAATGCAAAAATATAGAAAAGTAGTTTATGAAATATTCCTTTATACCCAACTCCTAAAGATTCCCACTTTCAAGTATGTGAGTATGTGTTTGCAGACCAGAAAGACAATTAAACATTGCTTCTCATGCTTGTCCAGGCTACATGTTTTACACAAAGACTTTAAAATATCTCATCATTATGAGTTCATACGGTTTCTGACTCCAGTAGCTCTAGTCATAAGTGAATTTGGTATTCAGATGAATCTTCCATGGTGATTGTAATTCACCGTAATGAAATAATTGTTAATAAAAGTTTAAGACAATACTGCCATTCCCACTCTGATATGGTTACGGCTTTATTTTCTTCATCATCAATTAATATTATATTTATAGGGAACCAGTAAAGTTACTATAGAAAGTCTGCCATGATATAACATATAGCTAGTGAGTTCTTTAAAATTAGTTTTACCTGAACTTGTGTAGCAATTTTTTGATTGTGCAACAATATCATACTGAGTGCTGGAGTATGGGAAAAGTGATGTGGAAAAAAAAAACAAAAAACACAAACCTCTTGTATGAACCAAAGAATTTACTCAAATTTTATTAGCAGTAGATTCCTCTCCAAGTCCTTTTTTCTAGAAGTATTTCTTTTTTTCTGCATTTCTAGAATTTTTGACATTATTCATACAAGATATACTTAAATTTTATGAATATATTATTTAAGAACAATATTAATTGTAAAGTCACTTTGGGATAATCATAACCTACTCTTTGATATACTGGAAACGAAACAAAAACAGTCACAAACATGCCAAAGAGGGATGTGCCTTAATTCCTTTGCATTTCTCTCCTTAAAGATCCATTAGCATTTCCAGATCCAATATGCTCCTGCTTTTTAAAGGCACTGCTCCTCGATGCTGTTGATGTAGTTGAGCAACCGTCTGGGGAAGCTGACCTAGTAGTCAAATGGCTCTACTCTTAAGAAATTTGCTTAGTGAAAGGCTAGTCTTTAAGATATCACCTTTCCACAGATGGGAGCACACCTCTGTTTCCATAGCAGACCTGTCTCAGTGGGAGCAAGCTCATAATTCATTTAAAAACAGACGCTGAGCTGGAAATTCAAATGTGAAGGACTACCAGGTGTCACCTGCTCTCGGTGTTGGGTGGAGCTGTTTCATGTTTTCCCTAAAGCACATTTCTCCAACTGCATAACTTGGTTAGAGTAAAATAGGCTGCTGCATTTCCTTCTTAAGCATTGGGTAAGCATTAGTGTTCCCTGAGATCAGCTTACGCCTGAGGCCAGCCAAGCTGTGTTGGTTCCTCACATGGTGATTTTGAATAACCTTAGCGGTCCTCTGAATGTGGCTGCAGACCCTCTGGTCGTTTTTATTTTCCTGATATAGGTACATTTTCAATTTATCATTTGTATGTAAGGCCATCTGCTGTTTTCCTTGAGATCTGAGAAAGTCAAAAGCTAGATATTTGGAAGAGCTGTTATTTGCTCCCTCCAGATCCAGCTCCCCCTGTCCCCGCCCTGCTCGCTGTCTAGGAGGGTGACTCCTGTAGATTGCCTCCATCAGTTTTCCTTGTCTTCTGCTTTTCTGATAGATTTGGGGTTGGAAGAGTCAGACAAAGAACCGGAAGGAAGAGAAGCTCTGGTACTGATTCCTCAGTTCCTCTGCCAGGCCATGGGTTGATAGTGGCTGTATTCCACAATGAAGTCCATAGATCCCATCGTAATAGCCCTCTCCTAGGGCTAGAAATCTTACCCAGTCCTGTAACTGCTCCTCTTTTTTCCCCTTCTTGTCTAAGGATGGCAGTAGCTTCCCCTAACCTAGGATTTTCCCATCCCTTATCGGTTTCTCTCAACTCTGCTAAATGTTTATAAATAGTCCTGTGACAGACATTCCCTAGGGTAGTCCCCAAATGTGTCAAGCCCATGTGTAACCACCTCTCCTTAAGTATACGTAGAACCTGTGACTTGCTTCTAACCATTAAAGTATGGCAAAGGTGATACAACTCTTGATTAGAATGTGTATGAGGCTCTGCTGGCCTTGAAAAAGCATGTTGTGAATTTCCTGAGGCTGAAAAATACACACACACACACACTTATATATGTAATACATATATACATATGTATAGGCTCAGATCAGTCTTTTTGCTTTATTAAAGTTCTCAGCTGTCTGGATGAGCCCCATCCACATTAGGGAGAGCATCTGCTTTACTCAGTCTACTGATTCAAATGTCAATCTTATCCAAAAACACCCTCATAGACACACCTAGAATAATGCTTGACCAAACGTCTGGGCATCCCATAGTCCAGTCAAGTTGACACATACATTTAACCACCATAGTGAACTCTAGGACCTTATGACAGCCCCTCACCAGCAAGAAAATAGGGATGCCAGTCTCATAACTATAAGAGAGAAATTCTGCCAACAAGCTGAAGGCACTTGGACAGGAATCTTTCCCCAGTCAGGCCACTGATGATACCACAGCCCCACCCAACATCTGGATTGTAAACCGGTAAGACCATTAGCAGAGGACCCAGGTAAATTGTGTCCAGACTTCTGATCCACAGAAACTGTGAGATAATACATGAGTCTATTTTAAGCCACTAAGTTTGTGGTAATTTTTATGCAGCAGAAAACTCACACAAGTTCTTTCATTTTGATGTTCTATTGATGGTGATATTTGTTTCTTTCTAGGATCTTAAGTCGTACAGGTAGCCCAAGAGTTGTCAACCATTGTCTGTAAAGAGTCAGATAGTAAATATTTTAAGCTTTGGGGATCATAAACACCCTGTCGAGTATTCTTCTCTCTTTCTCTTTTTCCTCCAGCTAATTAAAACTGGAATAATAATTCTCAACTCAAGGGCTGTGCAAACACAGATGACATACTAGGTTTAACACATAGGCCGTTATTTGCCAACCCCTGGATATGGTGTCTAGGCGATGTGCAGGTAACATGTTCATTGTATTGCTATACACATATTCATCAAAATCCATTTCTTCAATTTCCCAAGCCCGAATCTTGGTAATATTTCCCAGAGTATGTTGAAGCATTGGTGGCTATCCGTCCAAATTCCTTCCGGCAAAATGAGGATAAAATAAAGCATACAAATTCCAGGTCTGGTCACACAAATGTCTGGTGCAGTTCTTCTCCTCATTCCTTATCTGGAGTGAAAAGCTCCAAGGTCCTAGTGAATGGAAGTGTCACAAGGTAGAGGGACCCCAGGTCCCTTATCTTGGCATGAAAGACTGCCCACAGAATATTTACATGTAACTACTGTGTGAGTGAGAAATAAACTTTAATTGTGTGTCCAGCCACTGAGATTCAGGGGTTCAATTCTTTTAAATGTATCTCAAAGCTGAAGATACCAAGGGGTAGCTCATTTTATTTGCATTTTCAGAAGAGAATGCCCCAAAGACCTGTTTTGATCACATTAACAAGGGAAACTTTTCTGACATCATTTTGTGCAGGTGTGCTGGGTGGAAATAAGTAAGAGTAGGAAAGACCTAAGAGGGTTAGATTATGGCTCTAGAATACACATTAGATTAGTAAAAAATTCCACATCTGATGGCCCCTATCCTGTGCTCTTGCCACTACTTTATGCTTCTTCTGTCTTTGAGACAGAGCTCTCTCTTCCACCCTGCTCCACTCCATCCTGAGAGGCTTCCTGGATCCCTGGGAACACATCTGCTTTCCTTGTGCTCAGCAGGATGAGAGGTGATGCCAATATCCTACCACTCTGGACATCTACTTCTCATGTCATCACACACTTGCCACTCCAGTGAGCTCCTTACCACAGAACTCCAGCCTTTCACGTTTCTAACATCCCTACTCTTATGAGCTTCTACTGAATGGCATATAAACACCCCCCTAAAATGGACATGAATCTTGAAAGCCATCTACATATCATTACTTTAGACCCTTTGAAAGGTAGTTCCTATTCAACAAAAACTTTCTCATGCAAGAAAATCATTATGTATTGTTTAATCAATTTAATTGGAATACAGCAGTGCATTTCTTTCTGGGATTTGTCTTTGCCCTGCAAAGCAAAATGACTTGGTGGGTTGTGGGTTTCATTCGAAGCCTTTGGCTGAGCTATTGACAACATCCTTAGAGGGTTAGAATCAATAGGAATAGAATAAAAAAGGACACATTGCTTTTACCCATGGGTTATTGCAGCATACATCTATTTATAGTGAACTTCATCAATATGGATGATTGCCTTAAGCTACCATATTGTCTTTAGTATTCGTCAATTTAAAGCCTTCAAAGAATTCAAATGCCAAGCATATTAAAGAAGCAAGTCTGGAACCCAGACTATTCAAATATAAAAGAGTCAATAGGAAGAGACAAAAGTTTACTAAATAATTAATTATGAAGATCATTGCTAAAGTAACATCTCTCTCTCTCTCTCTCTCTCTCTCTGTGTGTGTGTGTGTGTGTGTGTGTCTGTGCGTGTGTGTGCGCGCGCGTGTGTCTCAACACAAAGGATGATGTCTTTCTGATCCACAAAGGCAAGGTATCAAGCTGAGGCAGTGCTTGTCCAGTAACACTAGGTGGCAGCAGTGGGTTTTTAGCCAATGCACTCTCCTTTTTCCAATGGGCAGAAGTTACCATGGTTAAGAATCAATGAATTGATGAATAACTAGATTTGGATTACATATAAAGACATGGATTTCATTTTAGCACTTCTTTTTAAACATATAAAATATTACAAATGCTATCAGAGTGTGAGAAAGCAAACTTGTCATACAAGGGAATATCAGGAATGATGTGAGTATAGTCCATGAAAATTGAATATAACATACATAAAATTGAAAACCTTCCTTTTGCAGAAAATAAACTATTCCTTTAGAATAAGGAATAGCTTCGCAAAAGACTTGCATTTAAAACACTAGCAGTTGCTACCCACTGGAGAGTGCTTAGCCATTTGTAATTTGTAAGGGAGTGACTTGTCAAAATATGATTGATATTTGAAAGGTAACTTGAACTTTTGTTGATTTATTTTCTGTAATGTTACTCAATATTTTTAAGACTCTGGTGTAAATATCTCTTAACACAAGAGAAATCTATTAACCCTTCTGGAAAGAACTAAATTGCGTGTCAATGTTTGAAGCAAGAAATAAAACAAAATTAACAATCTGACCTTAGTTTGGCATGTTGGGTCAAGAAATAAAGATCGTGTATGTTCCCAGGTTCTAACAAGGTTTTACTCAGCATTTACTCTCAATAAGTGAAAGCAAGTTTGGAGTCCTATTCCCAACAGAGGTAGGATGATGCCGAGGAAGAAGATCTTGACGGAGTCTGAATTTTAGTTCGAGCTCTGCCTCTTATTTTGTCACCTTGAGTTAGTAATTCAACAAACCTAGATGTCAAGTGTTCCTTTTAACATATGTAAAGGGTGTATGTTGTTTTAGATGATTCCTAAACTCTCGTATGATTTTGTGATCAATAGATTCCAATTTATTTGTATAATCATCAGTTGGTATGTGTATTTGGCTTATAATGTGAAGAACCTGTGTGTGTGTGTGTGTGTGTGCGCGTGCGCGTGTGTGTGCTGTTTTAAATTCACAGTCAAAGCAATATGCCTGTAAGTATTGCTTCTTGTGCAAGGCCACGCTGTGTGTTTACTAATGTATTTTATAAATAGCCCTTGAGAACATTGTGCAAGTCTCTGTATAATACTGTAGTCAGAAGGACAGGGAGACAATAACAAGTGATTTTGTTACAACCAGAGAGAATTATTTGCATTTTTATCGTGATTTCCTTTACCCTCATTTACAGAATGCAAATTGAGCACCTTTAAGTGAAATGTAGCACAGGGAGCAATGCCACTGAAATCATTAGGTCTTGGCTCAGGTGCCAGTGATCAAACAGCCCTGATTCTGCCAAAATGGAGAACCGTCTTTTAGGCCCAGAGAGCCATGGCGGGTGATATTTAAACTATTCAGCATTTATCACACAGCGTGGACTCCATGTCATTCCTGGAAACCAGGGTTCCCAATGTGGCAACTTTCAGGCTTTCCTATACTACCAATTTTTCTTTAGGGAAATGGCACGACTGTTAAAGGGAATCATGGTTATACCATGTCATGAAATTAGGAATGGTAGGACTGGGAAAGTTTCATGCCTGAGCACAACTAACGTTCATTGAGCATCTGTCATGTTCCAAGCTCTGCTCTGCGTACTTTATCAATAGTATCTCATTTAATCTTGATATAATAATACGAAATATATATGATTGATTTATAGATGAGGATTCTAAGGTGAAGGAAAGTTAAGAAATTTGCCTGAAGTAATAAGTGGTAGAACCAGGATTTGAACCCTGCAATTCTCAGTCCTAAGCCATGATCTAAACTATCATTTCAGGTAACTAGTCTCAGAAATAAATCTTCTGCTGTGTACACACCAGAATGCAAAAATAATAAGATATTGTTGAAGAATTAATTCAATTAGCATATAACTGTTGTCTTTTGGCTTGTCAACCCTAGTATCACTTTGTCCCTTTAAGAAAGAACTAAAGTATTGATACCCAATGAGGACAATCAATTTGCCAAAATGCTCACTGTAATCTTCCTTGGCACCATTAGTGGGAAGGCCTTTTACTCTTCAGTCAATACCACTTGCTTAAAAAATAACCCAAAACCTCAACAGTTTTGAAGGACTTTGTTATTTTAGCACGAGTCATTTGAAAAGATATTTCACCATTTTTATACCAAAAAAACACCTCTATTCCATATCCCTTTATTGATCTATGGCTTTTATTACTAATGTGTCCAGCAGTCAATAGATCAATGCTGCTCAGGAAGTTTCTATTTCTCACCTATTACAGCAGAAAGAAGCACAGATAGTTAATGACAGTATAAACGATCACTCTCAATAATTACTTTCATCCAATACTTCCTGGTTAAATGTGCATAAAAAATTAATTAAACTGGTTAACTTCCGATGGGACACATATTCCATAGCTGTAAATTGGTTACATTATTTGTAATCCTCAAAGATGCAGGAGAGAATACTAAAACATTTCCATGAATGGAGAGGTGTGAGCCCATGGGAAACCTTGTCTTTGACCAATGATCTCTTCATTGGAGGCAAAATAATCTCTTTGGTTTTCATGTACTGTGGAAACTACATTTTTCCTCACCTCAACCAAGAACTGAATATCACCAGGATGATCATTTAATTTCACATTTTATTAGAACACTTAATGCAAAGCCATGTTATAACTGACGGCAAAGCACAGAGCTGGGTGTAAGAAGCTCTTCTTCAGAACATAGTAATGAGAGAATTACCACATTAATCTATGTAAAAAGGCCCTTTAGAGATTTTCATGCCTCCTGTGGTTTCGTTTTCCAAGGAAATGTGGAGTAAGAAGAGCTTCAAACAAATTATTCATCGTTAAACATTTTACATTTACAGGTACAGCTCTGTGAAGACAATTGCTTCCATGGTGACATGTGATGTGACACTTGGTTTCGGCTGAGTTCTCCACGGCACCCACCAGCAGTGCCACAACTTGATCCAGGGCACACAGAGCTGTCATTCAGCCAACAAATAGGCCTTGGACAGGCTGAGCCTCCTCTGTTATATAAATGGGCATTCTCCAAGTAGGGACTCATCTGCTATCTGTCTGATAATTTGTATCCAATTGATAGATGCTGGCAAACAACAACAACAAAAAACTATTGGTGGTGTTTTCATAGTGCTCTTTGTAAATAGCGACCACACATCCTGGACTATCAACAGCTTGCTCAGCTCTCGTTGAAATTTCAGAAAGGGGGAAATGATTAGAGGTGAGACTAAAACTGTTTTTGTAAATGTGTGTTTGCCCCGTAGGAGACTTGCCTGACTTTCTATGGTCCCAGAATCATCCAAGCGGATAATGAAGTGAGTTGCAGTAAGATGGAGCCTACTAGGGAAGAGATGAGGCAGTGTTCACCTGAAGCACCATCTGCATTTTCCTAATCCTGACGGTTACCTCTAGCTGACTAGGGTTTCTGTGCAGAACTTCTGCTATCAAATCAACAATCAAGGGTGGTTACACTTAAGGAAGATGAACAGTTCCATAGGCAGGTTTAAAAAAAACAGTGTATGAGGAAATACTAACACTTAGCAGCACTCTGAAGTTCAGGGATATGGTGGTAGAAAAGCTTTAAATATCTTTATAATAGGCTAGAATGTTGTCTCCTCACTAACGACAGGCAGTAGACTTTCTATCAGCTAAAGCCAAATGCAACCTGCCATCCAAGCCAGTTACCAAATGGTCCTTGCTGCTATTAAAATTATCACCAGGGAGTTCAAGGACTAGGGAGTCATTTGAAATGGCTTTGGAAAATGTGTTGAAAGAATTGCCTCAAACCACTGTCCCTGGTGCTTGTTCTTTGTCCCTGTGCTCTAATACAATACATGATAAAATATATCCTGTATATTTATAATGTGTCCAGAAAATACCAAAGTGCTTAAGGCTCTGACATTGTTTTCATTAGAGATTGATACTTTAGGGAATGCAAATGCCAACTTTTCAAATGTCCTATAGGTGGAAACTCCAAATGATGCCAGCTTTTAAAAACATTTTGTGCTTTGTGAAGCTCTAGAGCAGCTGTGTGTGACTAGAATGAAGAAAGACACTTGTATAAAATGCCAGCAAAACACCCCCACCTGCTAATAGGAATGCTGGCGGTCATAATAGCCAAGACCTGGGAACTTGATTATTCATTCAGCTAACCTCATCTTTTGTCAGCCTCACCAGTGGTAGGTAGTAAATCTGAGAAAGATAATTTAGACTGAAATATCAGTGGCTTTCTAGTTGCAATGCAGCTCATTCCTTTGCTTCTAGTCTACCACTTGCCACCTCTGGTCCATTTGCATATAACGCTGGAGAAGTGTTCCTTTATCTTTGTGAAGCCCTTAGCATTCAAGGAGCCACTACTACTTCTACGCTGCTGAAAAATACAAGACACTGCCTGCCTCTGCATCTGTCCTTTGCTTTTCACTTGGAAACTATCACATCAAATCACATTGAGATCAGGTGAGGCTCCCCGGTTTTGCACCCTCGAGTTCCTCTAGCAAATGAACTCCATACGAATCTAAGCCAGTGCTCTTCAAATCACGCCCTGATTGCCTGTGAAATAAGTCTTCTGAGGTTTTCACACCGATTGAAAAACTTTATAGTTATCCAAGTAGGAGGCCAGATGAATAGATAATTGCACTCAAGCCTAATTTAGTATGCAATGATGACCGAACACACTCTTGTCAATTTTCTTTAAGCAGAGAGGATATAGTTATTTTTTTTCTCAGCATGGGAGGATAGAAGGATTATAATACTGACTTTCATTCATGGCAGAAAATGAGGATGAGCAGAATAATGTGTCTCTTTAACTCTGATATTAAAAAAACCATAGTGATTCTGTTTTCAATAAACATTTATTTGTCACGTATTTTGTAGCAGATATTGTGTCAGGTACTGGAAGTACAAAGAAGAATAAGATACACACTGTGTTGTCTGGCAACTCACAGTTTTAATGAAGGTGCTAGATTAATAAATGCTTAAGACAGTGCAGTATGATGACAGCTGTGATGGTGGTGGCCACGTGCAGCGTATTATTACTAGGCCACGGACTGGGAGGCGCAGGGGAAGTTTCTGAAGGGAAGACACCTGAGCTGAGCATTGCATAGTGAACAAAGCTGATGGAAGAAAGCATTTGGAACGAGGAATAGTGATGAGTGGAGACAGCAAGGAGGGATGGATTCATAAAGGAAGGAGAGACGGTGTTCTAGGGTGGGGGAAACAAAAGAGAGAGATTCAGCGACAAGTTGTGGAAACCACAAATAGTTGTGCATAGTTGACTGTAGAGTGAATTACGGTGACCAAGAGGGACAGCAGAGAAGGGGAGGCCAGCAGAGGGCTGACCTGAGGGGCTCTTCATGTCTTTGTGTGAAGAGAGTTGCACTCCAACCTCAACGTTATGAGGAGCCAGTGAAGAATTTCGTATGGAGGAGTAACATGATCTTATTCATTCTAGAAGATCACTCTGCCTTGAAATGGATTTTGTCCCATGCACAGTGGGGGGTGGAGGTAATGGTGGGGACAAATAGTGGAGGTAAATCTATATGACATTTAAAGATAAATATACCTTTGACTCCCTCCTCCTTTTAGCTCTTATGTAATTTAGGATTTTCAAATTTCTACACACATATTTTCAAGAAAAATATGTATTCACACTATCATTAATATTTTTAGAAATACATTTTTTCCCCAGAGAGTGAAGAAATTTAAACCAGAGACAGAAAAAAGAGTTGGCTTAAATTCCTGTCTTTCTAATAAAATGATTGCTGCTGTAGATCTAGAGAAACTAACCCTATGAACCAAATATAGAGGAATTCATTTATATTTACAATCTTACAGGTCTGAGTCTAGGAGGTGCCTTGCAATAAACATACACTAAGTCATATTAAGTCAATGGGAGATCAGATTGAATTGGTTTTTTGATCAACAGGTGCTCAGCTTACCGGCTGGATCTAAATTTAAACGGAAAGATTTTTCTTTATCTCTTAAATCCTATGCAACATTGGCAGCTGTATTAAAAGGGTCATGAGAGCAGGTTGTGCCTACATAATGAGCAAATTGATCATTTGAAAGTTTACTCTGACATTGGCTTTCTTATGTGACAAACTCAATTGACTTGTTGAGTGTTGTAAATTGGCCAGCAGAATAATACCAGGTTGCCCTTTTTAATCAGGTAGATATGAACTGTATTTATTGCTTTTATCCCTAGGTCTCTCTCATCAAATGCAAAATTCAGCAGAGAACTTAAATATGGCAGCTGTATTTATTTGTTTTTTGGGGGGGTTAGTCATGCATGAGTTCTGCTTCCTAATAGCATCTCCATTTCCTTTGGGAAACTTACTCTTCCTCCAGGTGAGTCGTCTTTGTAAGCCAATAAATGAGATGCTCATTCCTCTTGCTAAGGAAACCAACAAGGTTTCTGGAGACTCTTTGTGATAATTTTTTTCTCATTGCTCTGTTGATGCAAAGAGGATACATTTGGGATTTAATTAGAGCCAATTGATTCTGTCTTCCACAATTTGGAAACCTTAGCAGATGAGATGAAGGATCAGCTGGGGAAGAGTCATCCCCACAGCAGTGCCTAGTAAGACGGTGAGGCTGTTCCCACTCCCAGCATCCTCTGGAGCACCCTTGTTCTCATCTGGACCAACCCAGTTATTCAATCCTGGAGCTTCCTCATATGGTTCTGGTAAATCCACTTTTTGCTTAGGTAAGCTGTGTGTGTTTTCTGTTGCTTGTCACCAAAGAATTCAAATTGATAGAATGGTAATGAACAATTTACTTTTTATAGAAGCTAAAATATATTCTCAAAAATCGTGGAAACTCTAACAATATGCTTGTGAAATATTGAAGAACTAGGGAGTATTAACTCTATTTAACAACAGAGGTAGCTAAAGTACTAAGACACTCAGCATTTGCTTTATTGTCATGGAGCGCATCAGAAGCAGAATTAGAAACAAAACTTGGCTCCCAACTCTGCCAATAATTAGTGGTGTGATCTTGAGCAAGTTACTTAACGATTTGGGGCGTCAGTTTCATCAGCTGTGAAATGGGAACATTGGGCCAGATGATCTCTAGGACCTTTTCCATCCCTAAAATCATTTGATTTTTTATCTGAGTTTCTTTCCTAGAGACTCCTTTTCTGTGGTTGGAGATCCAATCTGTGGACAGAATGCATCAGTGTCTGAGATGTAGTCTTTCTCATAAAATTTATTTTATTTCTATTTATTTGCATTTATTTATTTCTTCATTGAGACACAGAGTCTCATTCTGTTGCCCAGGCTGGAGGGCAGTGATGCAGTATCAGCTCATTGCATCCTCTGCCTCCTGGATTCAAGCAATTCTCATGTCTTAGCTTCCCTAGTAGCCGGGATTACAGGTGTGCACCACCACACCCAGTTAATTTTTCTATTTTTAGTAGAGATGGGATTTTGCCATGTTGGCCAGGCTGGTCTCGAACTCCTGACCTCAGGTGATCTGCCTGCCTTGGCTTCTCAAAGTGCTGGGATTACAGGAGCGAGCCACCAGGAATGGCTATAAAATATATTTTAAGAATCTGTGAAATCAAAATATGGCAATGGAGTTCACATTTGCATTTCCATAGGCTCTGTGTCTCTCTCCTATATTTTCTTTGTTTCCACAAGTAAAAATTATGAGACATCCTAATTGTTTCTATTACTAATAGAAAAATCAGTGAATTTATCAGAACCCAAACAGAGCTATTTTAGCTTCACCTAGTGGTCTATTTATGTATTCAATATTATTAAACATATTGGGAGACAAAAATACATTGAGTCAATGCTCTATTAATGTCATCACATATGTTATCTGTTTCCACTCCTGAGAGACGTCACCCACATGGTTATACCATCTTAACAGTCAACATTAACAATGACTTTTTCCCAACTTGTTCTCTTTATCGCTTCACACATCTGTCCTATTTTGAAAAGCAACAAAACAGATCTCCTTATATACACTATTACTCTAATCACCTCCCTTTCTTGTTTTAACACAGTCATACATTTTTAAATGTGTGTCACTAATTTTTGAAATAAATATGTATCTCTTTTGTAACTCCCTAAAACTGATTTCTAGTAGAAAATACGGAAAAATAACTTTGTCAGTAGAAAAATATTTCTCAGACAATACACAAAAGAATGATCCTTAATGTAAAAGACTGACACTACTGACAACATTAAAAAATAAAAATGTCTTTTCAGCAAAACACATCATAAACAAAAGACAAACCTTAGATTGGGAGAAGATGTTTATAACCCAAATAGTAATTAATTGCTGCATAAAATCTACAAATAAAACTTAAATCAGAAAAAAAGACAAACAACTCAATAGAAATAGGCAAAGTGATATGAATAGTGAATTCACAGATGAGGAATTGTGAATTGTCAAGAATATTTGACTCTATGCTAAGTCTCACCAATAGTCAGGGAAATGCCATCAATAAAAGCAATGCAGTGTCACCAAATAACAATTCATTTGGAAAAATGTTTGCTAGTTGAGACAGAGGATTTGAGGAAACTTGAACTCCCAGTATAAATTGGTACAACTACTATGAAAATCATGTATCTCTTTCTCTATATATCCATAAATTAGAAGTTCCACTCCTAGGTACACCCCTTGGAAACTCTTGTATATGTATGTTAAAATATAAATGCCAAAATGCTCATTGCATCACTATGTGTGATAGCAAAGAGAAGAAGAAAAAAAGAACAAAGAAAAGTAGAAATAAACTGAGAATAGTTGAATTGTATGTGTTTATATATTAAAATATTATATAATGGTTTAAATAAATGAATTATAGCCATAAATATCTACCTGAAAAAATCCCCAAAGTCTTGATTGAAATAATAATTTAATCATGCGTTCCATCAGATAGGGTTTATATTAAGTTAATAAATACAAAACACTACTATGTATGATTTTTGAATGCACACATATGTAGTAGAAGTATAAAAAATATGCAGGGGAATAATAAATGTAGCATAGTGCTTTCCTCTGAAGAAAGAGTAGATTATGATTGGGGAAGAGAATACTGAGGTTTAATGTGTATGTAGAATATTTTATTATTCTTATAAATCTGTTGTGAATAAAGAAAAATATTGAGTCAATAAAGCTTCGTGATGAGTAAGGACACTATGTCCATGATATTGTTCTTTATAACTTTAGTATGTTTCTCATGTTTCATAAGAGTTTCTCATGTTACATGAGAAACATATTTCAAAAAAGAAATGTGATCTTAATTTGTTTTGGGCTATGGAAACTGATCTCTGAAGGTAACTAGCAGTGTCCTTCTTGTCAACTTCAAAAATATTTTTTTCATTCCTTGCTCTTTCTTTGAAAGACTGACAAATTCTGTAGACAAATTCAAGAAACGGCCTCCTTTACCCCCCTTTCTCATTAGTGCATTATTCTGCTACTTCTCAGTATCATGGTTGAATCCATAATATCTTAATATATCCTATAGATAAATAAACATCCTTCTCTATTTAAGGTCCTAATTATGTATCTATAGATTTCAAATTTTCAGTGGAACAATATCCTAAACCCTTCAAAAAATGAGTCAGCTATTTATTAATGAGCTGAAACCCAAGATTAGTAAAATAATATTGGTCAATACATTTTTTTCATCATATTTTCCAACTCGAGACTTAAAAAACATATCTTCCAGAGAAATCTTGTACTGTTAATTTGTATATAGTATGACTAAGATATTTTTCCATTCCCTACAAGAAAAAGGAAACAAATGAGAGAAAAAAATTAAAATTACCAGTTGGGAATATTTAATTGGAATAATTAATATCAGATATGTAATAATCTATTTTATTCATAAAATGATGAAAGCACAAATGTATGTTTTCAAAGGGATTTTTAATACCAAGTTCCTTCGATGCTTTGAAGCACTCAGCTGTGGAATGGGTGGCTTCTAATTATAAAAGAAATGCCATGAATTGACTCATTCTTGACAGTAATATCCAGAAAATCTTAGCAAATTCTAGATAATTTTTAAAGTACTGAATTATATTTGAAAATGTATACGAATAAAACTTATTCTAAGATATATATCACTTTTTATAATTTATAATTTGTTTCAGGAAAAGTACAAGTTAATGCACATATGTGTAAATATGTCTATACATGTATAATACATGCATACATACATGCTGTGGGAATGAGTTAATCATGTTGAAAAGCAATTAATGATTTGGACCATTGTGTTAGTCCATTTTGCATCACTGCAAAGGAATACTTGAGAGTTGGTAATTTATAAAGAAAAGAGGTTTGTTTGGGTTCACGGTTCTGCAGACCATATGAGAAGCACAGTGCCAGCATCTGCTCACAGTGAGGCCTCAGGAAACTTCTAATCATGGCAGAAAGCAAAGGGGGAACCAGCAAATCGCAAGGCAAGAGAGAGAGTGAGAGAGCGGTGAAGCTCCTAGGCTCGTTTTTAAATAACCAGATCTTGTGTTGACTGATTACCATGGGGAGGGTGCTAAGCTGTTCATGAGGGATATGCCCCCATGACTCAAACCCATCCCACTAGGCACACCTCCAACATTAGAGGTCATATTTCAATATGAGATTTAGAGGGGACAAAGCAGCCAACCCATATCAAGCATACAGGTGTAACTGTCCAACAACGTCCACCCTAAGACAGCTATTACAATTTCAGAGAATGATTTAAAGAAAATATACCATGTATGGTGTATAGCTTTTCACACCCAATTTTAGAAAATAAAAAGTTTGCACATGTCTTGTATCAATTATAGCTCATCCTAGGTAACAGAGCCCAGTTCTCAAATTCAGTTGATGGGGAAAAACAATTTGCAGTTTATAAAACTGAACATTCTAGATGCAAATGGAGCTATGGGTGAAGCTTGACCCAAGGCTCACAATGCACAGGATGGCATCAGGACTAGTTTCTCTTTTCTTGTTTCTAGGTGATGCTTTTCTGGTTGGCTCATGGTTTTAAGAGGACTTCCAATAGTTCTTAGTCTAAAGGCACAGAGATTTAGATCCAGAGGTGAAGAATATGAGTCTCTTTCAGAAGACTCAGTAAAAAATATCAATGTGACTTGGTGGTTCTGATTGGTCACCTCTCCAAGAATATAAATGTTTAGTTGACAAGACTTGGGTTATGTGCCGTCTTCTGGAGCTAAGGTAGTATTCACTTCCTTGAAAGTACACAAACCTGGAAGGAGTGGGTGGACCTCAACAGAAAATATCAAAAGAGCAAATTAATGCTGCACAAGGGGGAATAAAAACATTATCCACCCTCCTCACCACCATTATGTCACCTCCTCCTCTTGGAAGTATGGTGTTTCCAAAGCTTAGTCCTAAATGTACTATTTTGGGCTCTCCTATCTCATTTGAGGACTCACTCACTTTCAGTCCTCAGATGTTGACTTTTGGCTAGCCTCCCAAATTTAGATCTATAGTCTGCCTTGCAGTTCTGAGTTCATCGTTTTTTTATAGATACTTAATAATTCACTGTCAAATTGGAGTCTGGAAACTGGGGTAACATAAACCCTGGAGGTATAGAACCAACACTTCACAGAGCACTTCTGTATAGAGAGTTTTATGAGCACTAATTGATAGATTATCAGATTCCAATTGTGCTTTTCCCAAAAACAGATCTGCCAGAGAAGGGGTTTATATTCCTACTAGTCTTGTCACCATTGTAGCAACAAAGGGCAAACATTATACTCTTTCCAAATTATATTGGGGTGGTTAGTTCTGGGCTAATCATTAAAACTTTCTGAGCATTAAAATAATCATAATTTAAAGTACTGGTTTTAACAATATCTCCATTTTTGATTAATTAGAATATCTTAAATCTGAAGAGCTTTCTTTCCCTGTTATTCATGTCTGTTAAAGATGAGATTTTCCTTACCTTAGAATGTTCTGAATTCAGAAAAACCTAAGGAGTACAGGTCATGATATTGATTTTTAAATATAAAACTAGAATATTTTCTAGGGTTATCACAATTTTCAAGAACATATTACATAAAAACCTATTAATAGAATATTTGTATGATTTGTTTTCTCAAATTATGTATATATATTACAGTTGTTAATGTCTATTTAATCCAATTATAACATGGTATTTAATCAGGTAGTCAAAATCTATTTTTACCAAAACATGAAATATTTATTCCATTAGAATAAATTCTTATTATTTTTTAACTTACTAAACCTATTATTCCCTCCAAATAATAATTTTAAAATAAAGTTTTAAAAATTCACAATGGAAAATTTCAGATAAATTAAAATGGGTTGGAGGGATGTCATTTTCCAAATATTGTAAGATTATATGAGTTAAAATATTTGAAAACCACTGTCCCAATATGTAGGGAATTATATGTAAATGACCATTACAAGTGAGGTATAAAATCCTTAGATCAGCCTGTAGGCCATGGGTAGATACAGTGAGAATGTGAAACATACAGTGCTGATTTAGACCAGATTAGGAAATATCACTCTGGCCTTCTTTTTTCTCAGGGTCCAGGTCTTCCGCATGCTCACGGCTCCCTTCTGCAGCATGTTATAAGAACTGCACTCCAATTTTCCTGACTTTTTCAGACAGTCCCTCTTATCAGAACCAACAAGCTCTCCAAGTCGAAGTGGGTCTTTTTTTTTTTTTTTTTAGGGAGTTGACAAATCAATCAGACTAGCACGATGGGGTGAGCTTATATGTGCAAATACTATTTCCATCTAATAATAGGTTTGGTAATTAATGAAAACGAACACCTTCTAGAACTAGTGCTGCAACTTGGAGAAATTCTATTGACTATAGTACCTGAGGAGTAAATAATTTGGGGCTTACACTTCATAGTATCTTTCAAGTTATTTTGGCTGTATAAGCTCAACTTGAGAAATAATTATATAAGTAAATGACCATTACAGATGAGTTATAAAATCCTTAGATCATCTACTACTGAAATAATAATGAGAAAAAATGCAAATAATTTTACTGAATATAAACTTGTGAATTTCATATGAGCTTCAAGAAAGGTTATTAGGTATCTTTCCAGTTATTTTTACATAGATGGAGCCTGTGGTCTCAAAAAGATTACTTCTTATCCTCTCCAGGAAACAAATTTAGAAAACAGAATTGAAATTCTGTCAATACAGTTAGATACAGTTTTTTTAATTGCATACCTATATGTAACTTTAGATTCCTAACTCTATACATTCTTAATTTTAACTTTAAGCATATCTATGGAGTTACATTTCTGAATCATCATTCAAATAGCTAGCTTCTTTGTCCAGCACAATAAGCTTATCAACTTCCTCCTAACCATTGTATATCAGAGAAATGTAAATGAGACCCTATAGTGAAATCCAAGATATTTAAAAATATATCCAGAACCTGCTGCGTCTATCACACAGACCCTGGCCAATGGATAAAATGAGTACTCATTCAAAGGTATGCAGTGTAAGAGCAGTTAGGTGACTGCCTGGCTCTAGCAGCCAGAGAGCAGCCCCGAGAAGTTGGAGCTGCTTGCTTTTATTCGGTGCAGGCACAACGCTGAAAATCTGGAGCCCACACAACCTATAGGTAATTAACTCTAATTTTTCCCCTTTCAGGGAACATCACACGTGTGGATGATCAAAGGTCAGTTCCTGGTCAAATAAACAAACAAGCTTGTTTAAGGTAAATTCCCCAACACTCCCTTGCGCCTACTCCTTGCCCTCTGCCTCAGGGTTACAGAACAGGTGCCTTCAGCTATTCTCCCCCGGGGCTCTGTAGAACGTTCTGACCTTTCAGAAGGTTTGTGTCCTTTCCCTAGAGCTTTTCCCACCACTCTGGCCAATCCCGCACATTCAGATATCTGGTATTATATTAAGGCATACAGTTCAGTTAAATATCCTAATATTTAACAGATCCTAATATTTAACTAAACTGTAAATTTTTTATATTAAGATATTCAACTGAACTGTAAATTTTTTATCTGGATATTTAGGCACAATGGAACCACAGACAAATAGAGTGAAGGTGAATCTGCACGTCTTTGCATACTCTTTAGAATAGCTTCAGAGTAGATGTGTATAAAAGGCATATACCTGGGCCGGGTGTGGTGGCTCACGCCTATAATCCCAGCACTTTGGGAGGCCGAGGCGGGTGGATCACGAGGTCAGGAGATTGAGACCATCCTGGCTAACACGGTGAAACCCGTCTCTACTAAAAATACAAAAAATTAGCTGGGCATGGTGGTGGACGCCAGTAGTCCCAGCTACTCGGGAGGCTGAGGCAGGAGAATGGCATGAACCTGGGAGGCAGAGCTTGCAGTAAGCCAGGATTGCACCCACTGCACGCCAGCCTGAGCGACAGAGCGAGACTCCGTCTCAGGGAAAAAAAAAAAAAAAAAAAAAAAAAAAAAAAAAAAAGGCATATAGGCATAGAGCTATAGTTATAACTATGACATATTTGAAAGTACTTCCAGACTTTTCTTACATGCTATCATGGAATAGCAGTTAGTTATTCTTATTTGTCTTTGAAGATGGTGCTGGTTTTTATTCAACCTAGTCATAAACTGAATCTGAAAAACAGAACTGTTTTAGGCTAAAAAATCCCCAAGCCCAACTATTCTTTAAAGTATTGTACTGATAGCCTCAGTTCATACAAGTCTACTGGCTATTAGAACATATGGATATCACCTGGGAGAGGTTGCCTGCTATCCACTTGACTATACTTCTTTCAGCACCCTTAGTTCTACCATTACGTTATAAGAGAAATAAAATAATGATGTAATGCATACTCTGGGGTGGCTTCAGTAAAATGTGAGAATTAAATGAGAGCCAAGACCATTCCGAAGTAAGTAAAAGCTAGATGCCTGACTCACATCATAATCAACATAAATTTAACATGAATTTGACATTTAGATGTAAAAAATGAAACTGCAAAATTATTTTCTGAAAGAAATTGTGGGTGCTTATTTATGTGATTCTGGGTGGAAAGAGCATTGTAAATACACAAAAAAGGGAGAAATCATAATGAAAAAGACTGGTAAATGTAAGTATTTTAAATATACACAAGTAGCTATTGTGCATAGAAACGTGCACACACGTGATGACTTCTGGGTATTAAAAAGACTTTTTTTTTAAAGGCAAAGATAAACTGGAAAAATTTATTTTCAATGATAAATAGCTCTTGCAAAACAACAAAAATAAGACAAACATCTCCAAAAATGGGCGCTGTATTAAGAAAATGCAATGACCAATAAAAGGAAAAAATGAAGTATTATTAATTCAATTAAAAACAAAAATTATATAAATTTTAAAATAAAACAGACAAAAAAAAAAAAAAAAACCTCAACGTTAGTGGGAAAAATGTGTATTTTCATGCACTACTAGGAAACTTAGAGAAATGCCCAAAAAGCCTTAAATGTTTGCATGCCCATGACACGATCTTTCCACGTCCATGAATTTTTCCTAAGGAAATATACACAGATATGTGTCAAAATAGAACTATAAATCAAAAACACCGTTGATAATTCTACAAAATTAGAATCAAACAAATTAAGTAAAAATAAGCTTTGGCACATTAATTGAATGATACTTAATTACTAGTTTTTATTTCTTTAAAGTTATTTGGTACATATTATTGCAAGACATTTTTTAAAAATACGGACAAATATGTGTAACCCTAATATCAGACCTGTGAGGCAAGGCAGTTACTATAATTATCCTCATTTTACAGGAAAGGCCAATTTACAACTTTACAACTTTATATTTTACAACAGGCCGTTTCACAACTGAGGCCCAGAGCAGTAACTGACAAGTTCAAGGTCATATAGCCAGTGAATGGTGGAATTTGTCCACCTGACCATACAGTATTCTTTAAACTGGCTACCTTCTATCAATATTAATGAAAGCAAGCTAGCATGTTTTCATTCCCAGAATTACAGTGTCCAAGTTAGACCAGCAGTATTTGATATAATAAAACACATTTCTTCCAAATTTTGCTTTCCTTCTGATCAAGAGCTGAATTTCTATGAGGGCGGAGGGAAAACAAAATCAGCCTTGGAAACATTCCACCTTAAAAGCCATTGTGGAGGATGCACAGAACCTATTTTACATCATCCTGCACAGTGCTCATTCAGTATAAATCTCTTCATTGCATGACTTTCTGCTGTATGCTTATGAAACAGTCCATTTCAGTACACTCATATATACACTTCCTTTCCCCATCCCCCATGCTCTGAGTGCTATCTTATGCTGTGAGCTAAAGAGTTAGAGCAGTGGCAAACCGTTCTGTACATTCTTGGACAATGAGTTTTAGTGTAAATTCTCTCATCTATAACCATTCTAAAATGCTATTCAGAACTGACTGTTTTGCAATGTGTATTATTTATTTTGGTCTGACCTCAATTTCTGCCATGTATTTTATCCTTGATCAAGAGTTTTGGCATACTTAAAGCTGACAAAGAATGAGCAAATGCTAGTGCGGGCGTTACCCACCAAAAAGAGAAGATGATTGTCTCTCTGCATATTCAAATACAAGGATATATGTGGGGGGTGGGAGTATGTGGAGCATAACTCCAGGGAGAGAACACAGAAGACAGCGGATAAGGGGGAAGTGATGGTAGTTAATTGACATTATGAAGAACAGTCTAACCATCACTACAACCTGTGAAGTTTAACCAAAACTGGATGGGTGGGGAGGGCAAGGTTACGCTGGTGAGGCCCTAGTGAGGACTTCAGGGAAGCTGAGAGGAAAGGAAGACAGTTGTTGCTGTCTGATGATTAATGGAACACTAATCCTCTTACTCTTTCCTTCCAAATTTCCATTTTTCCCAGTTAAATCCACTCTCCTATCTTTACTTCTGACATTGTATTGGGTTCTTGGTCTTGAGAAGGGGGCTTCCAACTCAAATATTTTCATCACTTTGAATTTAGACACCTCTTAGTTGCTTAAGGGGCTAAGGATACACATCCAGTTTAGTACAGACTTCATCTCCATTACTAATCGAGTCAGTGTCTGTAAAGATTTCTTCATCCCCAGGTAGTTATACTCCACAGACTAAATAAAGAGTGATATCATGAGGGCTGGGCCTTTCTCTGAGGTAATGTTCCTCAAATCTGCATTCCTAAGTGTTCTGAAAGAAAGACAGCAAAGTATCTTCTGGTTAAAAAACGTTCAGGAAAAACTGGGTTAAATCAAATTGCTCAGTGTTCTTTACTCTGGGACCATTCAACAACTTAAATATGCAAATATATTTTAGGTATTTTTCAAAGAGGGGTTAAATACTGATGTAGCATTTCCCAAAGAGAATTTCCCATAAGGATCCTGTTTCATGGAGCACAATTGCCATTTGCTAGAGCTGAAGCCCTGCAGAACACATTTGAGGATGCTGATAAGGACCCCATCCAACAAGCCTCTTATTGGGTTCTTTCTGTTGCTTCATCTTCCTTTTCTTGCAGTTCCTACTCAGCTCTCACTGGCAAACTATCAGTAGAAGAAGCCTGGCAGGTGGTCCTTTATCTCTTTAAAAGTTCTCCACGTAATTTGAGTAAAAGTGTCATAAATTTTTCCAAAAACTTTCCATCATAAAAACATACATACCAATCATAATAAGAAAATTATCAACACACCTAATCCTCCAAATATAGGAAACTTGTGTACATTTTTGTTACAGGACCACCAGGTTTGTATGCCCACCGTGTAGTAACAAACCAATACACTGAAACAGCAGGGTTTGCAGCAGAGAAATAGTTTAATGATTGCAGGGTGGCTGAGTGACTGAAGGAGGAGATGGGAGGACCCTCAAATCTGTCTGCCTGAAGAGTTCTGGCTTGGAGCTTTTAAGGAGATCATGGAGAGCGAGGGGCTGTACAACTGGGGCCATTGATTGGTTGGGATAAGGATGATGAAATCATTGGGATGTGGAAACTACCTTCTTTGGTGAGTGAGTCAGCTCCTATGGGGTTGTTCACAACAGCAGACTTTAAAAGTTTTATTGGTATGCAGGACCTGAAAGAATATCTCAAATGAAAAACTAAACACTTCACATCATTCAAGTTGTTATCTCTAGAGCAGTTAAAGGGAACTGTAATCTTGTGGCAGGGTCTGCATAACTCTCGGGTAACAGGCACCAAACAAGTATGAGGAAGCAGGTCAGAAAGCATCTGACCTAATGATTAATGCCAAATGTGCTGCAAACTTGGCTTATTTTCATTTCTCTCCCTATTTTCCCTAATTAATTTTATAAAGTTTATAGGACTGGTTTAATTTCAGTTTCATTTCTTTCATTTTACACATTTTTACTTATCATTTTTTAGGTCAGTTAGAATCATGCTGTATAATAATTTTGTATCCTTTTTTCAACTTTGCATCATTTCAATAGTATGTCCTAACGATATTACAAGCTGTGCAAACAGAACATTTGGAATAAAACCCAAACTGTTAAGCCCATCAGGCCCTACATGTCCGGTCTTCTGTTTCCAACTCCAGAGGAAGATCGTAACTCCCTCCTTCTTTGAAACAATCTTTGGGCACACTTGTCTCCTTGCTGGTTTCCAGGTCAGAGCTTTAGCACTTACTTTTGATCTTCTGGAAACTTCTTCCAGATCTTTAAAAGGTGTGCTCCTTTTCATCATATAGTTTAATGATAATTACACAGGTTAGGAATACTGATTTTCTGTCTCCCAGGAGTAACGTATCTGTTATTATTAAGAAGTAAAATTCTGCTATTTTATTAGTATTATACCATCATTGCACCAATAATAATAATCTGAAATTGGAATCGTTAATGTTTTGGAATCAAGATAAAAAATTCAATTATTCTATTTCTATAAGAAGACAAAACAAAGTTGTATGTACACATCTGGAGTGGTCCATACCTACAGAGATGACAATGTATTGAGGTACTGCAGAGCTTCTATTGCAACTATAATTCTCACTTTAGTTCAAAGACAGAGTGAGTGGAATATAAATATGAGGGTACTGATATTGATTCAGGCAGTTTTATCTATATATGATAAAACTCAAACTATGACAAACTACAAGTCTTTTTTGAAACAAAAACTACAGCTTTCTATCAACAAAAACACTGAAGGTCCTTTAAAAATATCAAAATAGACATATAAACATGGTTTTTCAAAAGATCTTCTCAAATATTTTATCAAGAAGTGGAGTTATTAGAAAGAGTCAGAAGAAAATATTCGGTGTTAGTTCAACAAATGGCATACAATGACCTTCGCTACAAAATTATGACATTAATGCAGTTTGTTGTTTAATACATAGACTAAATTATGTTACTTTTGACATTTTTGTGTTAAATGTCTTCATTTTGTGGAACGTTTATTTTTAAATAATAACTTCCTTCTAACAATTTTATCAGCTAATAATTTATATTTAAAATGATACTGCTTCTTGGCCTTTGAATTTATGAATGTATGATGTCATAATACATTTACAGATTTTATATTTGAAATATATTAATATATTAAATATCTAGTTTCATGGTATTGTATCTTATTTTGTGAAATTTGAACTTTTTTTCTTTTTGTAAAATATCAGTAGGTCAGTATTATGTAAAATAACTGATGAAATATCACTGTATCCTTTTGTTTTCAGTATTGCCTTCTTTAATCACTAATTTGGGTCTCTTGTCAAATGTCACCATGTCAGAAAGGCCTTTCCAGACTACTCTGCCCAAAATAGAACACTCTAAACTCCCACACCTGTCCCTTTCATTAACTCACGTTGCTTAACAAATTGCTATTTATTATGTCTCTTCTTGCAAAAGAATGCAGTCTTCCGGAGGGTAGAAACATTTTCTATGCCCAGGGCATAGAAAAATGCTTTGCATACAGTTGGTGATCAATACATATTTATTAAATGAATGTGGTAATAATTGAATTTAAGATATGTTTGTTTATTTTTGGACAGCTAATAATAATGGTTACTATATAAGTTGCTAGTGTGTGGGAGTTCTTAGTATTGATGCTGACATGCATAGCTTTGTATATAAAGCTATTTTCAAATTTGGTATTATTTATTTAAGATAAAAAATCCATTTTTAAAATCACTGGGTCTAAGATAACGACTATTCTAAAGTGACTAGAAATCCATTTCAAAATTGCTCTTCGGGAAGATTCTATGAATTTACATCTCTACCAATGATTCATTCTCACTTTACTGTTTGACTTTCAAACTTCTGTTCATGGGCTTCTGTCTCTGCTAGTGTTGGCGTCTCCCTGCTTTCTTCCTTTCAAATGATGGTATTAGATCTGTCTTTCTCTACTAAGAGTTGCGATGCTCCTGTTACAGAAAAAAAGATTTGAGGAGACAACTTGAAGCATCATTGTTATTTCCTTAGGAGTCTCTATAAAATTTGCCATGGTATATGATCTTAAAGATTAAAAACAAAATTTACTGAAAAATCATCAATTTCTTCCAATATGCCTTTGCATTCATTATTGTGAACAAATAAAACTAGGCGCCTTTCAGAGGATCGACTTGAGTTTGTATTTTCATTTAGTTTTTATACCAGCAAATTGTTTTATAGTGGTTTGTACAATGTCTAACATTTTGGATTTTGCCAATATACAAACAACCATGTTTAGGTTTTGTTAACAGGTTGTCTGTCAAAATCTGTATGTGAATATGACCACTGAGGCAAGATACTGTTTCTTTCTTCTTTCTTTCTCCTTTCTTTTTAAAATACATGCTTTTGTTTTGGAGGGTTAATAAATGTGGAATGCTGTGCATACATCTGCAAGGTACCACCTTTAGCTTTGCAGGCTTTTATCCCAGACATCTGATAATAATTACTGCATAAATAAATTCATAACACAAAGCAGTTAGAAGCAGTCTAATTGCAACAATTAATTTGTAGACTTACCTAATTAAATTTCCCTAGCCAGGATGTGTTGTCTGCATACATCAAAGTTTACAAAAGAGAAGTAACAGAGCAGAATAAAGAATGACACTGTCCCTAATAGAGTCCCTCGAGGAACTTCTAAGGTTAAAATAAAAATCTATCAATGCTGAACAAGAGAATATGCAGTTCAGCTGCAATGATGGATGGTTCTGCTAACCTTCATGCAAAGCAATGCTGACACATATTATTACTGAAACAGAAATGAGCATATCTTTGTCTACCTTATTGCTTTTATAATGTGGCTGAAATGGTCTGGGAGTCTGAAAACTCTTTTTTTATTTCCTACTTGGGAACATTAAGATGATCCTGATCTCTTTCTTCCTCTTGAGACTTCTATAGCTACTTGTTTATCTGCTTTCTTGCCTTCATGTAAGAGTTGAGTAATTTCACAAATGCATGCTGAGGATAGAAAACTGCACAGCACGCACCTTTGCTAGCATAAAAGGGCTTGCCCTGCCACTATGGGACACAGGCGAATTCCAATTTTCCAGCCTTGTATGCGACATATACAAGAACAAATGACAATTACAATGTTATAATATTTTTACAGAGAGGGAAAGAAAAAATTTAAATGATTAAAAGGAAATAGCAGAGGTCAGTTTAACTGGGAAATAGCACTATCAAAAATTTTCAAGAGCATGTCATTAAGCCTTTAATTTTTCAAAAGCCTTTGTTTTTATTCTTTCTTCCTATCCCCACATTGGTAGCTAATTCTTTTAACCTCCTTGGTATTGATTAATAGATAAGGCACTCTCATTTTCAACCTTGCATTACACCCCTCTCTCCTGGGCACCTCACTGCCGTTACTACACTACAAGTGTCTGTCCACCCTGCTTCCCGCCATGGCCTGCCTTCACCTGCCACCACCTCCTCTGCCCACTCCCCATGCATGCCTGGCAATGACTGCTGGCTGCTGTGTAAATGCCCTGCCCTGCTGGAGCTCCTGAGCCATCCTAAGAAGACCAGGCTGAGAATTAGGTGTCCTGGTTCTCATCTGTCCCCTGCTAGTGATAACAAGTATGAATTTAGTTAGCAAGTTTGGATGGTGAATTCTTGACTGCTAATGGATGATCCAATCAGCAGATCTTAAGGTGACCTTCAGCTTTTTCTTAGCACACAGTTGCTGCCCAGGGGCAACTACCTCTCATTTATGAGACATGGGGATGAATATTCTTACTAAAATAAAGTATAAATTAACTTATAAGGCCATCCAAACAGGGATGATGTTAATACAAAATTATTAGGAATTTACTACAGGAGATCAAACCTTATTTTTTATTTTATTTATTTATTTATTTTGAGATGGAGTTTCACTGTTGTTGCCCAGGCTCCTGGAGTGCAGTGGTGCGATCTTGGCTCACTAGAACCTCCGCCTCCCAGGTTCAAGCGATTCTTCTGCCTCAGCCTCCTGAGCAGCTGGGATTACAGGCATGTACCACCACGCCCGGCGAATTTTTTATTTTTAGTAGAGACGGGGTTTCTCCATGATGGTCAGGCTGGTCTTGAACTCCCAACCTCAGGTGATCCACCCACCTCAGCCTCCCAAAGTGCTGGGATTACAGGCGTGAGCCACCATGCCTGGCTAATGAAGCCTTATTTTTAGGCACTTTACTATGTCTCTTATTCTATCCCAATCTATCTCTGGAAAAGTAGGTAAGAGTAAGAGGCAGACAAGATAGGGGACACATACAAGAATCTCCTCATGTATGTTGCATAGAAACTGTCATTAAAGTTTTAATATCAAATTTAAAAATAACACCCAGAGGAGATTTAAAACACACATTAGGGTGCAAAATGTGTGAGGCTTGACTAATTGTGAGGCTTCCTTTACCATTTCATGTAGAAAACATAAATTGTTAACTTCAGCGGGGAGGCATGTACAATAAATATGTTGGCTCCCTTCAAGTCTTTTATTGATATCATTATTATCTCTTTATTTTCTCTTGCATATTTTTAAACCGATAGTAGCCCTTTTTATTTTATTTTATTTTATTTTATTTTATTTTATTTATTTTTCTGAGATGGAATCTTGCTCTGTCACCAAGGCTGGAGTGCAATGGCGCAATCTCTGCTCACTGCAACCTCTGCTTCCCGGGTTGAAGCAATTCTAGTGCCTCAAACTCCCAAGTAGCTGGGATTACAGGCATCCGCCACCACACTCGACTAATTTTTGTATTTTTAGTAGAGGTGGGGTTTCTCCATGTTGGCCAGATTGGTCTTGCCTGGCCTGACCTCAAGTGATCCACCGGCCTCAGCCTCCAAAATGCTGGGATTAGAGGCATGAGACACTACTCCTGGCCAATAGTAGTTTTTCAAATGACAAATGAAACAGTTCCCACTAAATTTTAAGTGTCTTCTTTCCATTCTATTGGGGAAATATAGTTCCAACAATTGTTTTGCCTAGAAAGATTACCTTTGTTTAGACTGAGTTCTATTTGTGATTCATACCCACGCAGCGTGACAATATGATAAATAAAGGTGAGTGGAGAGACAGTAAGAAAATCAGAAAATTCCTTGGTTAATTTCTAATCAGACTATTAGTATGATATCACTATTCTATTTTATGTGTAGATTCCCAGGGCATTAGTTGTGGTTAAATTCAAATGCAAGTCTAATATCATATCATGTAAAATACAAATGATCTTTGAGCCTATAAAATAATAGACTATTACCACCATTTGTTAAAGTAGAAAATGAGGAGCTTTCAATCCCTGTACCCAGGACACTTTATTGAATTTATATATCTGAGTCCAGTAAATTTGACTTTGAAATATGTCTGCCACAGAAGGGTCTACATATAAAATTCAGGTCAAAATAAAATAAAAGCAAATCCTATCTTCTGATGTGAATTAAATTAGAAACTCTCAGAGCAATAGGATGAAAGAAAGATAATAAAGTTTTGGTAATGGAATTAACCATGAAAGAAACCCTCCCTTTCTGACCTCTTTTGAAACACTGTTTTTTTTTTTTTTTTTTTTTGGCTTCTGTGACAACACTCGCTCTTAGATGCGTATTCTCAGTAAACTGTACTGGCTCATTCTTTTATTGGAATCTCCTCTGGGATTTATCTCAGCCCCCTTTTCGTTTGGTTCTATCTCAGTGTCTTACTAGTGGGATCTCTTAGTCAGTGGCATCAACATGTCTAATACTGTCAAAGAGGCACATTTCAGGCCCCACCCCAGAATCTCAAAACTTATTTGCTAGATCAGAAACTCTGGAGAGAAGCTCAGCAAATCCTCTAGATGATTCTGAACGTACACTCAAGTTTGAGAACCTTTTCTCTCTCTTCTTATGAGGCTTTCTGATCCTTGACTACTGGCTTCAGGTGCAATGTACATACTGTGGAAGACTGTATTTTCCAAAGATGGTCACATACATATCTACATATCTCCTGTCTCAAAAACCCTTTCAGAACCTTGCTACACCTCTATCAAGAGGTGGAATCTTGGCTGGTCATGGTGGCTCTCGCTGTAATCCCAACACTTTGGGAGGATGAAGCAGGCGAATCACCTGAGGTCAGGAGTTCGAGACCAGCCTGGCCAACATGGTGAAACCCCATCTCTGCTAAAAATACAAAAATTAGCCAGGCATGGTGGTGGGCGCCTGTAATCCCAGCTATTTGGGAGGCTGAGGCAGGAGAGTCGCTTGAACCCAGGAAGTGGAGGCTGCAGTGAGCCGAGTCCATGCCATTGCACTCCAGCCTGGGCGACAAGAACAAAACTCCATCTTAAAAAAAATAAATAAAACAGGTGGAATGTCATTATTTTCCTCTTGAATTTGGGCAGATTTGTGACTTGCTTATAACCAATAATGCACAGTATAATTGAGTTTGAGTAATTTCTGAAAATAAGTCATAAATGGAGGGTCTTTTGTTTGGCTTGTTGGAACATCTCAACTTGGGTTCTTGCGCCACCAAGTAAGAAGTCTGACTTCCCTGAGTTTGCCATGCTGTAAGGAAGCCAGCTGCACAGGGACACAACATGAAAGATCTCTGCTCTAGTCAGCAGCCCTAGACTTTAGGCCCTTTCTGGTTAGGAACCAGACATGTGAGTGCAGGAGCCCTCAGCTGACTCCAGCCCCATTTGTGGAGCTGCTCTCCTAACTTTGAGTTTTTCCAGCTGTGGCCTGAACATCACAGAACAGAGTCAAGCCATCCTTGCTGTGTTTTTTCTGTGTTCTTGACTCATAGACCCCACGAGCACAATAAAATGATTCTTCCCTTCCCATAAAGTTTGAGGTGGTTTGTTACATATTGATAGTAACAGGAACATGCAGTAATGTCCAAATTTATATCTCTATTTCAAACTTCTATTTAAGGTCCAGAAATATACATCCAATTGCCTACCTGACAGTTCCACCTGGAAGTTCACAGGCATCCTAAACTCAAGAAGCAAATAAGAAAAAAAAAAAAAAAAAGAGGAAGAAGAAGACAAGAATTGATGAGTTAGAAAATCTTAAAACACACGCACACACATGCATTCACACACACACACACACAAACCAATATAATTAATTAATAAATCAAAAGGCTCATCCTTTGGTGGAAAAAAAATCTACAAAATAGATAAATGTCTAGCAAATCAAACTTTCATAAAAGAAGAAAGCAAAAATTCATAAAACGGAAAAGTTTAAATAACCACCAAAAAGGGGAAGAATTTAAAAGTAAGAGACTTCTTTGTATCACTCTACGTAAATAAATTTGAAAATCTATATAAAATGTTTAACTTTCTGGAAAAATGCAATTAATAAAATTGACTCCCATAGAGACAGAAGTTCTCTTCTGACAAATTTTCATATAAGAGTTAAAGAAAGTTGTCAAAGAGCTCTTCCACAAAAAAATACACTTGAAGACCAGATGGCTTCTTGCATAATGCTCCCAAACTTCACAAGGTTAGATATTCTCAATCCTATTTCACCATTCCAGACCACTGCAAAAGTAAGAAACCTCCAAATTTGTTTTATGAAATACATTTACATTGATATTAAATCTGACAAAGAATATACCAAATGTACTATAGTGCAATCTCACTTATGAATATCAATACAAAAATGTCAATAAATTAGAAACAGAATCCCACATCCTTATAAAAACAACATATGTCATGACCAAGTGGAGTTAATCATATTAATAACAGAAGAAAAGCAAGCAATTATCTTCATAGAGCATTAAAAACTTGTTTGTTAAAGTTTGGCTGGGCGCTGTGGCTCACGCCTGTAATCCCAGCACTTTGGGAGGCTGAGGTGGGCAGATCACCTGAGGTCAGCAATTTGAGACTAGGCTTGCCAACATGGTGAAATCCTGTCTCTACTAAAAAATACAAAAAGTTAGCCAGGTGTGGTGGCAGGTGCCTGTAATCCCAGCTACTCAGGAGGCTGAGGCATGAGAATTGCTTGAACCTGGGAGATAGAGGTTGCAGTGAGCCAAGCCGAGATCGCACCACTGCACTCCAGCCTGGGGCATAGAGCAAGACTCTGTCTCCATAAAAAATAAAAATAAAAAAATTGTCAAAATTCAACTCTCATTCATGCTTCAAAAAATACACTTGAAATAGAAATTGGCAGATGTCTCATTCATATTTAGCATATATATGTATTGGTGTCATATAAATCATATCTACCCTGATGAAAACTCTGTGGGGTTTCTCCTTGTTTTCAAATTGAAACCAGTATCTTTCACATGGTATTATGGACTGAATGGTTGTGTCACCCCAAAATTCTGATATTGAAACCCTAACCTCAAGGAGATGGTATAGGAGGCAAGGGCTTTGGGAGATAATTAGATCATGAGGGTGGAGCTCTCATGAATGGAATTAGTGCCCTTACGGGTGAAGACAGGGCAGCCTGCTTCCTCTCTGTGCTATCTGCCATGTAAGGATACAATGAGAAAATGGCCATCTGCAAACCAGGAAGTGAACCTCACCAGAAGCAAATCTGCTGACACCTGGATCTTAGACTGCGCTGCCTACAGAAATATGAGAAATGGCCTGTGTGTCCGTGAGTCATCTAGTGTTGACTACCTTTTCTAGCTTCATCTCTTATCTTTCTTCTGCTCATTTTCTGAACTCTAGCCACAACAGATGTATTTTTAGTTTCTTGAACCCACCGCTTTCTCTTGAGTGTCAGGGCCTTTGCTATTACCTTTCCTTGAATGTTCTCACCTCCATTCTTTTGATTAATTTGTATATGGTCTTCAGATCTTAGAACCAGGAATTTCTCCCCTGACTTTCACGACTGTGTCAGACTCACCCTTCCCCATTCCCAGTCATTACATGCTCTCCATGAAACACATAATTTCTTTCATAGGAGATTGCATGTTGGTACATAAATTATTTGTTCACTGTTAGTTGTGTTCCATGACAGCAAGCAGTGTATTTTATTACTTCTCGCCATTGTCTCAACAATGGTGCAGTGCCTAACACATAGTAAGCATTCTGGTATATTTGTAGACTGAATGAATTGATAAATTTCTAGGGAAACTAAGACAGTCATGATGTAGTCCAAAGCATACTGGAAATGAGGAAATAACATTTGGGTTCCTTCTCCACTCTATTTTAGCTATGGATCTTAATTCTGATAATTGCGTTTTACAGTAGAAGAATAATGTATTAGCAAACTTTAGAGCAACATACAAAAGAAATATGCTGTTATCTTTAACAACTTCAAAGTGTTCTTGATAGCTTAGCTTTATGGAACCAGGTGAAATGTATAGATATTAATGACATTATGCAATGCAAAAGTTTACAGTATCCAGGCATTCTAGGATGAAGTAGTAAAAAGGCTCTGCTGCTTAGTGACTTTGTGATCTTAGGACTTGAGGTCACACCTCTGAGCTTTGTGTGCTTCATTTAGAAAGATGACAATACTACTCATGGAAAGAGTGGAGGCTCAACAGAGGTAGAAAGCAGTGAAAGTTATTTTCCTCTTTACACTTTAATACAGTTTTGTGTGTGTGTGTGTGTGTGTGTGTGTGTATGTGTGTGATTGTCCAAGCCAGGAATTGTTCATTTTTCTAGGGCCCTAATTACGGATTTTCATTTTAGAGATAGGGTCTTGCTCTGTTGCACAAGCTAGAGTGCAATGGTATAATCATAGCTTCCTGCAGCCTCAAACTCCTGGGCTCAAGCAATCCTCCTGCCTTGGCCTCTCAGGCAGCTGGGACTACAGGCATGAGTCACCATTTGTGGATTTTAAATATGAAGAAAGGAACAAATTGAAGATATAACAGCTCTGGAGACCACTTCCAATGGTGTTTCTACTGTCCCTTTATCCTATTTTCTGCCCCAAACAACAATTAATTACATCAGCCACACTGGCTTTAGCCCTCTGCTTATATAATTCTTCTTTTTTCTTTGTTTTTCTTCTGTTTTGCTTTTCTAACTAAATATCTTGCTAGAACTTACCTTTCTATCACCCCCACATTTTTTTCTCACCACTAGTGTCTGTTTATAATGGGGAAACTGTTTTGGTGCTTTTAAAAAAGTCATTTTGGAGCAGAAATGATTGGCAGCATTGACAGTCTATCACAAATCCACTACCACATTTGAGGTGGCTTTAACTGATGGGTTTTGCCTCTGTTTTTCAATAGCAACATCAGATGGTAGGTCTCTTTAGAGATAATCTCCTCACAGGAGTGTTCCAAACATTGCAGTTTTACTGGCAGCAATTTGTGAATTTATCTTTGGGGAAGAGTATACACAGATCTCAATGTGACATATCTAACGACAACACATGCTAATTTAATTGTAAGGAGACTGATGGAAGTCTTATCAGATCCATAAGAGTCTTCGAGAACATGAGCATAATTCCTTAACATAAACACTCATTGAAATACTCTCAAATTTGCTCACTGGCATAGTCTGAAATTCAGTGATACTCGGAACTATGCTTGACTGATTTTTGGGTCTAGTATATTCTTTTTTTCTTTTCTTTTTTATTCTCGTTTCACTTTAATGATTATCCAAGACCTCTATAACAATTAACCCAGCAGATTTCCTTCACATTAATGACCAGAGTATAACTCTTTAAACCTTTGAGACACATGCTTCAGATTTTAAGTTTTGAGAGGTTTTCTTCTACTTGTTTTATTCTGTCATTGAAGCTTTTGAGTTTACTTTGTATTTCATCTGGTGATTTTTTTCAGTTTCAGAAGTACTGTCAGGTTCCTTTAAAAAATATCATTGCAGTGGGTAAATTGTTTCTGCAGACCCTTGTTTCCATCTTTTCCCTTTGTTCTTTTCCAAATGACTCTTGCACCTTGCCCATCGACTATATAATCAGTATATTCAATTCTCTATCAGTTTCTTTTGGATTGGGATCGGTTGCTGGAGAATTACTGGGTTCCTTTGGATGCGTCACATTTCCTTGCTTTTTCATGTTTCCCGTGTCCTTCCGCTGAAATCTGCTCATCCTGTGTTAATCGCTTCTTCCAAGTCTGTGAATTTGCTTTGCAGTGGGGGACTTCTTCCCGTTTAGCCCGTACCCGTAATGTCAGCTGCAGGCCGTCCCTGCCCACCCGATTTCTCCGTGCAGGCTGCCCGGCTACCTCTGCTCGGCTCCTCGGGCTCCCCGTGACGTCTCCGCTGAATCCCCGCGTTCTCTGTCCTAAGTGTGAAAAATCTACTGGTTCCTTTGATTGCCGCCCGAGGAGAGGCGCCTGCCGGGTGCATCTTCCCGGCCACCTTGAGCCTGTGGTTCTAGGTGGGAACAGGTCCCACGTGCGCGAGTTACTCAAGGGCGTTCCCTGGAGGCTCCTGGTCCTCTTTTTCTAAAAAATCTTAGAAGTATTTCCCTGCACACATCCCCCATCATCACCCCCACTCCCAGCCCCACCCTCTGCAGTGAAGCTGGAACAAATGATTCTTGAGGAGCATTGGGCAATCCCTAAATTCTTGCCATCAACACAGTCGGGGCTGCCCAGACTAACTTAGTGTTCCGGCTACTATTTCCTTGCCCAGAACAAAGAACAGGTCAGTCAGGCCAGGCCTTACAGGTTTATGTCTGTTTCAAATTGGTTAAAAATGACCACTTGGATTTGGTTGGATTTACTTTTTTCTTTGTTTTGCTATTCAATGAGCAAATTCATAGTGCACATAGTATGTCTGAAGTTATAGATCCAGGGGGACCTACTTCTCGGGGCCTCACTGGTCTCTCAGGGAGAGATGCTGGTACTTCCATGTTCTCAGGCGGCTGCGAGGAAGGAGGAGTCCACCTCATCCAAAGAGCCCAGACCCATTTAAAACAATTTTACGGTGAAGAAAGAAGTGATTCTCTGCATCTAAATCATGGCACCTCACCTAGACTGAACGCCTGGGTTCCAGATTCGTGATTTCCTGTCTTGCCATCATGAACTTCTGCAATGGATTTTTCTCCGCATCATCTGCCCTATCTGAAGTTTCGGTGCAGCAGGACTGGCCATAGCCATAAACCCAGAAAAATAGAATTTTTGAGGAAAATGACTGAGGGAAACGTACAAAGCAGAATAGGTTCCTAGGGTATTAATCTATGATCTATGATAAAAGGACCATTGAGAAAGTCCCTCTTTACCTTTAGGGAGTGATGGAAATAAATATAATGT
>NW_012107709.1:614159-707380 GCF_000951045.1 Mandrillus leucophaeus | reverse complement strand
CTTTAAACCTTTGAGACACATGCTTCAGATTTTAAGTTTTGAGAGGTTTTCTTCTACTTGTTTTATTCTGTCATTGAAGCTTTTGAGTTTACTTTGTATTTCATCTGGTGATTTTTTTCAGTTTCAGAAGTACTGTCAGGTTCCTTTAAAAAATATCATTGCAGTGGGTAAATTGTTTCTGCAGACCCTTGTTTCCATCTTTTCCCTTTGTTCTTTTCCAAATGACTCTTGCACCTTGCCCATCGACTATATAATCAGTATATTCAATTCTCTATCAGTTTCTTTTGGATTGGGATCGGTTGCTGGAGAATTACTGGGTTCCTTTGGATGCGTCACATTTCCTTGCTTTTTCATGTTTCCCGTGTCCTTCCGCTGAAATCTGCTCATCCTGTGTTAATCGCTTCTTCCAAGTCTGTGAATTTGCTTTGCAGTGGGGGACTTCTTCCCGTTTAGCCCGTACCCGTAATGTCAGCTGCAGGCCGTCCCTGCCCACCCGATTTCTCCGTGCAGGCTGCCCGGCTACCTCTGCTCGGCTCCTCGGGCTCCCCGTGACGTCTCCGCTGAATCCCCGCGTTCTCTGTCCTAAGTGTGAAAAATCTACTGGTTCCTTTGATTGCCGCCCGAGGAGAGGCGCCTGCCGGGTGCATCTTCCCGGCCACCTTGAGCCTGTGGTTCTAGGTGGGAACAGGTCCCACGTGCGCGAGTTACTCAAGGGCGTTCCCTGGAGGCTCCTGGTCCTCTTTTTCTAAAAAATCTTAGAAGTATTTCCCTGCACACATCCCCCATCATCACCCCCACTCCCAGCCCCACCCTCTGCAGTGAAGCTGGAACAAATGATTCTTGAGGAGCATTGGGCAATCCCTAAATTCTTGCCATCAACACAGTCGGGGCTGCCCAGACTAACTTAGTGTTCCGGCTACTATTTCCTTGCCCAGAACAAAGAACAGGTCAGTCAGGCCAGGCCTTACAGGTTTATGTCTGTTTCAAATTGGTTAAAAATGACCACTTGGATTTGGTTGGATTTACTTTTTTCTTTGTTTTGCTATTCAATGAGCAAATTCATAGTGCACATAGTATGTCTGAAGTTATAGATCCAGGGGGACCTACTTCTCGGGGCCTCACTGGTCTCTCAGGGAGAGATGCTGGTACTTCCATGTTCTCAGGCGGCTGCGAGGAAGGAGGAGTCCACCTCATCCAAAGAGCCCAGACCCATTTAAAACAATTTTACGGTGAAGAAAGAAGTGATTCTCTGCATCTAAATCATGGCACCTCACCTAGACTGAACGCCTGGGTTCCAGATTCGTGATTTCCTGTCTTGCCATCATGAACTTCTGCAATGGATTTTTCTCCGCATCATCTGCCCTATCTGAAGTTTCGGTGCAGCAGGACTGGCCATAGCCATAAACCCAGAAAAATAGAATTTTTGAGGAAAATGACTGAGGGAAACGTACAAAGCAGAATAGGTTCCTAGGGTATTAATCTATGATCTATGATAAAAGGACCATTGAGAAAGTCCCTCTTTACCTTTAGGGAGTGATGGAAATAAATATAATGTCGATGAAAGCATGCAATTTCAGAGTATGTGTACTCTGACTGGAAGAAAGCGAGAAGGTAATGCTGTCAATAGAGAGTCAGCTACTCTGCCCCTGCGCAGGCCACCTTCAGGAAGGCACCAGCTAACTGTCCCATTTAAATAGCCGCTTGGTTACGACTTCATCTGAATGTTAATGATTTCCTTATTCATAAAGTCTTAGGTGTTCACCAAGCAGTGGCGTCTTGCCTTTCCTTTTCATAAGCTCTCTTTTGACTACAAGTATGCACAACATTTATTAATTCATCTACTCTATTCAGATGCATTTGAAGCCAGGGTCTTCTTTCCGCTTTCCTTTTCAATGAAAAGAAACTAAAATTGAAAAGAAATCTTTCATCTCACCACCTTTCCCTTGAATGTGAGAGCTTTTCTGCCACTCATAACCTCTCGTGGAGTTGTTGAGTAGGTTTCCTTACAAAGTAAGGCAGTGTATTTTGCTTTCAGAGAATAAAGAATGATTTTTTAAAATACCATACATCATCAAGTAGATTTCCATTAGCACTGTGGTCAGTTTTATTAAATGGTATGAATACCTCTATTATGTGCTAGAAGCACTCATTCTCCTTTCAGAAGTACATTGAAAATAATTTGATGTCAATTTCCATGGTGACAGAAGAGAAGAACATCACTAAGAACCATAGTAAGTATATATACACACACACACACGCACGCACATATGAGTTATTGTGGAACACTGAGTTGGTCCTTTTGTGTCAAGAGTTCTCTGTTTTTTGTTATTATCATTTCATTACCTGAGAAGAAAAAATGCTTCTTAGAAAAATGTAGGGCTATTATTGAATCACATCCTTTTTTTTTTTTAGACAGAGTTTTGCTCTTGTTGCCCAGGCTGAAGTGCAATGGCACAATCTCGGCTCACCACAACCTCCACCTCCTGGGTTCGAGCAATTCTCCTACCTCAGCCTCCCGAGTAGCTAGGATTACAGGCATGTGTTACCATGCCGGGCTAATTTGCTATTTTTAGCAGAGACGGGATTTCTCCATGTTGGTCAGGCTGGTCTCGAACTCCTGACCTCAGGTGATCAGCCCACCTCAGTCACGCCGTTCTCCTGCCTCAGCCTCCCGAGTAGCTGGGACCACAGTTGCCTGCCACCACGCCCGGCTAATTTTCTGTATTTTTAGTAGAGACGGGGTTTCACCCTGTTAGCCAGGATGCAGGCCAACCAATTTTTTTCATGAAATAATGTTTCAAAAGAAGAAGAAGATTTTCATAATAGAACTCCTTCTGGATGGAAAGGGTTTTATATAAGGTGTCAGTTCCTAAGATTCTCTTTACTTTGCCAAATATCACTTAACCATGTTTTTTATTGTTTACAAAGCAGAGAAACTACTGGTTAAGTACTATATTGATATACCTTCCTGTCATTCTTTTCTTCCACTATTTGTGCCTACTTGGTGTCACACGTTAAACCTATGTGAAAATGGATATATTCATTATTTTTATTGGTGCAGTAGGTTGCGAGGGATGTAATTAACCTGTTTTGCTCTCTCTGAGTCCAGAATCACACCAAAAATTGTCAGATAGGGACCTCCCAGTCCAGGTAGGATCTATATCATGTTTTAAAGAACTTTACAGAGTCAAGACTTCCAAAAGGAGACATACAATTAGTTGAACATGAATGAGCTCACACTATTGGTTTACTCTCTATTTTACCTTATTAAATACAATACCTGCTCTGGTCAAGACACCTCTCAGTTATTCCACATAAAGAAACTCATGAAGAACCTGAAGCCTGTAGCCAGATGTATCTAATGTACTTTTCTCCCTCCAAGTCCTGCTTGCATTCTCTGCTTTCATTATCCTGTGGCTGTGTCCTTCTTCCTGCCTTCATCCCGTACCAGTCTCTATTAAAATGGTTTCTTGCTTCTCTCACAACTTCTACTGCTTTTTGCAGAAATTCATTAATCTTCCTTCCTGTAGTGATCTCTTATGTGTCTAAGGAAGTTCAGCTTTGTGCTCTTCTCTCTCTGAACATTGCTGGACTCAGTTACTGAGAAAGCTCTAGAGATGGCTTTCTTTCTGCTTGCCAGTAACTCTTTTGTACCTTTTCTATAGTTAGCAGAAGGGATTTCCTTGTCTTCAATTTTCTCCAAGTTGGACATGACTCAGAAATGACTGTAAAATCAGAGAGGGATTATGTTCTTATGGCCACCTCTGGCTTTGGGATTTACTTCCACTTAATTAACCCAGGTAATGGATTATTTGACTGTCTTTAGCAGCTGCTCCTCTTCCACGTGGTGATATGGGGTGCAGCGATGGAGTTGGACCTTTCCCTGATTTACACACACTGAGACCTACAGAGAGAAGAGTACATCTCACTGAAGACTTACAGGAAGTTACATTGTAGAAATTTAAAAACTTGAAATTGTATATTAGATGTCCTTCTTCTGAAAAAGTCTTTTAACTACCCTACCACTTGAGATTTTTCCCTAATCTGTCATTATTTATTTTCTATTATTTATCTCTCCTTTTCTCTTACCTCTCTTCCTCAATTTTTCAAGACTTCTCCCTTCCAAATTCTTCTATTTGACAGAACAATTGGTTTACTCCTTTGCCTCTACTCTGAGGCTCAGTCCCAAGCTTCCCCAAACCCACCATAGTGCTCAGGTGAACATAAGCACCATCTGCTTCACTAACAGTAACGCGGAAGCCGGGCAAAGAACTTGAAATTTCACTTAATAGGAATGTAGCTATGATTTCATATCTATTTTTCTACTATCCTGGTTATAGTTTCATTATAGTTTACATGGATTTGAATAAAATCTGCATCATATTCAATTTGTGACATTTCATTTTGAAAAGGATTTGACTAAAGTAGAATTAGAGGAAGAGAAAGTTGAAAAAAATTAACTATAAGCAACTCTTATGATAATTGAGATACATTAATCTGGAAAAAGACCCACTTGAGCAAATGAGAAAAATTAGCATATTCATCACTTATTAGAAATATTCCTATAGAAAGTACTTAATGTGCTACCATTTCTTAAAGGGTTAAAAAATATGAACCACATTTATTAACTTCATAGTTATAGAAACTGGTGGCAGTAATTTTGTTGTAATTAAGTCAAATAAGGCTTTCATTCTAAAAATGTAACTGCAAATGGAAGTAAAATCTAATTTGAGAGAACAGTTTACCCACTGTCCCTGAAAAGTGACATAAAATTCTTCATAGGATAACACAAACTCTGGTGTGACCTTGGAAAGAGTGGACACAAAATGCTGCCTATACATTTTTGTGTTCAGCTCTTTGAAACAAACAAAGTTTATCCAAAAAGTGTGCCATGATGAGTACGTGACTGAGCCTTCCAGAGTGGAGCCAGTTACATAATTTGGATTCCCTTGAGAAGGATATTTGATGACATGATCATGGGTCCAATTTCCTGATTATCCCAAGAGAAATGCTGGTCAGCATTTAATTTATTTTGGGAAAGGGAGGGTAATCCAGTGTGTGTCTCAGGCACTTGCCAATTCTCCTGTCTGAGGCCAAATTACTTCAGCCAGCTGTCTTGGCCTTCTAAAGCATTTCAAACCCTGCGCTGGCCATACTTCACCACTGATCATTACCTCTGGCAGAAACTGCAAAACAGACGTGACCTCAGGGCAGGCTTACTCCTAATGACATTGGAGGATGTAGAAGCACAAGTCTACTTTACTCTGAGGTCACTATTAGAACATGCAGAACTCTGTAGTCACTCTGGTTGTAACAATAAATATGGGAGTTCCATTTTATTTACCCATGTTATAATCTTTTTATTTGGTAAGATTAGACGAAACATCGAAAGCAGACTTAGACGGTTTTGTAAAAATTGATTTTTTTGGACATGTACCTTTTCTCCATTTACTCAAGGCATCTATAACTCAGTAACAACCCAGACTCATTAGTAAACATAATTTGAATATGGTTGGAGAAATTGAGTGAAGAATTTGATATTTGTTCAAAATAATTTCAAATCGCTCTACATTCAAAGACAATAAGGTTTTGAAATAAGACTAGTTATACTCTTACTATAATTCCTGTCCAAGGCACTTTTTCAAAGTGTCTTGGAAACATTCATTCATTCAAAACATATTCATCGAGTAATCTACCATGTATTAGACAATTATCTGGATATGAGAAATACAATCACAAATTAAACAGATAGGTGCTAATCTTCACAGAGCTAATTGTTTCTGGGGGAGGTAGCCACAAAACAAGTTAAAAATAGACAAAAATGTTCAAGTCTAGTAAGTGCCAGGAAGAGAACAAACAAGGAGCTTAGAGGGAGAAGAGCAGAGGCCATTTTAGGGATGTTTCCAAAGAGGCCATGTGGACCCTGAGATCCAAAGGCAGAAGGAGTAAAGGAGGCAAAAGCAATCCATGCAGAGAAAAAGAGTAAGTAAAAGCCTAGAGATGGGATAAACCAAAATAAACAAGAGGGACACTGGAATAACATGAAGTTGTAGAGAGAGAGAGGGTTTGAGGCACGCATGCATGGATTTATAGACCATAGCCAGGTGTTTGGGTTATATTCTAAGTAAAATGGACAGTCCAATAAAGAGGGCTTTTATTTTTATAATATGATTCCATTTTTGTTTTTAAAAAGGCTATTTTTTTTTTCACTTGAGAGTGGAAAAGTTTGGAGTAGATAGAAGGAAACAAGAAAAGAAGTAGAGAGACCAATTAGATGACAGTTGTAGAAATCCAGGAAGGAAGTGACTTAAGATAGTGGCTGTAGGAATTGAGAACAACAAAATATTTGAGATACGTTTTAGAGGTTGAATGTTGAGAAATGGTTAATAGATTGGATATGGGTGAAGCAATAAGTATAAAGATGACTGTAGTTTTCTGCTAAAATAATGTGGAAGAAAATGGAAACAAGACAGAGAGACCTGTGTCTTATCTGGGGAATGGCAGTTTTATCCAGAACCAGTCTGTAGGCTACAATCGTACATATTTATTTCACAGACATGTGGGTCTACATAGGAAAAAGAATCTGATGAAGAGTGCCTTTCTTGTGAAGACTGGAAAACAAAGTTCTGGGGACCATTCGTCTTATTTTAGGTGACAACAAAAGCTCTCCTTGACCTAACTCTAGTTGGGTTCCCGTAGGCCCTCAAGGCCCTGACCTTTGGCTCTCTACTTGGCTGGTTTACTCCTGTTTCAGCAAGAATAGTGCTGAATTCGTTTAGTAAAAATTTCCCATTCTTGATATGTGTTTAAATTCCTCATTCCCTGGCCTCAATATCTTACTCTCTGGCCTGCCTTCAGCAAGAATCCTAAGTGGTTGGTCTAGCAAGAATTCCCCTAGCCTTGATGTTTCCTCTTAGTAACTTTTTAGCCTCTGATTACCCAATCCTACTCCTCGGCTATAAATCTCCATTTGGCCTTGCTGTTTTCCGAGTTGAGCCCAAGCACTCTCCCTTACCTCAGAACTCCATGGTAACAGCCCCCTTGCCCCTACCGAATAAAGTCCGCTTTACCCATCTTTAGCAATTGTCATGAATATTTTTTCTTTAAAAGTGGAGAAAAAAAAGAAAGCAGTCAGGAAAGAATGAGAAAGTACAGCAAGAGGTAAGAGTTTGGAAAAATAGAAGTGAATGAATATTTTTAAATGGTGGGAGGAGAGCCATCAGCAGAGAGAAGTGATGGCTAAGTGCCTTGTAAGTGAGAATATTGGATGACAGAGACTGGGGAGAAAGATTCTGCATCTCCGCCAACACACCCGCCCACTCCTCCTCCTCTTAGAAGAAAAGGCAAAGTCTCCCACACTAGGGGCTTTCCTTCCCCTATCCTCCCAGCCACACAAGTTGTTTTCCTGTTAAAATAAAATTTCTCTTTTAAATTCCACAAATCCCCAGCATGACGATTCTGTAGAAAAGGAAATATTGTGGAAACATTTGCTTACCTCAGGAAGCACTGACTTTGTATCATTCAAGACCCTGGAACCGAAGCATGTGTACTTAGGAGGAAATTACTATAGATATCCCACAGAGCTAGCATGCTGAGATCATTGTCATTCCAATGACACTTGCGTTTCCATTACACTTAAAGCTCTTAATTATTTTGAATGCACTTTCAGTGACATGTAAAGCTGATCAACCTGAAACTTTCCAAACACACACACACACACACACACACACACACACACACACACACCCCTACGAAGGGGCACATGTAAGATAAACTCAGACTACTCTGGGTATTGATTGAGTGTGATGTTTTTCATTCTGGATTTAATTCCTCAAGGATTCTAATATAAATCTGAATGCAGATTTGACTCAATTTACAGTGTACCTCTCTAAGAAAATGGTTAAAGCATTGACAACTCAAAATCCATGTAGATCATTTTAACATTACTTGCCCCCTGAATTCGATGTTTTTGAGTATACTGGCTTATATCCATTTCTTAAATAGTTGTACTGTGCATGCATTTCTTATATTCCTAACAATCCAAAAGACATTCTCTAAAAATGTGGTCCAGAAGTTGCCCCTTCTTTGATGTATTCTCTTTCTTTTTCTCCAGAATATTGGTGGCAATCTGCCTTGGGCAGTGAGAAGGAGTAGAGTACAGGATATAATTTCAGTATCTTTGGTCTCTAGCTTTAGATTATTCATCCAAAAGTTATAACAAAGGTTAAGAATCCCTCATCGACCAAATGGTCTTTGGTATTGGAATTGCAGGTGTCTCGTTAACAGTTTGATCAAGTCATAGTCATTTCATCAGGCAAACTCCTGGTGGGTGTGAGGAGCCTCCTTCACATAATGCAGTCCCACAGCTATCAATCAGTTCTCTAGGGTTTTGCCCACTTGAATGGAAATAATACCTAACCGTAGCATTTATCATCAAGTCCAAAGTACTTTTCAAGTGTGAGTATTCTTCTATCACTGAACCAGGAGAAGCCTGTAAAATAAATTGTTAGGGGGAAAAAAGGTTCCTTTGTCCTTTGGGTCTTGAACTAAAAGGAAAAGCTTTCTTGCAATAACCTACAGCCGAATCAGGGCCATCAGGTAAATCAGAAAATAGGACTTTTGCAAAGGCTAGGCAGATGTCTGAAATACATTTGCAAAAATGCAAGCTTTTCTAGGATTTGTTTTTCAGTTTCAGACTTGAAATTCAGCTAGAGTTTTGAGCAAAGTCCAGAAATGATATTTAGAACTTTTTCAAACTCTGAAACCCTGAGGTCTTCCTATTCTATCCATATTTTTCTTTTAACAGTCAACGGCCCTAAAACATAAAACACAAAACAAAATGTACACACTCTCCAAACAACCAAAAATGTCTCTCACAAGGAATATGAAACAGAAGTTTGTCAGTTATAAACATAATTACAAACAGGTGCACATAGAACCTGAGAAAATACAAATATCCTTTTCATCTCTTGATAATAATCACTCTTGTCAGGTATTTCTGGTATCAAATGTTGGTTCTATCTTGCCGAAGTCTTGCTTTCTCTTGCTTCACAATTTTTCTTCTACATTTGATTTCTCCTCTCTATTTGTAACACTTCTATACTTCCAATTTTCTTCTGTATTTGGGCTTGATGGCTTTTAATATCACATTGTCTCATAAACTGAATAGCAGTTTGGGCTTGATGGCTTTTAATGTCATGTCTTCCAATAAACTCAATAGCATTTTGTGCAGGTTTGTGTAGGTTTCACTTACTCACACATTCAGGTGTGTGTGAGTAGGTAAAAGCACCAATCTCTTTTAAGCAGCAATATTAATATGACCACATATTGAAGGAATTTGTTGTTATATGAAATTAAACAGTGGTGGCAATTTCTAGTTCTCACAAAACACCTACATAGGATTTCTTTTCAAATCGTAAAAGCAAACATAGAATAGCATCTTGCGCATGCTGTGTTTGAAAACTCTTCCACACTGGCTGAGTCGCAATTTATTTTTTCTGCAAGCTGAGTTGCCACCACTATTGTATGTGTTGGAGAGACTGCTTGAGCAGAAAGTCTAACATTTTTCCTCATTCTTATTGTTTACTTATAAGGATCTGCCAAAGAGAGATGCACTTCGCATTCATGACTGACAAAAAAATTTAAAAAATTAATTAATTTGATGATTGGGGAAATTATTATGTAGATGCACTTCAAGAATTCCATACGTGGTCTATAAAATAAGACAAAGTAGCTGCTGCTGGCTTTGGATCTATAAGCTGTACTTAGTCACAAGACTCATTTCTAAGGAAAAATCGTAAATAAATAATACTAACTCTGTGACCATCTGACACAGTTATGTGATATTTGAAAGTGTTTGAAACTACTTACCATAATCAGGGCTTTTCCAACTTTTCTAACTTAGCAGCAGAGAAAAGTAAATATGAACCCTTGGGCAATTCAGGGGATAGTCTGTTGCTCTAAGTATGAAATGTCTTTGAAGTCTCATAAATATTCATGAGTATTTTACATTCTATACATGTAATATACCTGTTTATTTCAATACAGAATTAATATGTCCCCTACCTCCTTGAATAAAAAGATGCTGGAAGAGATAACCAACTTTATTCGGTGACTTTCAGTAGCTGCCATGATTCTGCCAACATTGCCAGGGTGTATCCCTGGTGAAGAGGCTTGCAGTGATCTGTCCATCTTGTCATAACAACCCCTTAGAGTATTCTAAGGAGGTAGCTCTTGTTATCCTTAGTTTACAAACATAGGAACTGGGGCTTAGAATTTTTAAGTAACTTGATAGAGGTAAGCTGTAGTTTCTCAATTCCAAGCCCCACTGCTCTTGTCATGGAATTGAGCTGCCTGCATAAATAAATCAACTTGTATCCTCAGCGCTCTCAATGGAGCCAAAAATAAAACCTCTTCTGTCAGCACCTCACTGCTGCTCCCACCCCCTCATCCCAGCCCAAGAATTTTAGAGATGTTACATAAGACTGACATTTTTCAACTGGCCTGTTTTTGCTTCAAATAAGCTCTCAAAAATGTCACCAACATTTGGTAGTTTTCAGAGTGGGGAGCAGGGATAGAAGGAAAAACACGTACACATGGGCCTTTTCTCTTCAAGTTAATTCACTTTATAAATCACTCACTTGCTCACTCACTCTCCATCTCATAGACAAGCATGCAGTCACCAAAATGGTAGGCGCCATGTTCTATGCACTGTGCTATGAGATTTAGTTGCTCTCTGCAGACAAATCACAATGTAATTTTTCTCTCTTCTTGATTCACTCATATCTCTCTCATAGACTAGTGAGTGGAATAGACAGACAACTAAATATAGAAGATGACACAGTGCAAACAGCTCTTTCATAGAGATATGCCCAGGATTTTATGAGAACACGGGAGGTATACCAAAACAAGAATGATCAGTCAGGGCAGCCTTCTGGGAGAGTGGTAGTGAGCTGAAATTTGAGGGGTGAGTAGGAGTTGACTAGACTAATCAAGGCAGAGAGGAAGGAGACGCGAATGGTTCAGGGAGGTCACACTGGTTTCCTCATGTTGCTAGTTCTAATCCCACATAGAATTAACCAGAGAAATATGTTGAGATGGATTTGTAGACCTGCTATAGTCTCTATTGGGAAAAGCTCCCAAATCAAACTGTGATGTGTACCACTGGGGGACTAAGGAGAGTGTCAAGCATTTGCCAATTCAGCCTTATTCTCGAGGGCTTGTTGGAAGGGAACCAAAATGGAAGATTCAGATTTAATTATTATGACATGGAAAGAAGTAAGAGTGATACAAAGCAACAATGGCAATATATTGCAGAATGAGAGGACATTATATGTTTGTTCCAGTCTTTTGTGTATTCTTACATTTTCTTATTTAATGGAAGAAAGATGTTACTGTATTTTTCCTGTGAGATTCTGAAAATGCCATTGTTCTTATTTGCACATTTTTTATCTATTTGCTACCATGGTCACAATATCATCTTTCTTATTTATATGAAGTATTTTGAGAAACCTTTGATATGGGAAGACTATGATCTATTTGTTAATGTATTATACATAAGCATGGTTTGGATCTATTTTATCTAAACCTGTGCTATCTTTTCAACTGCGAGTTTGCATAAAAACGTATTTCTAGTGCCCTTAGAATACATGACATTTTATCAAAAGTGACCTGTGTGCTCCTGTATGTTTCTCCTGCAACGATGCCTCCTGGGTTTCCCGTAACAAAGAATCTGAAGCTTCTGAGAGAAGTTAATGTTCTTTCTTTTGAAGACTGTGAGTTTGTGGGATCACACACTAGGTAACTGAAACCTGAAACATCATAAAGGTATTTTCAAAACTCAGGCATTCTGTGAATGAGACATGAAATGAATTTCATGCGCATCAGTTCCCCGGAGCCTTGTCACAATAGATAAGGCCAAATAGAAGGATACAGCATTACTTCTTGTGGGCTACTGAGCAGCAGAGTTAATAACTGAATCATAATTTCACTCCAGGACATAGAAGCTGCTATATCCTGTCCTCTTTTGATCCCTTTATCCATAATAACAAAAGTAGGAATACTTTTAAATCAGACAAAATGATGAATACATCCATCTGCGCTCTCTTATAATTTGGCTTAAACACTTATTCAAAATCACTTTGTCTGGATGGGCTTCTCAAATTAATCTCACCATCTGATAACTTAAATATTTCATTTATGCAATACATTGATTATATTAATTGTCCCAGTTGTCCATCACCACCACCACCAATCATATTGGCGCCTTCTGCAATGTGACTTAGCAGAGCACAGCATTCAGAAAATATATTTCCCTGATCCTTGATTTAGAGTTCAGCCATGCGACTAAATTTGGCCAGCATATGTTCACAGTTGTGATGCAAGTAGAGGCTTGTTAAAGTACCTGCCATTTCCATCTCTTCTTTTGCTTTGCTCTGACTTTGCTATAAGAACATGTCCAGACTAGCCTGGTAGAGAATGAAAGACATGTGACCCAGGTGTCCCTAGTGCCCCAATTGATAGCTAGCCAACCACCAGACATCATTACTATGGAAATAATCCATAGATATTTGACTAACCCTGCTGAGCTCAGCCTACATTGGCTGAATCCTACAGACTCATGAGTTAAATCTATATGTATTGTCTTATGACATCAAGATTGTTTGCTTGTTACACAGCTGTAGCATAGCTCAGGATAATTTCTATTGTTTCTTTATATTTATATTATTTTAGAATTTATAGTATAGGTATATATTTATATTACAGTCTTGTCATATGCACTAAACCTATTCCATTATCCTCCTCTGTCCTTATTAGCCTTAAAGAACTTTCTATAAAGGGACTTCAAAAATCTCATGGAAAAATAAAATTAAAGGATAAAAATAAAAATATCGAAATTGTTTCACAACATAAGCTCTGGCAAGTTAAACACACTTTTGTAAGCAATGATATCAGCCATTTAGTTCATCCTAAGGAATTGAGGGTCCTGGGAAATTAACTATGTAAATGCAATATTTTTCAATGATTAACAGAAGAAAAATGGATGCTCTTTAAAGATTTATTTATTTATTTATTTATTTATTTATTTATTTTGAGACACAGTCTCTGTCACCCAGGCTGGAGTGCAGTGGCATGATCTCGGCTCACTGCAACCTCCACCTCTGGGGTACAAGCAACTCTCCTGCCTCAGCCTCCTGAGTAGTTAGAGTTATAGGTACCTACTACCATGCCCAGCGAATTTTTGTATTTTTGTTAGAGATGAGGTTTTGTCATGTTGCCCAAGCTGGTCTTAAACTCCTGACTTCAAGTGATCCACCTGCCTTGGCCTTTCAAAGTGTTGGGATGACAGGCGTGAGCCACTATGCCAAGCAAAAGATTTTTTTTTAAGATTAGGAATCAAAAAGAAGTTAGAGATGTCAAATGAAGACTGTGAGGTGGGTGTCTAATGATTTCCTACTGAAAATCCTGCACAATTATCCTTGTTTGATGAGATAAATAAGCAGGGGCATTGTAGTGGTGGAGAGGGACTCTCTGGTGAAGATTTCCTGGGCGTTTTTCAGCTCAAGCTTTGGCTTTCTCAAAGCACTCTCATAAATAAGCAGATGTTATCATTCTTTGGCCAACCAAAATGTCAACAGCAAGATGCTTCAGCATCCCGAAACACTGCTGCCATGACCTTTGCTCTTGATGTGTCTGCTTTTGTTTTGACTGGGCCACTCCCACCTCTTGGTAGCCATTGCTTAGATTGTGGTTTGTCTTCAGTGTTGTACTGGTAAAGTCATGTTTCATCTCCTGTTACAATTCTTTGAAGAAATGTTTCAGGATCTTGATCCCCCTCATGTAAAATGTCCATTGAAAGCTCCACTTGTCTACAGCTAATCTAGGCACAACAGTTTTGGCACCCACCAAGTGGAAAGTTCACTCAACTTTAATTTTTCGGTCAGAATTGTGTAAGCTGAGTCAGTTGAGATGTCTATGGTGTTGGTTATTGTTACTGCTATTAATAATTGGTCCTCTTCAATTAGGGCATGAACAAGATTAATTTTTTCCTTGAAAATTGATGTGAATGGCGTGCACTTCAAGCTTCATCTTCAACATTGTCGTGTCCCTTCTTAAAACTAGTTATCATTTGCATAATGCTGATTTCTTTGGGGCACTATCTCCATAAACTTTTGTAAAGCGTCAGTGATTTCACCATCCTTTCACCCAAACTTCACCTTAAATTTGCTATTTGTTCTTGTTTCAGTTTTAGCAGACATCATGTTACTCTGATAGGGGTTCCTTTCAAACTGATGTCTTACCCTTCTTAGTGCCTCAAACGAGATTCTGTTCAGATACGTTATAACAAGTTAGTACGAGTTTATTCTGGTGCAAAAAAAATTGAGATCCATGCACAATTTTTTCATAATACACATCTTTCATGAACATTTTAAAGACCCTTCATATTTGAGACCCTACAATATCACATGGTTCTTTGCCTCCTCCTCCCAAAATGATCATGTGGACTAAGGTTGCATATCTGTTCTAAGAACAGACAAGCCATTGCCTGACTGGCAGCTAATCAGATTCCATGTCTATTATGAAGAAAAAAATTGAATTAAGTCAGCTAAAATGCTTGCTGAAGCTAATGCAGTGACTGAGAGATAGAAATGCTAGCCATGGTGAACCATGTGCATGGTTACTTAGTAGATAAAGAAGGTCGTGAAAGAGAAGCTAATATATCAGATAAAGCATAGATGAGAAATCCTGTGGCTACTGAAAAACATCAAGGATGGCTTGTGCCTTAATGCTCTCTAGTCTCCAGGTCTGGCTTTTCATAGGCATGACCATGAGTCCAATCTTTGACTCTAAGATATTCTCTTTCACCTTCAGTAACCAGCCAGATTTCACTTTCTCCACTTTTTAAAAATAAAACTTAAATTTTTAGAACAGTTTTATATTTATAGAAAAAATGCAAAGATAAGACAACAGTTTCCCAGAAATCTACATCTAATTCTCCCTATTATTGCTTTTATTAACATCTTCCATCAACGTGGTACATTTGTTACAACTAATAAGCCAATACTGTTACAGCATTATTAACTGAAGTTCATAATTTATTCAGATTTCCTTAGATTTTATTTAATATCCTTTTTTTTTGGTTCCAGGATCACATCTAGGACACCACATTACATTTAGTTGTCATGTCTCTTTAGGCTTCTCTTGGCTTTGATAGTTTCTCAGACTGCTTGTTTTAGAGGACCTTGATAATTTTAAGGACTGCTGGTCAGGCGTTTGTAGAATGTCTCCAAGTGGGATTTGCCTGTTGTTGTTGTTGTGTGTGTGTGTGTGTGTGTGTGTGTTTGATTAGACTGGGGTAATGTGTTTTGGAGAGGAAGTTCACAGAGATAAAGTGCCATTCTCATCACATTGCAAGAGCACATCCTATTGACTAGGCATGGCGGCTCACACCTATAATCCCAACATTTTGAGAGGCTGAGGTGGGAGGATTGTTTGAGTGCAGGAAGTCAAGACCAACCTGGACAATACAGCAAGACCTCACCACTACAAAAACTAAAACAATTAGTCAGGCATTTTGGTGCATGCCTGTAGTCCCAGCTACTCAGGAGGTGGAGGCAAGAGGATCACTTGAGCCCAGGAGTTCTAGGCTGCAGTGAACTATGATTGCACGACTGCTACAGTCGTACTATGAGTGCACCACTGCATGTCAGCCTGGGAAACTGAGCAAGACAACACCTTGTTTTGTAAAGAAATAAATACAAAATTTTTAAAAAATAAAAAATAAATAAGAGTACCTGTGGCTGGGTGCAGTAGCTCACGCCTGTAACCACAACACTTTGGGAGGCCAAGCCCAGCAGATCTCCTGAGCTCAGGAGTTCAAGATCGGCCTGGGCAAATGAGTGAGACCCCTGTCTCTATAAAAAATACAAAAATTAGCCAGGCATAGTGGCATGTGCCTGTAGTCCTTGCTACTCAGGAGGCTGAGGTGGGAGAAGGGCTTGAGCTTGGGAAGAAGAGGTTGCAGTGAGTCAGGATCATGTCACTGCATTTTAGCCTGGGGAACAGAGCCAGACACTGTCTCAAAAAAAAAAAAAAAAAAAAAAAAGAGTACATGCTACTAACATAACTTATTATTGATGATGTCAACTTGATCACCTGGGTGAGGTAGTGTTTGATAGGTTCCTCCACTATAAAGTTAGCCTCTCTTCCCTTGCTTTCTATACTGTACTCTTTAGAAGAAAGTCACTATGTGTAACCTACAGCTAAGAAATGGGGAATTATGTTCCCTCTCCTTTAGGTCAGAGTATCTACATAAATTACTTAGAATTCTTCTGCAAGGGACATTTTTAAATTCTCTCCTATGTATTTACTTATTCAATTACTTATTTATATTCATATAATGAATACATACACTGTTATGAATATTTATTTTATACTTGCGATTATAACCCAGTATTATGCTATTTGTTTTATTGTTTAAATTTTTTCGTCTTTGCCTATTGGAAACTCTTCAGTTGGCTCCTGTGTCCTTTTGGCATTTGTTTTTTTTCTCTCTCTCTCTTTTTTAGCACTTTCTTACCTTCTGGCACTATAAGATGTTCCCCCTGCCACTGTTTACTGGAGCTAATTTGAGCAGTTCTCTTGCTTGCAATCACCAAGCTTAACCAGAACATAGATTTCCTTGGATTCTTAGTTGCATGTTCTTACTATTTTATTTTCTTAGCTCTATGTGCTAGTGTGTGCATTTGTTCATTGTGTGTGTGTTTTCATGTGTTCATTAGGTGGAAAGGCATGCCAGAAAGAGAGACTTATGATGAGATAGAGGACTGAAAAAACAAAAAACAAAAAACAAAACAAAACAAAACAAAACAGGTTAGGAAATACTGACTTCTGGAATACCCAAGGGTGAAGTCAGTGAAGAACAAAGCTATTCTTGCTTTGCTCTACTTCCTTGCCAATGAAGAACACAGATACATCTTAGCAGAGATGTTTAAGAGCAATTATAACTTACACTAATTATAATGTGGTAACTGCCATTATTTCTAATATTTTAGCTGTGTATTAATAGCATGGACTAATAAAATCATGCTAAAATATGTCAAAATATCAGTAGGATGTTATCTTTTAGACAGAATGGTGGAGCAGAAGTTATTTCAGAAGGATTTGTTCCACAGTGAGTCCAGAAGGAGAGAATTCACGTATCAGATTAATGATGGCTGGGTGCAGTGGTTCATGCTTATAATCCTAGTCCTTTGACCAGCTGAGGTGGGAGGATTACCTGAGCCCAGGAGTTTGTGCCAGACTAGGTAACATAGGGAGACCCCAGTCTTCACAAAAATATAAACAAATAAATAATCCAGGTGTGGTGCCGTGTGCCTGTACTCCCAGCTACTAAGGAGGCGGAAGCGAGAGGATCACTTGAGCCCTGGAGTTTGAGGCTGCATTAAGCCACGATCGCACCACTGCAATTCCAGCCTGGGCAACAGAGCTAGACCTTATCTCTGAGAAAACAAACAAACTAAAAAAGAATAATGCCAGCACTTTGGGAGGCCAAGGCGGGCAGACCATGAGATCAGGAGATCGAGATCAGCCTGGCCAACATAGTGAAACCCCACCTCTACTAAAAATACAAAAATTAGCCAGGCATGGTGGCATGCACTTGTAGTCCCAGCTACTTGGGAGGCTGAGGCAGGAGAATCTCTTGAACCTGGGAGGTGGAGGGTTTGGTGAGCTGCTATTGCACCACTGCACTCCAGCCTGGGCAACAGAGCCAGACTTTGTCTCAAAAAAAAAAAAAAAAAATGCTGATGAATACTCTGTGCTCTGTGCTGGTCACTCTACTAAGTACTTTACTGAAATGTTCATTTTAAGTGCTTTACTGCAATGTGAGTTTCTTGGGGAAAAACTCTGCATCTTCAATCACTGCACTCCTTGTAACAAGGACAGGGCTTGACAAAGAGTAAAATATGTGTTGAATGAATGAATTCTCATATCTGACTTTTCTCCCCTCTCTCGTCTTTCAGCAAATTTTGTATTTCATAATACATTTTATTCAGTTCTTCTTTCACTTTCTTCTTTGATGCCAACAAGGCAATAATTACAGGAAGCTGAACTTGAGTCTATATTTATACTTTATCCCATAACAGAAAACACTATTTCAAAGAGTAAATGAGTTTGTGAAATGCTTTTAAGGTAACTATTATAGACACTGCATGGTAACAGTCAAAATGGCAGCACTCTCTCTAAACTGTACTGCTTCCCGCCCTTCTCAGAATTTCCCGCTCTTAAAGTTCTCCTCTGGTTTTTCAGAGACCCATTAGTCTCTCACCCAAGGTCTGCCTCCTTGTAAGAATTTTGCCCTTTTTTTGATGATGTGTTCTTTACATGAACACATCAAAACCATCAAATAATGTGGTATCAGAGGTCAACTGCTTCTAAGATTTCAAGTGCTTGACTGTGGCTAAGGGGCAGTAGACATCTGAGAAATCCTCAGCTTGTGATTGTTTATTAGTGACATAAAACACAAGCTCTCAAGAAAATAGAAAAAGTACAAAGATAAAACTTTAATTTGAGCTTCTTTGTATGAGTCTGGGCATAGCCAGGGAAAATAACTGTTACTCAAATTAATCTTGTTTTTCTTTTTCCATTAGACTCTCTGCTCATCTCGTCTAATGATGGCACAATATACAATAATGAAGGATGCAAACTCTACTCTAGAACCACTCCGCCCTTTCTCTCATTGTGTCTCTTCTGTTCTGACTCTGTCCCTCAGAGCCAAAGTTCCATTCTAGAAGGAACTAAACAATAACTGGAATCTCAGAGAACATTAGTACCTCCAGCTTGTTAGCTGATTTAACAGCTAAAGCTATGCAAAAACAACATTTATGTTAATCACATATGGAATCACATTGTCTATTTTAAGTGTAGTATTCTAATTTGTGTTTTGATATTTTTAAATCTTGGAAAAAGTAAACACTAACCACTCCTCAGTCTACTTTGCTTGTTCCTTTTCCTATCCCTCACTCTGAGAGTTGGAGTAGTCCAGAGATCGTCTTGACCCTTTTAAAATTTTCTTCTCTACCTTGTCCCATTTCTTTTAGTCCTGTCCAATGCAATTTTCTATGATGATGAGAATCTCTATCTGTGTTGCCCAATAGGTAGCCAATAGCTATATGTGTCTATTGAGCTTGACATGTGACAAGTGTGCCTTGGAAACTGAACATTTAATTTTATTAGCTTTTAATTAATTTTAATGGTAGCTGCATGGAGCTAGTGGCTACCATATTGACGAAAGTGGTAGAGTAGGATGGTCTCATTTAATGCTATGACTTTGAACTACCTTCGCGATTTTACGTCCAAATTTTATTTCAAATATTTCCACTTCTTATCATCACTTTGGTTACCCTAGTCCAAGCAATCATAGTTGCTTTCAGCAACTATGGCATCCTATCTTGTCTTACTGGCACTATCTTGGGTTTCTTGTGTTAAACCACTCGTGTTTTGAGTGATTACTCTGACAGCTATGTGGAAAATATACTTCAGAGTGTTGACAATATATTCTCCACATAGCTGTCAGGGTAATCACTTAAAACACAGGTTGCACACATCATATCACTCCCTTGCTCAAATCCCTCATATTAGTTTTATTGATGCTATAAAAATTACCACAAACTTAGTAGTTTAAAACAGCACAAATTTACTTTCTTACCTTTGTGTAGGTCAGAAATCTGATGCACGTCTCACTGGACTACAATCAAGGTGGCCACGGGGCTGTGTTTCTCTCTGGAGCCTCTAGAGAAAATCAGTTTCCTTGTCTTTTTCAGCCTCTAGAGGCCACCTGCATTCCTGGGCTTGTGGCCTCTTCCTCCATCTTAAAGCCAGCAAGAGAGCATCATTCTGGGCCAGCTTCTCTCCTCACCACTTTCATTGACCACAGTCAATAAAGGCTCTTTGATTTTAAGGTCTCCAATTAGTATGGGCCCACATAGAAAATCCAGGATGATCTCCCTATTTCAAAATTCTTAACTTAATCGTAGATACAAAGTCCCTTTTTTTCATGTAAGGTAACATATTCACAGGTGCTGGGGATTAGAGCATGGGCATCTGGGGGCCATTATTCTGATTATGAGAGACTTTGGATCACTTGCTTGATCTGGTCCTTTTTTACCTCTTTGAACTCTTTCTACTACTCTGCTCCATTCTTGTGACTTCACAATAGTCAATATTTTCTTCTTAAACTTTCCATTTAGCTTTAAACTTCTTCAACATCTTCCTTACCCTTCCCATTTTTTTTTTTTTTAAATCAGGGCTCTATTCAACTCAACTGTCACTTCCTTTGGGATACCTTCTCTAATCATCTTGACTAAAAAACAAAAAACAAAAACCCAACAACAAACACATCAAAAACAGCCCTCCCTGCCTAGATTAAACTCTACTAAACTTAAGTCTTACTTTTTAAAATTGAACTTATCATTATCTGAAATTATATTAAAATAAGATTTGTGTGTTTGGATCTTAGCTATCCACTAAAGATGCAAGCTGTTGAAAAACAGGAACCTTATCTTCTAGTTCACTGTCAAATCTCTAACACTTAGGAGCATTTGTTGAATGAATGAATAATTGAATAGTGTGATATATAATGTTTTCATAATAATGGAATTTGACTAGGTAATTCTGACCACATTTAATAAATGTTAACAAAGACTTAATGTTATTGAATAAAAGGACATATTCACTCACGAATAATCTATATCCATTTTTGCCCATTATCAAACTGAAGTCTCAAGCTAAATTAACTCTATTGATATAATTTAGAGAGAAAATATCATAATCTTATGATTTCCCTTGAAGGCAGAAACTATATTTGCTTACTGTACCATGTAAATGTAGGTGCACAATAAATTACATTTTATGAGAACAAAATAATTCTGATAAAAGCAAATGGGGCAAACACTTGCATGACCGATAAAAACTAAATTTATCCTTATTTTCAAGAATAACTTCTACATCCATTTCACTGATTAAAATTGTATACTCCATAGTGCAGAAGTCCCCAATTTCTCATTAATACCTGTACATGGAGTAACACACTAATTGTTACCATGGTAATTTACAAAGCCTGTAATTCTCAGGCAAAGTCTGGCTTCTCTCTATTAAATATTTATAAAGAGTAATTAGATGTTTTCATACCTTCACAACTTCATGTGTCTGCCAAATATTTCATATTCTGGATTTCACACTATAAAGTTAAAACAATTAAAACAAATTAAGCACAGAATGGTGATCAGTGCCTGGATATTGAAGCACATGCAAGAGCCTTTAATATATTGTACGCTGTACTCTTGAATGGATCTCTTTTAACAATTGTCTCCCTTGACCAAGTCAATAACTGCTGGTCAGAGTTGCACATTTTTTTAGGGGGTAGAGAGTTATGGTATCAGGTTCATGCAATTTATTCCATGTCATGGGGTGTGTAGGTAAGCAGGGAAAAGCCAGAGGAAACTGGAAGTACGAAATCCTGGTGTTCATTCCTGAAACTGAAATCGGAATAATGATTATTTCATAAAGCCTAAAATGGCAGAAATCAATTTAAAAAAACCATAAGGTATTGCTTTATACTGCCCACCTGTGAGCCCCTCCCTGCTTCCTCGTCATTTCTATATTAAAGTTCATGTCGGTACATGAATTTTCTTACACAGTGATCCCTAGCTTGAGTAGCCACACACAGTTGTCCGGTTTGCCTGTGACAGACTGGTTTATGTTGGTTGTCTGAGGGTCATTACTTAATAGCTTTTCCTTTAGCTCTAAAAGGTATCTTGGTTTGGATTATACATTATATTTGTACCCTAACACTCACCCATATGCATTGCAAAAGAATAGCAGCTGGCAAATGTTACAATGAAAAAAGAAAGATGTTTATATAATTGTCGGTGTAAAAATACAATAATACAGTTCATGCTTTTCCATGGAATTATTTCCATTAATTGGCATGAGATATTGTCTTTTGGAAATATAGCAGCTGAGTTCTGGTTTACTTGCTTAGAGAAAATTTGTGGTATATTTCATTGTGCCATGTTGGTGTGTGTTGCATACATAAACACACACAAAGGTCACACACTTGTAAATATCATTACAGAAGTAAGACTCAAGTTGTTTGTTTACACTGTAGGCTCTGACATGTTCATGCTCGTCTAGAGAGCTAGTAGAATAAGTCTGCCTCTGCACTGGGACAGGTAGAAGAGTGGGTTCCATTCACATAATTAGCAGAGAAACCTGACAAAAATGTGAAGACTCACAAACTTTGTCAAAGCGGAATGGATCCACTCAATGTGATTATGGATTAGTGTGAGTGTGGATGTGTGTCTTCCTACACAATTTGACTAGTGTATTAAGGTAATCATGTAATGATAATTTAACAAATTCTAAGGGTGATTATACTTAAAATTTCCTATCGTTATACATTTACTCACTCCCATCCCTCATTGCAGTGTCTCCTCCCTCCCTTCCTCTCTCCTTTTCTTCTTACTTCTCGCCCTCTCTTCTTTCTTTACTTTCTTCCTCTCTGTCTATCCATATTTAATCAAGGATAATTATAAACAGTATAAACTTGACAATTGATCCAACTTGCCAGATAGTTCCCACCCAGGAACCACATACTGATCCAGATACACAGATTTTATCACATACACCTAAAACTTGTAAATTCATCTGATATCAACTTTTTTTGACTTTTAAAATCTTTCTGTATTAGATCTATTATTCAGACTATGATAATAGCATTTTGAAATAACAAGGTTCTCTCTCTCTCTTTCGTTTAATCTGTTTCATTTTATTTTAGTGTGGTAAAAACACTTAACCTCATGAGATCTACCTTTCTAACAAATTTAAGTGTACAGTACATAATCAACAACCATGGACTATAGGTACAAAATTGTACAGCAGATCTCAACAACTTATTCATGTTAACTGATGGGATTCCTGTTGATTAGTAACTCCTAATTTCCTCCATCTCCTGGTAACTACCATTCCAACCTTTCATCCCATGAATTTGACTATTTTAAATACTTCACACAAGTGGAATCATGCTGTAGTTTTCTTTTTGTGACTGGTTTATTTCACTTAGCACAATATCCTCAAAGTTCATCCATACTGTTGCATGTTACAGAATTTTCTTATTCTTTAAGGCTGAATAGTATTTTATTGTATGTCCATGCCACATTTTCTTGATTCATTCATCTGTAGATCAACATTTAGGTTGTTTCCGCATCTTGGCTATTGTGACTGGTACTGCAGTGAACATGGGAGTGCTATCATCTTCTCAAGATCCTGCTTCCAATTCTTCTGAACAAATACCCAGAAGTGGGATTGCGGGATCTTTTAATATTTCTATTTTTAATTTTTTGAGTACTTCCGTGCAGTGTTTTCCATAGCAGCTGCACTGTTTTGCATTCTCACTGAAAGTGTGCTAGCCATATGAACTTATGATAACCTTGTATTTTAACCTGTCAATAACTTGTGTGCATGTAAAATTTTCACGTATTTATGTCATGTTTCAAAAATAGAGTGTAAGGTCCTTTTGAGCAAGGATCGTGCCTTATATATGCTAGCATAAGAGATGATCAATAAGTATTTGTTACATTTCATTAGCATTGCTATACCACAAAGAACTAGGAATAGATGTTAGAAGATTTGGGCTTAAGTTCCAATTATGCTTCTAACATTTGCATAATCTTGGGCAAATCAATCCTTTTGAGACTACTTCTTTGTTTATATGATTGTGCATAATTTATCAATAAAAAAGCAGGCAGGCAAACTTGGAAAGAAATTTGTAAGATGGCTTATAGGCTTTGTTCTCTTTCTACCTTGGGCTTCACCCCTTGAAGGTATGTTGTGCCCTAAAGCAGAACCATGCAGTCCCATTCTGCTTATTGCTAATTTGGCTTCTCTAGATGCTCCAATGTAATAATACAAAGCAATGTGTGAACAAGGGCTGTGGTGCTGTAGCAGCCTTGCTGCGAGAAATAATGGACCTCCTCTTCTTTAATATAGGAAAGAAAGGATTCCATTCATCTTCAAGTTGCCAATACACTGTATTTGTCTGGAAGCTCACGTCTTATAGATTAGAGTCACAGCTTTAAAATACAGTTTGCAAACAAGTAAAGTGTTTAGTAAAAATTCAAAGTAAGGCTGTATAAGGAAGGACACCCTGCCCATGAAAGAGAAAGCAGGCAGCTAGCTGGGCTTCAAACATAGAGGTAAAGACACAAAGTCAAAGCACTTTGGATCCATAAATCAATTTATGGATTTGATGCTTCTATTAATGTTAAGACAGCATGACATTATAGTCACATAAAAGGACACAAACCATAAGGTCAAATGCTTCCCTGCTGGCCACACACTGCCTGCCTTCGATTACTATTTCTTGTTTCTGCTTTAATTGGCTATGGGATGATTCTGTCCTATGTGAACCATATATTTGGTATGAATTCTTATGTTTATAAAGATATGATATATCATAGCTTTTATTACACATATGTATCTTTTACATAGCTTTTAGGAATGTCTATATCATGGAATTGTTGTTTGAGACATTTGGGAAATCCTTTTGTAAAGCAGGTAATAAGCTCAGCATACCTATATCAGCTGTCAAGATAAGGGAGGAATAATAGTTCATTTGATTTTGAGAATGGAGGCTCTTGTTAATATCAATGTATATTTACCTGCAGGCTACAAATGGAAGAGAGTGCCCAGGTTGAAAGTAGCTAGAAAGTCTAATAAAACCATGAATCAGAGCCAGACAGATCATTTAGGATCTGACAAAAGGTGGTTTCAAGGCATCATCAATAACAATAATGTTGGGATCCTCTAGAGCTTCTTATAGTTTAATTAGCATAATTAGTATTTTCATACACATTTTCTTGTGTTATCCAGGCACAGTTCTATAAAACACATGTTGTTATCTTTATTTTGCTGAGGAGGAAGGAAGTGTAGAGAGAGCTAATGAGTTAATAATTGTCCTAACTCTACTACTCACCAGCTTATGCAAGTAACCTAATGTGTCAGTATCTTGGGTTCTTTAAAAGTAAAATGGGGATGATAATAATACTTACCTCATATTGATGTTGTGAGAAAGAAATAAGTCAAAGCATTTGGAAAGCAAAAGATAGAGTCTGACATGCAGTATGCATCCGTAAATATTAGCTGAAGATTGTGCTGATTGTACGAGGAAGGTCTAGGATTTAAATATGGGTCTTCTGATGTTAAGTCCAGTAAGTGATCTATTGTGGCATAGCTGTTCTTTGAGTAGAGGTGCCTGGAACGGAATCAGAGGCCTTAGATTCTGGAAGTGTATGTACTTGTGTGTGTTTGCAGGGAAGGAAAGCAAGCAAGAGGAGCTCAAGCTAAAAATATGAACAACAAGGATCAGGTTAATTACTATGAAGCATAAATTGAGAGAGAGGGCCTGATATTAACTCAACCTTCTCTTCTCTGGGAATTGGGGTCTGATGACTTTTAGGGTGGGGACTATTTCCCAGGAACTGCTAGCCCAAGGGCTGTGGGCAGAGGTGAGGGGTGGACAACTGGGCTGTCCATGACATCATGACAGCTAGTTTACATGTCATATCAATTTAGAGAATGAAAAGTCCAGTGATATTTCTTGATCTTTGATGACAAAGAAGTCATAAAATACTGTTTTTAGATTGCGCCCTGGAATCTTTTGTGGCATACAAAAGAGGAAGGTTAAAAGTCATGAGTCAAGTCCCTAGTGTGATTGAAAGACTTTTGAAAATAAATCTATAAAATCTCTGGTTGTTAATCTTATAAATCCTGGCATGTTTATGCCTCATAGACTACTATCTCTAATATGGGAGTTAAATTTGGATAAAAAGAAAGAACTATATAATAACTGCAAGTTTCTACATTATGTTCTGCAGAAAGTTACTAACAAGTACCACTTCTGGGATTTTTAGCCAGTTTTAAATCTCTGAGTATCATTTCTATCATTGGAAAGGGATTCCTACTTTATGAAATTGTAAAAATTAAATGAGAAAATACTTTGAAAACTGTATGATGCATGATTAATAATCTACAAATTTAACATAAGTTTGTCCTTCTGTTCAATTGTTGATTGTCTAATCTCAAACTCTCCAAGGTCACTGGCTGAAGATGATGGTGAACCATGCAATTTGAATTGCCAATCATACCAATGATATCAACAGAGCTGTTGGAAATGCCCAAAATTTCCCAGTGATAGATTACACAAACCTGTTAAGATATAGGAAAACTAAAGTCAGAATGACTAAGTAGGAGGCTCTTATAAAGGGACACTTTAGAGAAAATGGACCTTCTATGATTGAGATGATGAGGGTGTCTCAAGTTAGGAGGAGGAGCTGCATTTGTAAAGAGGTGATGAGTTCAATCCTAGATGTGTTACAACCTTGAAGCAGAACCTCAGAATCATCTTGATTTATTCATCTCTACTGCCATTTCAAGTCATTTACCAATCCCTGAATAGTCCCTCTTCTCGAGACCTGGCAATAATGATCTTTCTTTCATCTCTGCTTGCCAAGATCCTCATCATTCTGGGCTGACAATGGCCACAGGCTCCTCAGGGTTGGCCTGCCTTCACTTTTGCTCTTCAGATTTCCTCACTCACCCTATTGGCATCTAAGATGCTAAGTACAAAAGTGTGTATTTTTAATCACTCATTTCCCAAGTAACATACATTTAGGAGCCTGTTGATCTCTTCCTTTGTTTAGCCCCAGTGAGCCAAAAATTTTACTTTAAGAAGGCTGCTATGTGCTGGGCTAACTCATTCTTTCAGTTTAAATTTTATATAAAAACTCTAAGGTTCTTTGTGATTCCTTTCAGAGCACACATTGATAAAGTAAATGGTTATTCTGAAATTGTTGCAAAGCTTCCAGGGAAATGATGTTTGAATACAGTAAAATGCTTAAGTAAGATATACCAAGTGATAACTCATGCCTTAAAGTTAACTAAATATTCATAAACAATTTCCATAAACCTCATGTTACAAAGCTTACATTTGGTTGCAGTAGTGTTAAAAGTTTTCCTGAGAAATGAAAAAGTATATGAAATATTCTTGAAAATTTTAGAACAAGAAAAAAGTATTCCCTAATATCCCAATGATATCTAAATGTGTGTTGTGAATAGTTGCAGAGAGAGTATAGTAATTGCAGTTTGATTATAAAATGAAAATGAAATCAGGTGAAGATTCCTGAATGGATATGACACTTGCAGTCAAGACAGTAGTTCAAATTCGAACAGTTGGTAATTTCTTAGAATCCTAGACAGAGACTTAATAGTAGTTGGGCCTAATGTATTTGATTTTTTTAATGTATGGGCCTTCATAAACTAAATTATCTTTGTTTCTTCTTATGATTTATGATATCCAGCAGCCTTCAATGGTAAAATTATGAACAAATAAGTCTACTAAAGGTCATTTCAATCACTGTCTTGCAGGATATGCTTGTGTGCTCTTGACCTTTGAACATTAAACCAATGGTTTGGTATCACAATATTGAAGGTCATTAACTGTGATGGATCTATGAAATTAAAGAAAGAAAGCTAAAAGCTGTGAGTAGCATATATATGAACTATATTATATGTAGTATGTGTGTATGTGTGTGTGTATTGAAAGAGAATGGAGAAAGAGGGGAGAGGACGAGAGAAGAAAGAGGAAAGAGAAAATCAACTTTATTAGTATATTGAAGGAAGGGAAAAGTCAGAAAATGTATGTGCTTTTTTAGAGGAAATATATGGTATGCTGATAGGAGAGCAGAAGTTCAGGGAAGATTAAGTTGGAATCAGTATAATGGTCACTTTATTACCTCTGAGATTTTTCAGTCTCCCTTCTCAGCTCCTGGATATCATATATTCCCTGTGTGGAAATGCTAACCACAGCTTGGTCCACCAGGAAGTTTTTGGTCTTGGATAAATTACTTCAATTCTGTGTCATTTATTTAATCAAATGTGAAGTTTCATATGATAGCACTTTCTTATCAGCAGAGAGGAGCTGTTTCTTTTTCAGACATGTGGGAATTTATGATATTCTGTCTAAGGAAAATATGTTATCCTGATTGCTTACATAGAGCAATTAGTTGGCATTAGTTGTTGTTTCCCTGTATCCCCTAACCACACCGTGAGCTATTTGACAACAATAACTACCTTATTTATCTCTATAACTCCAACAGTAGGCCCAGGGCCTGACTCATAGAAAATGCTCATAAGCTATTATTGAATTCAAGGAAGTTTCAATTGTATCAAAAGGGCTTATGATAACACGAGTCCATTTTACTCACCAAATTATTTAGTATAGTAAGTTCAAAGGCAAATTTTTATGCAGAACTATTAACAAACCAACAGCAAATATTTTTAAAGTAAAATTTTATGGTACAAGATTTCTTCTATAAATAGCTCCATAACAGTTACGTACAAAAGTAACTTGGAGATAAACTATATTGTGGAGAAGTCTTGAAATGACGCTTAAAGTATGGTTGCTTATTGAAATGGAAAAGTATTCTTCAATCAAGATGATCCTAGAAAATGTTTTAAAAGTCCTGTCACAATAATAAGGAAACTGTCTGAGGCAGCTATATTTGTTTCAGAATCTTTTCTGGAAATTTACAGGACTTTAAGCATGGAAAGGTCAGGGAACTGGGAGATGGAGAAGGGTAAAAAAAGGGTTGAGAGTTTGATAAGAAAACACTCTTTGGTACTCAAATAGCACGACTTCATGTCATTTGAATTCGCAGTAGGGTTCTCCAATTACCATTTAAGTCATGGGACACACAATATATTGGATTTACCTCCAATTTTTTTTCCCCTCTTTCCTTAAACTTTCTCACTTAGGCACTTACAAGGCCAAGAGAAAAGTCAAAGTGTTAATACACAGAAACAGAAGTATTTTTAAATACTGCTATGGAACAGCACAGCTTGCCTTCCCGACAACCAGGCAGAAAAGGCTGAACTTTAAGTCAAGCTCAGGGTAGTGGTGCACTGGCTCTCCGTGTGGAATGCCCTACGGGGTGAAAGATCAATTCAGCTTTGCTGAGCCGTGTCAGCAGTGGCTGTCTTCAAGATGCTGACACGGCTCTGGTTGACAGTTTGAAGAAATTTAACTGCTTTGATAAGGTTAAAGGGGGCAACCAACCACAAATAGAAAACAAAACATAAGGCTGCTTAGAAGCTTGATTGCATGGTAGAAACGAGTTGTCAACTGGCAACATTACCAACACCCATTACCTCCTTTTCATTTAAAAAACTAAAGAAAGAAAAAGACAAAGAAGAATACATAGAAGCAAATAAAAGAAAGAAAGCAAAGTCTCTCACAAAAAAATAGTCCACTGTATTAGACGTTTGTCAGTTACTCTGGATGATACTGTTCAAAAAGTTTGGCTACAGCAAGTTAAGGGCACACAATGTCTATTGTTTTTGCTAACCCCTTTGAGAAGTTTAATGGGACGAATAAAAATTTACTTGGGATCATGGAAGGAATTATGACCTTTCTGTATCTATTGGGAAAAATAACAAACTTTGTATTTCGTTCAGAAAATAAATTTAACATAAAGAATTGCTGCTGATGTCCATACAATATAAGAATAAAAATTTTGTGAAATATACCTAAATATGTCTTATAATCTCATTTTTAAAAATCAAGCAATAAGTGGTAGTGTTTATGCCTTGACCATTAATCATGGACACTTAGCTTTAGTTGGAAGCAACTCAATTTAGTAATGTGGCAAAAAGTTATCAAAATATTTCCTTGAAATCCACAACAGCTGTTACATGAAATGAAATATCTGGTTGGATATATTTCTTCACATTTTTTTTTTAAAGGAAATTGCATTTGTGCGACTCTTAGGATGTGAATACCCATATTGTAAAGATGTTATCTGGTGGAGTTAGTCACAAAGCATAACCCTTCCGATTTCTGTTTATTACTATCGATGAGAGAACAAATCTTTAATTACTTGAAATTACATAAACAGTGCCATTATTTATCTATTACTGTTCTAGGGATTCATCAATGAAAAGAGCAAAGGTATCTTCTGTCATAAGGCTTAAATTGAGAGGAAGGGGCCATAGATGGATGAAGAAAGAAAAAAATAAACATGACTATTGAATTGCCTGGCTGGTATGTTAGAACATGATAAAGCCTATAGAAGAAAAGGAAAGGTAGAGCAGGGAGAAGGGTGTGATGCTCATGTTGCACCATCAAGTAGGGTGGCGTTTGTGTGTTTCATGGGAAGGGAGAGATTAGAATTGAAGGAAGAAAAGGAGATACTGTGTGTATGAATACAGGGGTGATGGCAGCAAGTGGAAGAAGGGCTCCAAACAGGGAGAATGACTTGTGAAAGACTCTAAAGCTGGAGCGTGAGCTTGGAGTGTTCAAGGACAACAGGGAGACAGGATAGGATGGAAATGGAGGAAAGTAGAAAATCAGGTTAGAGAGGGAATGTGGGGTGCAGATTATGTATGTGAATTTGGAAGCTTTCGAAAAGACTGATTTTCTCCGATAAAAGTAAGGAGTTGTTAGAGAATTCTGAACAGAGAAGTGACATAATCTTACTTATGTTTTCAGAAGATAACTGGGTCAGAGTGGGGAGAGGGAATAGAAGCAGGAAAGGGTATTTCAGAAAGTCAGGGGAGAGGGCTCAGACCAGTGTGATGGAAAGCAAGGTATTGAGAAGTATTCAGGTTCTGAATATATTTTGCCTAGTTTGCTTAACTTTTTGTTTGGAGCTAATTATATAGACTTCTGCTGGTAGGGAGACTGAAGGAAAAAAAAGGAAAAAAGAAAAAAATAATTATATAAGCTTAGGGAAGTTAGCAAAGGTAGATTGAGAATTCCTGTATCCTACTCACCCAGCTTCCCCTGATGGTAAAATTTTACATAACCATAGTATAAAAATCGAAACCAAGAAACTAGTATCAATATACACTATTAAGTCAACTCCAGACCCTATTCAAATTTTACCAGTTCTTACAATGCCTTTTTTTCTGTTCCAAGAGTCCACCTTTGTTGCTTTAACTCCTAAGTCTTCTGCAAACTGTGATAGTCTGTAGTCTCCTTGGTTTTCAAAATCTTGTCTCTTTTGAAGAGTACTCATCAGTTATTTTGACGAATGTCCTTCAATTGCATTGCCGTGATTTTTTGTGATTGGAATAAGCTATGCATTTTTGTCGAGAATAACACAGAAATGATCTATACTTCTCAGTGCATCACATCAAAGGTTTCATAATGTCTACATGTCTTATTATTGGTGCTGTTTAATCACTAGTTATAATGGTGTATTCCAGATTTCTCTATTTATAACATTAATACTTGATACTATGCAAATCTGTTTCTCAAAAATCTACCCACTCATTTTTGTATCCATCAGTAGATCTCGTCTCCAACAATGTTTTACTGTGGCGCTTGTCTAATAGTGATTTTCCATGTCTTTTCTACTTTTATTAATTAGAATTTTATTGTAAGGAGAGTGATGTCTTTTCCCCTAAGTATTTACTGATTCTATTATTCATTTATGGACTCAGGGAAGTATCTCTTATTCTATGGGTTAAAATGCAATACCATCATTATTTATTTTGTGCTCAAAATGTTCAACTTTGACTCTTGGGAGTTTTTTCAGCTTGGCAGCTCTGTTCTTTCTGCAAGCCCCATCTGTTTTGTTTGTTTGTTTGCTTTGTTTTGTTTTTTGATCACTTCCTGTTTCTGGTACCACAAGATATTGCCAGCTCGTCTTAACCCTAGCTCTGGAATCAACCAATCCTCCACTGAGCCTTGGTTCCTTTTATTGGAAAATGGTGTTAAAAAAAACCATGATTAAGACACTAAGTAATCTGGTGTGTTCACTGCTGTTGGATTCCATCTTTAGATCCTCTTCGGGAAGACAACTAGGAAATTCATGTGTACATTGAACCATGTGGAGCAGGCTCACTGTGCCCTGGTTATCATCTTATCTGAGTTTGGTGAGAGGGACACCCACTCACAGCAAGTCACATGAAGCAGGGTTACTACTTACAGATAGGCAGCAAGGGAAAGCCTAGGATTCTTCGCAAGCAGGTAGCACAAGGCTCAGGAAGGCCGGGGTAACTGGAGTCTTATCTGCGCATGTCTCACTTGCAGGGCAGTTGAGGGACCTGGGGAAACAGCCTGCCCGGGGTTTTAGACCACTGAGCCATGTGACTTACCATGCTAAAGAATTGAAGGACATCCTGTTTCTACGGGGGACTGAAACAAAGCTGGAACTGTTCTTTCAATAATGTTTTAACTTGCTGCTTTCTATTCGTATTTGGATATTTTTCATGTTTTGGAGCCTTTTTAATATCTTTTTTAAAATACATGGTGTGTTCTTGATATATTAGGGACATTAATTCTTTATTTGTGATGTAGTTTGCACTATTTTCTTCCAGGTTTTCAGTTGTCTTTTGACTTTGCTTATGATTGTTTTCATGCAAAATGGTTTTTATTTTTATGTAATCAAATTTATCAATCTTTTTTTACCTCTGAATTTTGAGTCCTAGTTAGAAAGCCTCTTCTTATATCAAATTTAAAAATGAATTCACGTGTGTTTTCTTCTTATACTTGTTTGGTTTTACTTTTATTTTTAAAGTTTATATCCCTAATCTCTTTTGAGTTAATTCTTGTGTATCAGATGAGCAATAGATCTCATTTATCTTTTTCCAAGTGACTACCCAGTTTACCCAGCACTGGTTATTTAAAAAGTTGATCTTTACCTCAGGGATTTCAGATGCCACTTTTATCATATACTAAGTTTCCATTTTATTAAGGTCTAATTTTGGACTTTTTATTCTGTTCCACTGGTCTATTGTCTATTTATGTGCCTGTTTTAATCACAGAGGCTTTACCGCAAGCAAATTTTAATATCTGGTAAGGTTAAAAACCGTAGCAGTTTTCCTTTTTCATTGTTTTAGCGACTAATCTTCCATATTTGTTTTCCCATATGAGCTTTATTTTTAATTTTTTCTAACTCCATAAAATAGCTTATTCGTATTTGTCTTTGGATTACATTGAATTTATAAGTTAATTTAGGGAAACTGACATTTTTTATAATGTTAAGTTGTCTTATCCAAGAACAGGGGATGACTTTCCATTTGTTCAAGTCTACTTTTGTGTCTTTTGGGAATATTTTAAACTTTTCTCATATTAATTTCATACATTTCTTGTTAAGTTTATTTAAAAATGCTTATATTCTTTGTTGCTGTTAAAAATGAGGTATTCTCTGCCATTAGAGTCTGTCACTTTATTTTTGTATATATGAAGGCTATTGATTTTTTATTTGTTAATTTTATATTCTGCTGCTCCTTGAATTATTTTATTGTTTGAGTTATTATTATCATTGATTCTCAGTGGGTTCTCAGTTTGCTATCATATCAACTAAAAACAGATTGTTTTATTCCTTTTTTCTCATACTTACGCTTCTAATTGATTTCATTTGTTAAATTTCTTTGGCTCATAGCTCTATAACAACGTTGAATAGTAGAGAAGATAGTAGCAGCCTTACCTTTTTTCTGATGTTAGTAAAAATGCCCCTTTTTCCCCATTGAATAAGATATGGTACTGACTTTAGGACTAAGATATGTGTGTGTGTTTATGTGTGTGTGTGTGTCTAATGAATATTTTGTTTTCTTATATTTCTTTTTTTAGTACTTTCTCAAAAATATGGGTATTTAGAAAATTTTATATTTTGATCTTTCTTTTCTAATTATACCTTTGTAATCCCCTTAGTCTCCTATTGTATTTTTACTTTTTACTGTGTTTATCAGTATTTTCTAGTATTTTGAGTGTGTATCTATTGCTTTACAACAATACACTTTTTGTATCTTACTCTTTATTTTCTTATCTTCTTCCATTTTTCAGTAGCATTACTTCTAATTTGTCACAATATATATTAGCCTTTCACATTGACCTCTATCATCTTAATCTTATTGTAAATGTATAAAAGTTCTCACAATCAGTAATTTTCCTGAAGTTTTCCCAGTAACCATTGTTTTGATAAAGCTTATCCTCTAATAGAGTCCTCAAGAAGGGCTGATGGATGCAGAATTCGTTAAGATCACTACGATCTAACATGTGAAATGTGTATTCCTATAGCCTTGATATTTGAATGATAGCCAGACTGGACATACAGTTCTTTTGTACACTTTCATTGAGATGTGTAAAAATTATGCTTCCTATTGCCTTGCTTTGCATATTGATTTTGAAACTTCTCCTGGTAGTCTGATTATTTTGGATTCAATGCCCCTTCTTTAATGCCTTTAAATTTTTTTTTCATTTGTCTTTCTTTTTCCTTGAGTACCTTCTAATTTATTCTTTATTTGTGTGGTCATTTTCTCATTTTCTTCCATTTCTCCCTGAGTTCACTGAAATATTTTGAAACTTCTCTCTGTTTTTAGTCTGTTTGACCTTTCAGGTTTTTGAATTTCTGATTTAAGGGTAAATCCTCATATCCTTAAGGACTTCTTTGAGTATATTTAATTGAATTTGGAGTGTAAACGTAATCATTTTCTTTGTTGCATGGTTGTTTTTCAAGGGAGTTTTATGTATTTGTGTGAAATTTTATTTTCTGCTTTTGGCTTTTTGGGGGGTTTTGTTTGTTTTGTTTTTGTTTTTGCAATAGTTCTCTATGACTCTTACTTTCCTTCTGTTCATTTTCATGATATTGGAGTGTTTTACATGATTCTTAGTTTAATGACTTTTCTGGCAGCCTAGCAAAATCTAGGTCTTTGAGGAGGCTTTTGTTGTTCATTTTGGTTTCATTGGTGGGGAAATATGTTGTACACCATTTTATGGTTCTTTTTGGTCACTCAAGAACCTAAAATCTAAAATTGTCTAATTTCTCCCCGATTTATCACCACATTCCCAAATGGCATGTCTTCTTTTGTCTCCCACTTCTTTTCAGAGCTTTGTTATTGAAAGACTGTCTTCTTAAACTGTGCCTGTGCTTTTAAACTGTATTCAACCCTTAAATCTTTTAAATTGTACACATGGACCTTGATGCACCCTCTGTCCTTTAAATCATGCGTATGTTGAGCTTTGCAACCCCTTTCCCATAGAGAGTGCTCTGATCTGCCTGGTTACTTTTTTTCATAATTTCAGATTTTGTTTGGATTTAGTCTTTCTTATGGTCACCCAAACTCTTACACTTTGCTAGAGACTCCTTTTTGGTTTTTGGAAGTTTTTACTGTTTGCTTTTGCTTAAGGTACAGCTTTGTGACAGGGCAAAGGTGGGCAGAAATGTTAAGGGATAAGGGCTATGGCTCTTGTTACTTTTTCTCTTTTTACCCACAGTTATTTTGAAGTTTCAGTATTCTTCTGTTTTCAGTCACATGGAGTGTCTGCTTTTGGGTAGGATTTTTATACTTCTTCTTCTTCTTCTTTTTTTTTTTTTTGAGACAGAGTCTTGTTCTGTCACCCAGGCTGGAGTGCAGTGGTGCGATCTCAGCTCACTGCAACCTCTACCTCCCAGGTTCAAGTGATTCTCCTGCCTCAGCCTCCCAAATAGCTTGGATTACAGACACCCACAACCTCACCCAGCTAGTTTTTGTATTTTTAATAGAGATGGGGTTTCACCTTGTTAGCCAGGGTGTCTTGAACTCCTGTCTTCAAGTGATCTACCCACCTCAGCCTCCCAAAGTGCTGGGATGACAGGCAGGCATGAGCCACCGTGTCTGGCCTGGATTTTTATACTTGTGAAGCTATTTTGTAATGTTTGGGGAGGAAACTTAGGGAAGTTGATTAATACCTGATCTTTGTCTTCTTTAGATGCCTAGAAGAACTCTGGATATGTTTTTAAGGTGTAACTAGTGAAATTCCCTAATAGGTTGTATGTATGGTGTGAGAAAAGAAGACAGTCAATGATAATTCCAAGATTTTTATTCTAAACAACTGGAAAGATAGTGTTACCATCACATTATGTAGAGAAGACTTCAGGCGGAGAAAGTTTTGGAGGGGAGATCAGTGTCTATATCAGTGTCATTTTAAGCCAGAAAAGCAGTTTTTCTCAGAACAAAGGCAAAACCAAGATTTTGTGATTATATCTCTTAGCCTTGTGACTCAGTACATAAACTTCATGACCCCTTTTTAAATTTTGTTTTTCTTTTCGCTTTCTACATATCTTGGTGTTTTAGTCCATTTTTATGCTGCTGATAAAGAAATACCTGAGACTGGGCAATTTACAAAAGAAAGAGGTTTAAAGGACTTACAGTTCCACCTGGCTGGGGAGGCCTCACAATCATAGTGGAAGGCAAGGAGGGGCAAGTCATGCCTTACATGGATAGCAGCAGGCAAACAGAGAGAACTTGTGCAGGGAAACTCCTGTTTCTAAAACTGTCATCTCTTATGAGACTTATTCACTATCACGAGAACAGCATGAAAAAGACCCATCCCCATGATTCATTTATCTCCCACCAGGTCCCTCCCACAACACATGGGAATTATGGGAGGTACAAGATAAGATTGGGTGGGGACACAGAGCTAAATCATATCACTTGGGTTCACTCTAATTTTTATTTTAACTATCATTGGCATTTTAAAATTCAGGTTTATCTCTATCTTTTGTCTTCAAGGTGCCTTGGGTTTTCCAACACTACTTTCACTCCTTTTGAGACAGAACCTATCTCAGACATCCAGAAGGTACTCAAACATATTGGCTTTTCTGTCTATATCTGGCAGCTTACGTTAAATATGCTGTGATTATAAGCGACTCTAAAATCTTAGTGACTTGCATCAACAAAAGCCATTTCTAACTCAAGTTCCATGTCTGTTTTGGGTTGACTGAGCTTTGTTCCATATCCTCTTTGCTCCAGAATCCTGCCTAGGGGCACAGTCTCTTTCCAGGCCATCGCTGATCTCATGAAGGAAGAAAAAATATGTGATGAGCTGTGCTTCTGCTCAGACGTGACACATATAGCTTCTGCTCACAGTGTCTGAAGCAGGGCACGTGGATGACACTGACATCAATGAAGAACAGAAGTTTAATTCTCCAGCAAGGATCATCCTCCAGCGGCATGGGGGTGGTGGGCATAAGATGTAGGTGGGCAGAAATCCAAGTCTAATTCACCACGTTGTCCTCCTTGCCTGTGTCCTGTCTGAAAGAACTCTGCTCTCACATTGCAGGCTTTGCTGGCACTGTTAGTTTTGTCATGGGATGCATTCTAGCTACAGCTTCAAGTTCCAATGTTCCAACCACATGATGTGACTACATTCTTAAGTTGATTTGCTTCATTCATACCTCTTCAGCTTGAGGTAGAAAGTCATCTATTTTTAATGTCATTTTTTCAGGGCTTTGTTGAATTTGGAAATTTCCTGACTCAATCTTCTTTGACCAGTATCTATGCAATTATTGACATGGCCATCCTTTAGAGCCAAAGATTAGAGCAACAAAAGGATATGTTCTTACAACTAGGAATATTTAGCTATAAACATATTGAGGCTACTCTCCAATTTTATTCTTAAATTTGACCTTGTACAACTAATAGGAGAGCAATGCCTTAAGCAAGGAAGACTTAAACTCAGACAATACCATTAATGAGTTAAGTTTAATAAAGTCTTAATTATTCCTATGTCATCAAGATGGTTTTGATAACACAGCATAGAAAAAAATGTGATATTTCTAAACATGTCACATCTGCCCTCAGAACACATTATAGGCCTTGTATTGGTGACATAGTATAGCTTCCTTGTTATTATCTCTTTTCCCTGATCTTAATATTAACAATAATAGTCTGTATTCCATTTGTTCATACAAAAATATTTATCAATACCCAATTATGTGCCAGCACTCTGTGCTTTGACTAAAGGTATAAAGGAATTTTGTTTTTTTCTGAATGAGCCTGCAGTTGAGTAGGGAGATACAATTAAATATTAAACAAATAACTTCACAAGTAACAAACTACAGTTATGATAAATGTTATTGACAAGATGCTCAGCTCACTCATTGAGTGCATAAGGGAAATTTGATGGTACACAGATTGCTTGTGGGTGGGCATAAACCAGAAACTTACAAAGGAAAAGGAAAAAGGGAAAAGAGATGAAAAGTTTGCTATGAGAACTTCATGATACGTGGAATTTGGAGACAGTTGTTAATTTACATAAACAGATATATCATAAAACTGACACATCACAGGGACTTCTGATGGTATGTTACGCAAAAGTGGGTAGGTGGGTCCTCAATTAGTACCCAAAGCAAATGCCTATGTTAATACAACATTTAAAGCCAAAAAAAGAAGTTTTTCCAATGTCTAAGATGTATGAATTACAAATTTGGAGATTTTTTATGAGTTTGCTTTGTCTCAAGGCCTTTTATTCAAGCTATTTAAAAGCCTATAGAGTTAGAAATGTTTTCTCGTGAGCTCAGTATTGGAGAAACCATTTCTATTTCTAGGAGAGTTGTTAATTAGCTCGGTTACCTTAAGCAGATAACAACCTCTCTGGTTGTCAGTTTTCAACTCTAAAATGAAACATTGAATTGGATGATCTAAGTTTTCTTCTAGCTATGCTTGCTAAATGAGTCAAATGACTGCAGCAGATTGAAAGGCAGTACATAGTATAACACACAAACCCGTAAGACTCTGTCCTTACACAAACCAGGCCCCTGTGACATTTAATGACTTTTCCTCTGTTTTTACTCTCACTGTAATTTATCTGATATATTAGACACCTATACAAGGAAAACCATTAACTACATTATACTGATATTTATGTATAAAGTTTATTTAGAGAAAAAATGTTCAAAGAATCAATATAACACAGAATTTTACTGGCATGTGAATTGTAAGGGCATTAATTTGCACACACAAACACACATGTACACACACATTTTCTACACACAAAGTATCTCTTGTCACCTTACACTTTTCTACTATTAGAGAGTTCTGAGTGTTCCTGTTATTGGTAAAAATGTATGTTTGTTTTTTCTCTAAGAATGTCAGGTCACAACTTTCCCAGAAAAATCATTTGTTCACACTTTTTAATTTGTACATGGTCACTTGCACACATTGCTAAGCCCCAGGATGTTTGCATCCATCTGTTCGATGCTTAGTCATTTCTATCAATCACACAGCAGATGCTGTTCAATCAGAATCCTTGGCTTTTTTTCCCTGACTTTTTGGATGGAATGGAGGGCCAGTAAGGGGTTCTGTCCGCAGTGCTTCAATTTCTAGTGGAGTCACTTGGACAGCGATTGTCCTCCCAGGACTGATCAGTACTCATGTAAGGTAATGACCTGTTCTCACAGTGTCTATTCCATCAGGTTTTCCCCATCACCTCGGTGCGGAATTGCTGTGGGTTGGATAGACCTTCAGAGAGCAATCCCAGACCACCTTTTACTACTTTTGACCCATAGGGATGCTTTATTGTTCCAGAAACTTCCACAACAGTTCTACTCTGACCTAGAGCTAAAATTTGAACTTTGACCTGAGCCCAGAATACTGACGACTGCTCAGGGGAAGCTGAGTTCTTCCACAGGGATTTGAAATAGCTCCTGGGTATCTCAATTTTGTCAGGAAGCCAGACATATTTTCATAGTTCTGGGCATGTTCAGCTTCTTAAGACAAGTTTTGGCTGATATTTATTACGTAGATATAGGTGTCAAGCTTAGAGCTAAGTGTTTCTGTATGTATTTTGAATGTAATTCTCACACAACTGCCTTGAAGAAAGTGAATGCTTTTAGTATGTACATTTTGCAGAAAAACTGAGTTTTAGAGAAGCGAAGTAACTTGTCTAAGCTTGCAAGCAGTATAGTCAAGAGCTTAAACCCTGAACTTTCTGATCAAAATTCTAATATAAACCCTAAGCTATACTGCACATTTTGGAATTTCAGTTCCTCTCTACCTTTGTTCTCTCAGCAGAGATGAAACCTGGAGGTAGCTTTCAGGTTATAGAAAAAACTTTGGTCTTTTGGACAAACTTTTGAATTAAACGAAGTTAGGCAAAGTGCTGGCGCTGTCAATTACTAGATATTCTATACTGTACTTCTTTGAATCTCAATTTCTTTATTTATTAAAAGGAGATGGTAGTACATGTCTTATATGTTTATTAGCAAGATTACATATGTAAGTGTGTGTGAAACTCTTAGTAAATAACTCATCTTGGCATCAAATCTTATCAGTAAATACTCATTTTTTTCATTTTCTTCTCAGACGACTTAAAGCGATCTGAATATTCTTCAGGGTATACTGGAGTCTTATGAGTTCAGGGATCTCTTGAAAGACCAAGAGCTCTCATAGTGGTAAAATATTTCTCATTACTAAAGATCAAAAATTATTTTCTTGTGAAGTCTTCTCTGATACTTTAACCAAAAACTTGACTTTCTCTCTGTTCCAGGGACTGTGATGATTATTCTCGCACTAGTCTCTCTCTAGATTGTTTAAGGACAGGATATAGACTATGTGCTTTATTCCCACTAACTAGCACAAATTGTGTGCTACATTGTGCCCAATAAGTTTTTTTGCAATAGTTGTAACAATCTATTATTGAACAACAAATTTTAGAACTCAAATTTTAGTTGTCTCTAATTATATGAGCTATAAAAAGGTAAATGTAGATGTTTAAATATCCAGTAAAAGATCTAGATGTTTCTGATTGGAAAAGACCCACAAAACATGTTTTGCTACGGAATCAACTTCATGTAAATGACTGAAAAGGGAATTTCCCATTGTGCCACTCCGTAAAGTCTGTGCAAGCAGGATGGTATACCATCTGAAACCGAATTCACCCATTGTTATCTAGTAGGATTCTCTCTGGGGCCCAGGATAAGATAGAAATGGTGGAAATTCTCTTTCACACAAGATATTAGAGGCATCAGAGACTAGTAACCACAAAATGCTTTTTTTGGAGGGACATTGCCCTAGGTGTTTTATCTTAAACCTTATCCCCTCTTGGTATTTATCTTGAGAATGAGTCAAATGTAATATCTACAGCAGGGCCAAAATATGCCATTCAAGCTTGAGGCAAAGAAATTACTTGCTACTTGCTTGTCTTATATTAATGTTCTATCTAGAGGCAGAGCGTGAGTACTTTGATCCTCTAAGTAATCCATATTATAAAGCTAAAGTAATCAGTTAATTTGGTAAAATTGGTACTTCCAACTTTATTAGAAAACAAAATAAAGGCATTTTATGATGACAGATTATTAATATTAAGAAAATGAATGATAGTGTGATTTAATTTTCAATATTTTAAAAATAAGAAGTTTATTAATTATTGTGGCTAAGTGATCAGTGCAAAATGCCAGATAATTTAATTCTGAAAACTCTTTTGGGAAACTGCATTACCTGCTTTAGCTCTCTCCATTGACAGCTAATCTATTTTGTATGCCTTAGCCTTGAAGCAATGATGAAAAATATATTTACTCTTAACACTTTTATTCATATGAAGTATTAGAGGGATTTCAAAGAAGCTGGGTTTCTCCCTGATGATTAAGATTCTGTTATTCTATTTTTTTAATGTTGACACCAATTAGCATATCATTGATAATGACTTAATTAAAAAGATATATTGGTTTCTAGATTAGAATATATAGACAATGAAGGAGACAGCTTTTCACTCTTGATGTAAAGAAATCGTGCTCATGGACTAGAAGAATTAATATTATTCAAATAACCACACTTCCCAAAGCAATCTATAGGTTAAATACAATTACTATTGAAATGCCAACATCATTTTTCATAGAACTAGAGAAAACAATTCTAAAGTTCATATGGAACAAAAAAGAGCCCAAATTCAAAGCAATCCTAAACAGAAAGAAGAAAAGTGGAGGCATCAGATTGCCTGATTTTGAACAATACTCCAAGTATATCGTAACTAAAACATGATAGTGGCATAAAGAAAAAGGGACACATAGATCAATGGAACAGAATAGAGAACCCAGAAATAAAGCTCAGTTTTACAGCCAACTGGTCTTTGAAAAAGTCAACAAGAATACACAGTGGGGAAAGAACATCCTTTTCAATAAATGATGCTAGGAATATTGGATTGCCATATGCAGAAGAAAAAAACTAGACCCCTATCTACCACCATATAAAAAATCAAATCAAGTTGGATTGAAAATTTGAATGTAAGACCTGAAACTTTAAAAATACTAGAATAAAACCTAGGAAAACTCTTCTAGACATTGGTCTAGGCAAAGGAGTCATGACCAGGACCTTAAAAACACAGGCAACTAAAACAAAAATGGACAAATGGGACTTAAGTAAGCAAAAATGCTTTCACACTGATATGGTCTGGCTGTGTCCCCACCCAAATCTCATCTTGAATTCCCACGTGTTGTGGGAGAGACCCAGTGGGAGGTAACTGCATCATGGGGGCAGGTCTTTCTCGTGCTGTTCTTGTGATAGTAAGTCTCACAAGAGTTGATGGTTATTATAAGGGGGAGTTTTCCTGCACAAGCTCCTTTAACCTTCTGCCATCCATGTAAGATGTGACTTGTTCCTTGCCTTCTGCCATGATTGTGAGGCTCCCACAGCCATGTGGAACTATGAGTCCAATTAAACCTTTCTTTTGTAAATTGCCAGTCTCAGGTATATCTTTATCAGCAGTGTGAAAACAGACTAATACACATACATCAAAAGAAATAATTAACACAGTGAACAGACAACCTGCAGAATGGGAGAAAATATTTGCAAATTATATCATCTGACCAAAGGGTAATATCCAAAATTTACAAGGAACTCAAACAACTCAACGAAAAACCACCAAATAATTACATTAAAAAGTGGGTTGAGGACATGAATAGGCATTTTTGAAAAGACAACAAAGTAATGGCCAACAATCGGCTGGATGCGGTGGCTCACACCTGTAATCCCAGCACTTTGGGAGGCTGGATCACTTGAGGTTGGGAGTTCGAGACCAACCTGGCCAACGTGGAGAAACTCAGTTTCTACTAAAAATACAAAATTAGCCGGGCGTAGTGGCGCATGCCTGTAATCCCAGCTACTCGGGAGGCTGAGGCAGAAGAATCACCTGAACCTGGGAGGCAGAGGTTGCAGTGAGCCGAGATCGCACTATTGTACTCCAGCCTGGGCAACAAGAGTGAAACTCCATCTCAAAAAAAAAAAAAAAAAAAAAAAAAGGAAAAACATTCAATATCACTAACCATCAGGGAAATGTAAATAAAAACTACAGTGAGCTATCATCTCACACCAATCAGAGTGGCTACTATTAAAAAGAAAAAAATTAACAGGTGTTGGAGAGGATGTGGAGAAAAGGGAACTCTTGTACACTATTAGTGGGAATGTAAATTAGAACAACCTCTATGGAAACAGCCTGGAGATTTCATGAAGAACTAAAAATAGAACTACCATATGATCCAGCATTCCCATTACTGGGTATCTACCCAAAGGAAAAGGTATCAAAAAGACACCTGCACTTGCTATGTTTATTGAAGCACTATTTGCAATAGCAAAAATACAGAATAAACAAAAGTGTCCACCATTGTAGGACTGGATAAAGAAAATGTGGTGTATATACTTAATGGAATACTATTCAGTGATCAAAAGGAATAAAATCATGTCCTTTGCAGCAACATGAATGGAACTAGATGTCATTATCTTAAGCAAAAGAACTCAGACACAGAAAGATAAATATTGTATGTTGTCACTTGCAAGTAGGAGTTAAATAATATGTACACATGGAAGTAGAGTGTGGCGTGATGGACAATGGAGACTTGAAGTTTGTAGAGGGGTAGAAAGAGATGGATGATACGAGGTTGCTTGGTGGGTACAGTATGCATTGCTCCGGTGATGGATACACTGAAGGCCCTGACTTCACCACAGTGCAATATTATCAATGGAGTAAAGTTGCACTTGTACCCCATGAGTATATGCAAAAAAATAAGCTTTAAGCTCAAAACACTTAAACATAAAAATAAGCATTTTTATATTGATTTTGGGACTCAACCCTATCATTAAAAATGAGATATTGATGAAAATTCTAGTATAATGTGTTAAAAGTACAAAGGCATATTCTCCCATGTAGAAGTCCAGAGAGAAATGGAAGAGTCCAGGCAGCTCCATTACCATAAGATAGCAAGTGTGTTCCCATTTTGCATCATTATCCAAGCTCTTGACGTGCATCCTCACCCCTTGGTCCAAGAGAGTTGCTGAATATTCAGTCACATACATATTTTTAAATTTTATTCTGAAATAAGGAGGTTAGGTAGAAGGGGTAAAATTTGCCATCTTCCTTTCCTATGAGGACTGTTTTTGGACTACTTTTATACCATTTTTCAGAACATCAAATGGGCCATAAAGCTTTTAGTTGGGCATACTGCAGAAAGGAAATAGAAGTAGGAGTCTTTGTTATAGCTATAATAATTAAAATAGTAAACCTGACATAGTAAATAAATTAGTAAAAACTGCAGGTATTCTAAGAGCTTGTTATGTGCCAGGCATTAATCTAAGTGCTATCTGTACTGTTTCTTTCATTTAATATTTAAAACAATCATATTTAAATTAGGAAAATGAGGCCCAGAGAGGTTAAGTAATGTGTTCACGGTCATATAACAGTGGCAATACCAAGTCTGAACTCAGATTGTTCCACATTGTATTGCTTTTCTAAAGTAATAATAGATCAGCAGAGCAGAATAGAGATTCCATGAATCGGTCTGTGCATACACAATCATTCAATATAAGATAAAGCTGTAATATGGCCATTACGGAAGACAGTATGGGGCTTTGTCAGAAAATTAAAAATAGAACTACCATATGATGCAGCAATACCATTTGTGCATATATGTACAATAGAAATAAAATTAGTATTTCTAAGAGATATCTGTACTTCTACGTTCACTGCAGCATTATTCACATATGGAATAAGATATGGAATCAACCTAAATGTCCAAATATCCACTGATGTATGAACAGATAAAGAAAACGTAATGTGGAGTATGTGTGTATGTCTGTGTGTGTGTGTGTGTGTGAGATAAAATAGTTATTATTCAGTCTTAAAAAAGGAAACTGTCATTTGTGATACCATGAATGAACCTGGAGGACATATCATAAGTAAAATGGATTAGACAGAGAAAAACAAAAACTACAAGATTCCATATATATGTGAAATCTAAAAAAGTTGAACTCATAGAAGCAGAGAGCAGAATGGTGGCTACTGGGGGCTGAAGTGTGGGGTGGAGGGAAATGGGGAAATTGTTGGTCAAAGGGTCAAAAGTTTCAGTTAGATAGGAGGAATAAGTTCTGGAGATGTATTCTACAGCATGGTATCTGTAGTTAATAATAATGTATTGCATACTTGAAAATTGCTAAGAGAGTAGATCTTAAACATTGTCACTACAAAAAAAGATAAGTATGTGACATGATATGTATGTTAATTAGCTTGATTTAATCATTGCCCAATATTCACAGATACCAAAATATCATTTTATATACTATAAATATATACAATTTTCATTAGTCAATTATACCTTAATAAGGCTGGGGAGGAAATAAAATTGTCATAAATTCATTAGGGAGAAAATTATAGAATCATGATACCAGAATATTGGTTTGTTATTTAGAAAAAAAACAAATTCGTTTCTCAATTCATACAATTAGATAAATTTTACATTAATTTTTTAAAACTATGAAATACTTGAATAAAATATATAGATATATGTGATCCAATACTGACTCAGCAAAGAACTTCTGATCATCCGTATGAGGAATAAGATGCAAAAGAAAAATTTATTTGACTTTAAAACCACTGTCCAAAAAAATAAGAAAACGTAAAGAACAAGTAAAGAAAATGTAAAACAGAATACTGAGAACAAATTTTTAATTTGATACATAAAATTTTTATTCAAATCTGAACACACTAAATATTGGAAAAAATCACAAATAATAGACAGGAAACATAAACACAAATGAATAACTAACATAGGAAACATTAAATATGAAAAAATATCCTGTTATGTTTTACCTATCAAAAATTAACAAAATAAAAAAGCTGATCTTTGTTAGACTGCAGTATTCCTATGTATTGATAGAACTAATTTCAGAAAAGCAATTAAGCAGTACGCATCAAGTCTCCTTGAAGAATCTTTACTTTTTGACCCAAAACCTTGGCCTCTTAACCCCAGTTTATGAATCTAAAAATATAGTGATACGTACTATATTTTTATATATATAAAGAATTATACAGAATTATAAAGAATTAATTTCAATTGTATTTAGCATAGCACTATTTATTAGGCAGTGCTATAGTAAGACTATGTGTACTGTATAGTGACAATATCAACAGTATAATGTAGAAAAGACTGCCGTCTACAGAGTCAGAAGTCAGATTCCACCGCTTACTAGCTATGAGACCCTGAGAGAGGTCTCTAACCTCTTTGATTTTAGCTCTAAAATTAGCATAATCATCATCATAATAATGATCCCTGCCTCACAGACTTATCATTAGGGTAAAATATTGATGTATGCAATGGTACTTAACAGTAATTGGTACAAAAAGTTGTTATTTGAATTATTATAATTATAATTTTTTATAATGATTATTATTATGGTAGATACATGGGATGGGCTCTTTTATTCAGCCATAAGAATTGTGTTCTTAAAGTTCGATAACATGAAATATCTCAAATAAAATGTTGAGAAAGAAGCATGTAAATACTATTATTATTATATGATACTATTTTTGTATTTTAGTCAATGTTATATTTAGAGATTAAAAATTGAAAGGAAACTTATGAAAACATAGATGGTTTTTATTTCTGGGATTGGTGGAATTATGAGTTATGTGATTCACCATATCAACAGACAGAAGAAGAAAAACGATAGAATCATCTCAGATGAAAAGCATGTATTTGGCAAAATTCAACCTTCTTTCATAATACCTCTCAGCAGACTAGGAATAGAAGAGAAATTCTTCAAACTCATATATGGCATTTTTGAAAACCAAGAACTAACATTATACTTTAGGAGTGCAAGACTGAAGATTTTACCCCAAAGATTGGAAAAAAGGCAAGAGTATCTGCTCCACTGCTATTCAACATTATACTGCAAGTCCTAGCCAGAACAGTGATGTGAAAAAGAGAATTTGTAAAAGACACACAGATCGGAAATGTATAAATAAAATTGTCTTGATTTTCAGATAATATGTCTATGTAGAAATTCCAAATAATCTGTATTAAAAACAGTAGATCTACTGAGTTCAGCTAAGTTGTAGGATATAAAGTCAGCAGACACACAAAAAATTCTATTCTATTTCTATTGGCTACCTATAAATAATTGCAAACTGCACTTTTATTTAAAAGTAATATTTAAAGTAATATCTTTCAAAAGGAACTACTTAAGGGTAAATCTCATAATGTATGTGGATATTCCGTATGTTAAAAAGTATAAAATATAAATAAACATCAAATAAAACTTCAATAAATGGTGAGATTTGCCAGACTCATTAATTATAAAACTTAATATTCAGCCAGGTGCGGTGGCTCACACCTGTAATCTCAGCACTTTGGGAGGCCGAGGCGGGCAGATCACAAGGTCAAGAGATTGAGACCTTCCTGGCCCACATGGTGAAACCCCGTCTCTACCAAAAATACAAAACAGCTGGGTGTGGTGGTGGACACCTGTAGTCCCAGCTACTCGGGAGGCTGAGGTAGGAGAATTGCTTGAACCGAGGAGGCGGAGGTTGCAGTGAGCCGAGATCACGCCACTGCACTCCAGCATGGCAACAGAGCAAAACTCCATCGCAACAGCAAACAAACAAACAAAAAACCTTAATATTCTTAGATATGTCAATTCTATCCCAAATTGACCTATGTTATCAACACAATACCAATGAAAATGATAGCAGGATTTTTTGTAAGTATCAGCAAGTGGATTCTAAAATTTATACGGCAAAACAAAAGGGATAGAAGAACCAATTAAAAAACAACAAAATTGGAGAACTAACGTTGCCTAATTTCAATTCTCACTAAAAATCTAGAGTAGTAAAGAAGGCAAGGCATTAGCAAAGGGTAAATAATGAATGGGAAAAAATAGCCCAGAAATAGACCAATACATATATGATCAACTGATTTTTGACAAATATACCAAGTAACTATCAATGAACCTTTCATAAACTATTCAATGAACTGTTAACCTTAATAATGAGATTCAGAAAATAAAATTAAGTATGGAGTTCATTAAAACTCAAAGCTTGAGGATAGCCATCTGGGAGCATACACGCCAATTGCCCTATTAATATATAATTAACAGCTGTGGGGTTCTAAGGACAAAGGAAGATGCAGTTATTAAAGTGCTTACAAAGAATTTACACTAAAATAACACAAGCGGCTGGGCATAGTGACTCATGCCTGTAATCCCAGCACTTTGGGAGGCCAAGGTGGGCAGATCACCTGAGGTTGGAAGTTCGAGACCAGCCTAACCAACATGGAGAAACCCCATCTTTACTAAAAATACAAAATTAGCCAGGTGGTGCATGCCTATAATCCCAGCTACTCAGGAGGCCGAGGCAGGAGAATCACTTGAACCCGGGAGGCGGAGGTTGTGGTGAGCCGAGATGGTATCATTGCACTCCAGCCTGGGCAACAAGAGTGAAACCCTGTCTCAATAATAATAATAATAATAATAATAAAAAAACACAAGTGATTGATGGGTTGTGCATTGTTCTTTGTATCACAAATTTCATGTACATAAAGATAATGGTTAAGGCAGCCAGTCAGGAACAAAATGCCTTTAAACAATTTTCCCTGGTCAAGGGTTCAGCATGTAAGAGGTTATTGAAGTTCCATACTCCTGTCTCTCTGGGCCTGATAAATACTGCAAACTTCACGTACCTTAGACTGCTCTGAGCTATTTTTCTTTTCTCAGAACAAATGGTAGTGTTTTCAAAAAATGTTGCTAGAAAAATTGTGCATCCATATTAAAAAAATAGGAATCTCAACCTATACCTCACACCATTTATAAAAATTAACTCAAAGTAGACACTATATCTAATTGTAAAACCTAAAACTCTTATCAAAAATCCTAGAAGACATTTTTTGATTGTAGGTTAAGCAAAGGTTTTTTAAAGATAGGACACAAAAAGCATAAACTATAAAAGAAAACATAAATAAATTAGACTTTGTTGAAATTAAAATGTTCTACTCTTTGAAAGTCCCTGTTAAGACAAGTCAATACTTGAAGAAAAGATCTGCAAAAAAATCTGATAAAGGACTAATATTCAGAATATATAAACAACTGCCATATTTTAACAATAATGAAACAACCTAAGACAAAATGGGCAAATAATTTGAATGAACTTTTCATTACAAAAGAGGTATGTGTCAAATAAGCACAAGAAAATGTGATTAACATCAATAGACATTAGACAAATTCTAATGGAAAACAAAGATACCATTACTCACATGTTAGAATGGCTTTTTTGTTTGTTTGTTTTTGGAGACAGAGTCTTACTCTGTCACCCAGGCTGGAGTGCAGTGGTGCGATCTCAGCTCACTGCAACCTCTGCCTCCTGGGTTCAAGCAATTCTCCTGCCTCAGCCTCCCAAGTAGCTGGGATTACAGGTGTGCATCACCACGCCTGGCTAATTTTGTATTTTTAGTAGATACGGGTTTCACTGTGTTGGCCAGGCTGGTCTCGAACTCCTGACCTTGTGATCTGCCTGCCTTGGCCTCCTAAAGTGCTGGGATTACAGGTGTGAGCCACGGTGATCAGCCAGAAGGGCTATTTTAAAACAAAATGGCAATATAAAGTGTTGACAAGAATGTAACGCAACAGAAACTCTCATACATTGCTGGTGGGAATGCAATATGCTGCAGACACTTTGAAAAACTATTGGGAAGTTTCTTCAAATTTTAAACCTACATTTACCTTCTTACCAAATCAAACTGGCCCGGTGCAGTAAGACCAAACATCCACACTGAGGTTTGCAGTGGGAAAAAAGAGTGTTTATTTGTAGGGTGCCAAGAAAGGAAAATAGGGAAGTTCATGCTTAAGACTCAACCTCCCCAATGGCTTGCAAGTCGGATGTTTCAAAGCAGGGATAAATTTCGGGAAAGCAAAAGTTACAGACAAAATTATAAATCAGTACCTCGAGGTTACACATTGGTTTGGCCTAAAAGGGCAGGATATCTTGAAGCAGGGGCTTACAGGTCATAGGTAAATTTAAAAATTTGCTGATTTGAATTTTCTAAGGAAGAGAAGCTTTGTTAAAAAATTTGGGGTCATCATAAAAGACTGTTAGCTTTGGCTTATGGATGTGACTTTTTCCAGTCCCCTCAGAAAGAAATTTACAACAAACAGTGGTCACAGTTCAGTCCTCTGTTCCCTTTTATCTGAGGCCTACATGCCAGTGGATCTGCTTGGAGGGAATCCGAGTTTTTGAAAAACAACTCAGGGGCATTTGTTAAGGTGTTTTCTTTTGTTTTCATAGGGACTAATGTCACATGATTCTGACTTCCTTGGCTATTTTAAGCTACGATTACCTTCTTGCTTATCAAGCTGCTCATTTACTTCTCAGAGCTCACTAGGTGCCTGGAATTCCCTTTGGAGGAACTCAAGATTTTCCTTTATTTCCATGTTTAGTGTGGGAGTCCCACAGCCCTCTAAGAGCGTCCCTGCTCTGTCTGAACCTTATAACTCAGCAATGTTCTTCTTAGGTATTTACTCAAGAGAAATGAAAACACATATCTCCATAAAGACTGTTAGGCAAACATTTACAGCAGCTACAGTTAAATATCCAAAAATTGGAAACAATTCAAATACCATTACCTGGTGAATGAATACACAAATTGTAGTATACTCATAACATACAGTATAAAAGCTATAAAAAGAAATGTCCTACCAATATACCTAGCACCATGGACAATCCAAAAGCAAAATGCAAAATGAAAGAAGCCAAACTGAAAAGGTAAAATACTGCATAATTCGACGCTATGTGACTTTCTGTAAAAGGCAAACACTAGGTATAGGACAGACCAGGGGTTGCCAGATGCTGGGAGTGGAGAGAGATGATGAGCTACGAAGGTTCATGAGCAAATTCTTTAAGACGAAAATATTTTATACATTGATTGAGGTGGTGCTTACATAACTCCATACACTATCAAATCTCAAGAATGGTACATCCAGGAGTTATTAATAATTTTACCACTCACTAATTATACCTCAATAAAACTGACTTAAAAACAACAACAAACAGAATCAATGACTTTAGAAGAATTCAGATTGGCACAGTCTTATAGAACCTCGGTAGCATTTGAATTCCTTGTGGTAATTGCTTCATGCTTTTTCAACACTTCTTACCTCCCACTGATAAAAGGATTTGGGATAGTGAACTATTATGTAGAAAGAAGTTTATTCAGCTTTAGATGCCTAGCATCTAAAATAGAACTTTCAATCTCCTTCACTATGAGGTCAAGGACATTGAGTCTGGTTTATTTTTATTTAGTGACTCACAAAATGCTAAGAAAATGTTGCTTAAGTTGAATGAAATCGAGAAAAATCCCGTGGACGGGTAAGTTTTGCACAGTTGTTTATCTTTGTTTACTAAACAATTCTGGATCTGAGTTGCTTTGGAACTCTGCAACTCAAATGAGATGTGGTTTATTTTCAAAAAGCCAATTTTACTATCGATAAATATACCAAAACATCATGTTGTATACCTTAAACATATACAACAGAATCTATTTTAAAAAATAAAGCCTGGTGATTCTCAACCTTCAGTATCACCATTGATCATCTGAGGTAACTTCTAATATGCTGATGCCTGGGCTCCAGGACCTAAAATTGGCCTGGAAATTTACAGTTTTCACCAGTTTCCCAGGTAAATCTCATGAAGGATTTCCCAGGTCACACTTGGAGAGAATACAGCCTGAAGCTATCAGTAAAATTCATGAAAGGCAGGAAAAATAAGCCAGTTTACCTTTCTTAAAATATATATCTGGCTTTGGAAAAAAAATTATTTTAATTTTTGTGGGCACATGGTAGGTGCATATATAAATTGGAGACATGAGATGTTTGGATACAGTATGCAATGCATACGTCACAATCTTGTCATGTAAAATGGGGTATCCATCCCCTCAAGCATTTATCCTTTGTGTTACAAATAATCTAAATATACTGTTTTGGTTATTTTAAAATGTACGTTTAAATTTTTACTGACTATAGTCACCCTGTTGTGCTATGAAATACTACCTCTTATTCATTCTTTCTATTTCTTTTTTTTTTTTTTTTTTTTTTTGGTATGTATTAACCATCCGCACCTCCCCTCCACCCTCCCACTACCATTCTCAACCTCTGGCTAACCACCCTTGTACTCTCCATGTCCACGAGTTCAGTTGTTTGAATTTTTAGACACCACAAATAAATGAGAACATGTGATATTAGTCTTTCTGTGCGTGGCTTATTTTACTTAATATAATGACCTCCAGTTCCACCTATGTTGTTGCAAATGTCTGGAACTCATACCTTTTTATAGCTAAATAGTACTCTACTGTATCTATGGACAACATTTTGTTTATCCACTCTTCTGTTGATTGACACTTAGTTTTCTTCCAAATTTTGGCTATTGTGAAAGGTGCTGCAACAAACATGGATATGCAATTATCTGTTTGATATACTCATTTCCTTTCTTTTCTTTCCTTCCTTTTCTGTTCTCCATAGTGCTTGTACTAATTTACATTCCCACCAACAGTGTATGAGGGTTCCCTTTCCTTCACATCCCTGCCAGCATTCGTTATTGCCTATCTTTTGAATACAAGGCATTTTAACCAGGGTGAGATAATATCTCATTTTAATTTTGATTTGGATGTCTCCGATGATCAATGATGTTGAGCAACTTTTCATATGCCTGTTGGCCATTTGTATGTCTTCTTTTGAGAAATGTGTATTCAAATCTTTTGCCCACTTTAAAATCAGATTATTAGACTTTTTCCTGTACAGTTTTTTGAGCTCCTTATATATTCTGGTTGTTAATCCCTTGTCACAGTACTTTGCAAATATTTGCTCCCATTCTGTGGGCTGTCTTTTCAAATTGTTGATTGTTTCATTTGCTGTAAAGGAGCTTTTTAACTTGATGTGATTCCGTTTGTCCATGTTTGCTTTGGTTGACTGTGCTTGTGGGGTATTACTTAAAACTTTTTTGCCAGACCAGTGTCCTGGAGAGTTTCCTCAATGTTTTCTTATAGTAGTTTAACAGTTTGAGGTCTTAGATTTAAGCCTTTAATCCATTTTGATTTGATTTTTGTATATGGCAAGAGATCAGAGTCTAGTTTCATTTGTTTGCATATGGATATACAGTTTTTCTCAGCACCGTTTCTTGAAGATACTGTCTTTTCCCCAGTGTATGTTCTTGGTACCATTGTCAAAAATGAACTTACAGTACGTGTGTAGATTTGTTTCTGGGTTTTCTACTCTGTTCCATTGGTCTGTGTCTGTTTTTATGCCAGTACCCTGCTGTTTTGGTTACTACAGTGCTGCAATATAATTAGAAGTCAGGTAACATTATTTCTTCAGTTTTGTTCTTTTGCTTAGCATAGCTTTGGCTATTCTGGGTCTTTTGTGGTTCCATGTAAATTGTAGGATTGTCATTTCTATTTCTGGGAAGAATGTCATTGATATTCTGGGAGGGATTGCATTTAATCTGTAGATTGCTTTGGATAGTATGGACATTTTAACAATAAGATTCTTCCAATCCATGAACATAAAATATCTTTCATTTTTGGAAATCTTTCATCAGTGTTTCATAGTTTACATTATAGAGGTCTTTTACTTCTTTGTTAAATTTCTAGGTATTTAATTTTATTTGTGGCTCTTGTAAATGGGTTACATTTTGATTTCTTTTTCAGATTGTTCACTGTTGGCATATAGAAATGCTACTGATTTTTGTGTTTTGATCTTCTGTCTTGCAAATTTACTGAATTTGTTTATCAGTTCTAATAGTTTTGTGGTGGAGTCTTAAGGTTTTTTTTCAAATATAAGATTATATCATCTGCAGACATGGATAATTGGACTTCTTTTTCAATTTGGATGACCTTTATTTCTTTCTCATCTGATTGCTCTAGCTTGGATTCCAATATTATGTTGAATAACAATGGAAAAACTGGGCATCCTTATTGTGTTCCAGATCTTAGAGGAAAGGCTTTCAGTTTTTCCTCATTCAGTATGATACTAGCTTGGGTCTGTCATATCTGGGGTTTATTATGTTGAAGTATGTTCCTTCTATACTCATTTTTTGAGGGTTTTTATCATGAAGGGATGTTGGATTTTATCAAATACTTTTTCAGAATCGATTGAAATGATCATATGGTTTTTTTCCTTCATTCTTTTGATATGATGTATCACATTGATTGATTTCCATATGTTGAACCATCCTTGCTAACCAGGAATAAGTCCCAGTTGTTTATAATAAATAATCTTTTTAATGCAGAGTTGAATTCTCTTTGCTATTATTCCGTTGAGGATTTTTGCATCAATATTTATCAGAGATATTGGCCTGTAGTTTCCTTTTCTTTTAATGTGTCTTTGGTTTTGGTATCAGGGTAATACTAGCCTCATACAGTGAGTTTGGAAGTATTCCCTTCTCCTCTATTTTTTGGAAATGTTTGAGTAGGATTGGTATTAGTTCTTTAAATGTTTGGTAGAAGTCGGTAGTGAAGCCATTGGATTCTGGGCTTTTTCTTACTGAGAGACTTTTTATTATGGCTCGATCTTGTTACTTGTTATTGGTCTGTTCAGGTTTGGGATGTCTTCCTGGTTCAGTCTTGCTAGGTTGTATGTGTCTAGGAATTTGTCTGCTTTTTCTATATTTTCCAATTTATTGTCATGTAGTTGCTCATACTAGCAACTAATAATCCTTTGAATTTTTGCAGTATCAGTTATAATGTCTCTTTTTTCATCTCTGATTTTATTTGTATCTTCATTTTTTTTTTTTAGTCTGGCTAAAGATTTGTCAATTTTGTTTAACTTTTCAAAAAACCAAGCTTTTTTTTTCTTGATCTTTTGTATTGTTTTCTTCATTTCAATTTCATCTATTTCTGCTCTGATCTTTATTATTTCTTTTCTTCTATTAATTTTGATTTTGGTATGCTCTTACTTTTCAAATTCTTTAAGATGAATCATTAGTTTTTTTTATTTGAAGCATTTCTTCTGTTTTGATATAAACACATATAGCTATAAACTTCTCTTTTATTACTGCTTTTGCTGTATCCCATAGGTAGTGGTATGTTGTGCTTCCATTATCATTTGTTTCGAAAAACATTTACAATTTCCTTCTTAATTCCTTCATTGGCCCACTGGTCATCCAGAAGTACATTGTTAATTTCCATGTATTTATATGGTTTCAAATATCTCTTGTTATTGATTTTCCAGTTTTACTTCACTGTGGGCACAGAAGATGCTTGATATTATTTCAATTTTTTTGAATGTTTTAAGATTTGTTTTGTGACCTAACATATGGTCTATCTTTGAGAATGATTCATGTACTTAGGAAAAGAATGTGAATTCTGCAGCTGTTGAATAAAATGTTCTATAAATATCTATTAGGTCCATTGGTCTATACTACAGATTAAGTGTAGTCTGATGTTTCTTTGTTGATTTTCTGTCTGGAAGATCTGTCCAATGCTGAAAGTGGGGGTGTTGAAGTCTCTCCAGCTATTATTATATTGAGGCCTATGTCTTTCCTTAGCTATAATAATATTTGCTTTATATATCTGGATGCTCCAGTGTTGGGTACATATATATTTAAAATTGTTATATCATTTGCTGCATTAGCCCCTTTATCATTATATAATGACCTTCTTTGTGTCTTCTTTTGTCTTGAAATCTACTTTTTTTTTTTTTTTTTCTGGTATAAGTATACCTACTCTTGCCCTTTTGTGGTTTCCATTGGTATGCCATATCTTTTTCCATCCATTTATATTCAGTCTATGTGTTTCTTTATAGGTGAAGTGTGTTTCTTTCTTATAGGTAATCATTTTTTTTTAAATCAATGAAGACACTCTATGCCTCTTGATTAAAGAGTTTAGTTCATTTACAGTCATTGTTATTATTGGTAAGTAAGCACTTAATCCTGCCATTTTGCTATTTGTTTTCTGGTTGTTTTGTTGTCTGTCTTCCTTCCTTCTTTTCTTCCTGTCTTCCTCTTAGTGAAGATGATTTTCTCTGGTGATATGACTTAATTTCTTGCTTTTGTGTGTGTGTGTGTGTGTATCCATTGTCTGTTTTTTGGTTTAAAGTTACCATGAGGCTTGCTGAAACTATCTTATAACCCATTATTTTAAGCCGATAACAACTTAGCACTGTTTGCATAAACAAACAAGCAAAAAGAAAACTAATACATTAATCTATGCCTTAACTTCATCCCCCCACTTTCTAACTTTTTATTGTTTCTATTTATTTCTTATTGTGCTATGTCTTGAAAAGTCATTGTAGTTGTTATTTCTGATCATTTAGTCTTTCTACTTAAGAGTAGTTTACACACCACAGTTACAGTGTTATAATATTCTGCTTTTCTGTTTACTTACTGTTACCTTCAGAAGATTTCTTTTTTTTTTCTAACTGAAGGTATTCCCTTTAGTCTTTCTTATAGGACAGGTCTGGTGTTGTTGAAATTCCTCAGCTTTTGTTTGTCTGGGAAAGTATTTATTTCTCCTTCATGTTTAAAGGGTTTTTTCACCAGATACACTATTCCAGGGTAAATTTCTTTTCCTTCAGTACCTTACATGTGTCATGCTGCTCTCTCTTGGAATATAAAGTTTCCACCGAGAAGTCTGTGCCAGACAGGTTGGTGCTCCATTGTATGTTATTTGTTTATTTTCTCTTGCTGCTTTTAAGATTCTTTCTTTATCTTTGACTTTTTGAGTTTGATTTTTAAATTCCCTGAGGTAGTCTTTTTTGGGTCTGTATGGTGTTCTGCAACCTTCCTGTACTTGGATATTGATATCTTTCTTTATGATTTGGGAAGTTCTCTGTTATAAACCCTTTGAGTAAACTTCTTACCCCTATCATTTCTCTACTTCTTTAAGGCTAATAACCTACATTTGCCCTTTTGAGGCTATTTTCTAGATCCTGTAGGCATGCTTTATTGCTTTTTTATTCTTTTGTCTCCTCTTACCATGTATTTTCAATTAGCCTGTCTTCTAGCTCACTGATTCTTTCTTCTTGATCAATTCTGCTGTTAAAATACTCTGATGCATTCTTCAGTATGCCAAGTGCATTTTTCAACTCCAGAATTTCTGCTTGATTCTTTCTAATTACTTCAATCACTTTGTTAACTTCATGAATTCCTTTTTTGTTGTTGTTTTTTTGAGACGGGGTATCACTCTGTCACCCAGGCTGGAGTGCAGTGGCATAATCTCGGCTCACTGCAACCTCTGCCTCCTGGGTTCAAGTGATTCTCCTGTCTTAGCCTCCCAAGTAGCTGTGATTACAGGCACTCACCACCATGCCTGGCTATTTTTGTGTGTGTGTGTTTTTAGTAGAGATGTGGTTTTGTCATGTCAGTCAGTCTGGTCTTGAACACCTGACCTCAAGTGATCCACCCACGTCAGCCTCCCAAAGTCCTGGGATTACAGGTGTAAGTCACCATAATTCCTTCTCTGTGTTCTCTTAAATTGCTTTGAGTTTCCTCAACACAGCTATTTTGAATTCTCTGTCAGAAAGGTCACATATCTCTGTTTCTCCAGCACTGGTCCCTGGTGGCTTATCTAGTTCATTTGGTTAGGTCATGTTTCCTGGATGTTGTTAATGCTTGTAGATATTTTTCAGTGTCTGGGCATTGAAGAATTAGGTATTTAATATAGTCTTCTCAGCCTTGGCTTATCTGTGCCCATCCTTCTTGGGAAGGCTTTTTAGATATTCAAAAAGACTTGAATGTTGTGCCCCCTTTAGGGGACACCCTAAGCCCAGTAACTCTGTGGTTCTTGCAGACTCATAAATGTACTGCCTTGATGGTCTTGGACGAGATCCAGAAGAGTCTCTGAATTATCAGAGACTTGTTCTCTTCACATATTTTTCTCAAATGAATGAAGTCTCTATGTCTGTTCTGAGCCACCTGGAGCTGGGGGTGGTGTGACACAAGCACCCCTGTGGCCACCACCACTAGGATTGTGATGGGTCAGACCTAAAGCCAGAACAGCACTGGGTCTTTCCCAAGGCCTGCTGTATACACTCCCTGGCTATGACCTATGTTTGTTCAAGGCCCTGAGGATCTATAGTCAGCAGGTAGCAAGGCCAGCCAGGCTTGTGTTCTTCACTTGTGTTCTTCCCTTCGGGGTGGCAAGTTCCTCCAGACTTCAGATGTGTCCAGATGTGCCATCTGGGAGCCAGGGACTAGGATCAAAAACCTTACAAGTCTACTTGGTGTTCCATTATACTGCTACTGAGCTGGCTCCCAAACCACAAGATACAGCTCTTCCCACTCTTCGCTGTCCTTTCCAAAGGCAGAGGAGCCTCATCCCATGGCCACTACCACCATAGACCCAAGGGGAGGAGTCAGACTGCCCCCAATGTTTCCATAAGGCCCAAGGTCTCTTCAGGCAGGAATGCTGCCTGGCCTGGGACTCACCCTTCAGGACAACGGGATCCTCCCTGGCCCAGAGCAGGTCCAGAAATGCTGTCCAAGTGCCAACTCATGGCATTGGAGACCCCCAAGAGCTCACTTGGTGCATTACCCCCTGTGGCCAAGCTGGTGCCTAAGGTGCAAGACAATTTCCCCTTTACTTTTCCTTTTACTTTTCTTAAGTGGAAGGAGTCTTGCCCCTTAGTCACCACAGCTGGGAATGTGCTGCATCTCACCTGAAACTAACAACTGTCAGAGTCTCGCCCAAGGTCCATGAAATGGTAACTGGGTATCACTGGTGATTATTCAGGATCCAAAGGCTCTTCAGTTAGCAGGTGATGAATCTTGCCAGGACCTGGTTCTTTTCTTCAAGGCAGCAGGTTCCCTTCTGGCCCAGTGTGTATCTAAAAATGTCATCTGGGAGCTAGGGACTAGAAAGGGGGCCTCATGGCTCTGATCGGTGTCCTGTCCTGCTGGGGCTGAGCTGGTATCCAAGATGCAAGACAAAGTCCTCCCCACTCTTTCCTCTTCTCTCCTTTCTTCAAGCAGAGGGAAGTGGCCTCTTTTGAAGCCACGAGCTATTCAGCCTGGGGTTGGGGAGAGGTGAAGCCAGCATCCCTTTAGCTGCCCCAGTTGGTGTCTCAATAGGTCACACGCCCTTTTATTCTACTGGCCCTGGGCCCAGTTCAGCACTAAGACTCTCCTAAAAGTTGTAGTCCTTATGGCCTAGACAGACTTTCAAGTATATTTGGAGCCCCAGAGCACTTTAGCCTGCAGTGGCAAGGTTTGCAGGAACTCAAGTTCCCACAGCTGGAGTCAGTGATTCCCCTCGGGCTAGCGCTGGTTTAAATGCGCCCTCTGTGAATGGGAATCAGCTGAGTTTGGCCCCGTTTTCCTTTCTACTATTACAGGACAAAACTGAGTTCAGTGCTTCACAATTGCTGCACTCTTCTTCTCCCCAGTGGAAAAAAAATGCTCTCTGCACCACATGGCCGCTGGTCGCTGCCGGAGGATGGAGGCAGGGGTGATGTTGGTCATTCAAGACTGTTTTTCCTACCTCTTCAGTGCCTCTTTCAACTGTATGAAGTTAAAACCAGGTACTGTGAATCTCACCTGATTTTTTCTTCTTATAAAGGAGGGGGTTTTTTCATTTGTTTATGTTGTTGTCGTTTTTTCTTTTCTTTTCTTTTCTTTTTAGATAGTTGTTAAATTGATATTCTTGTGGAGAGGGAGACAATTGGGGGAAACTTTTATTCAACCATCTTGTTTTCCATTTTGCCTTTTGAAAGGTAAAGTAATGGCATTAAAGTTGTTTAAAGAAGATAAAAAGATGAAAGGAGTTGAAAAATTTTTAACATGGCCTACTTTTCAAATCTTGTATTTTGCAAATGCTAATTATTTATTTTATTCTTTTTCTCATTTTAGTTCATCTTTTAGTAGCAACATGACTAAATTAAAAACATGGCTTAAGAATTATTTATCAAGATGTGAAAACCAGTAACAGTAATCATTTTTAATAACATGATCAATGGCCTTACTTTCTAACATAATTTTATTAAGATGTTAAGTTATAAGTAGGAATTAGGTGAGCAATTAGTTCATGAATGACTCTCCAAATTTACTTCCTAGAATTCTGTATTTCAAAATTTCATGCAGGTAGTAATATATATAAAAATCCAGCTGAAATAGAGAATATTGATCCTTTTAAAAATATATCCTTTTTATCTATCTTTATATTAATTACGCAATAAAAAGCTTCCTCATTTCGTTTTTTGGCATAATTTTAAATATCTAGTCAACCTATTAGAAATGTCAGAAACATTTCTATTCTGATCCCATAGTAGTTTGTGAGTTCCTCATTACCTTAAAAATTTTGTTCTTAGTAAAGCAAAAACTCCAAGAATTAGGCCAAACAAGTGCGAAACTGAATACTGGCTATCCCCTAACAGCCTTTCAAAAATGGCCTGTCTTCCATGGTCTGTGAGGGTCCAGAGAACAGCAGCTCCATCGAGAGACTTCAGAGCTGAAACATTGAATGAAAGCCTCTGTGTGGTGGAGAGCTGCGGCACTGAGAGCTGCGGCACTGATTAGAACAATGGCATGTCAGTTTCTCAGGCTTTAGATGTTGTAATTATTAGAGATAATTGGGCACGTGTAAATGTTGCAGCTATTTAAGCCTTCCTATTTCTCAATCTTAGCATCTTTTATTCTTAGGGAAGATTTACCTCACACATTCTTTCTAGAGGCATCTTCCATACTTGTACTGAAACAAAGCCTCTGGGGTTGTGAACAACATTTGGAGGAGTCCATCATCTGTCTCCAGAGAAGGCCAAAGTGTTCCATCTCAATTGTATAATGTCCTAGAGGTACCCTAGACAGCAGCATCTCTGCCTAAAGTTTCTGTACTTGTAAATTAAAAAATAAGAGTGTGCAGAGGGTCATTATTCTTCTCTGTACCTGTTTCTCCCAGTTACAATAATTTTCATTGTCTAGCAGAGCAGGAAAATAATATATACAGTGAGCTTTGGTAACATACTGAGCTGTCAGCATTAGGAGTGTTTGCTAGACAATGGTACCTTGCTGCTGTTGCATATTCAGTAAGAATGGAAGAGAGAGCATCTTTATATGTAATACCACTGTCTTCTCTGTTATAAGTGCTTCACAGAGAAGGGCACCCTCCTATGTGGGCTGGGTGACATATTCTAGGTTGTATCCAGTCCCTGACTTCAAAGTCCAGTGACATAGTGACTGCTTTCACACTATTTTATTTGAAGCCACTTGCCATGCTGGCTAGAGTTGGTAAAGCAGCTACCATTACCGTTAATGGCAACCCATTGGAATTCATTTTTATCTTTCTAATCCTGTTACATGGCTGGGGTGGTCCACAGATGGCACAGTTGCAGAATCTCGAGCATGACCTAGTGTGCTCGCACTTGGTTGTTTCAAGAGCTTGTATAAGATAGGAATTCCCTGAGATTCCTATTTATACATCTCTATCTATCAAATGCATAGATAGGCCTACTGATTAAGAATCTCCAGAGCATGATTCCAGTGTGTAGACAGGTTTTGGAATCACCTCACCAAGATAGGATAGGTTAGTGTGGTTGCCTATTACTTGTACTCCATTTTCACATATTGACTTTGTCAATCTGTTACTCACATTATTACCATGAAAAATGTCTTGACATTTTTTCCTTCAAAAAAATTTAAAAAAAACTACGTCTACCCCTTTATGTTACTTTTACCACCATAGTTATGGGTCTGGATTATTGTATCAGCTACCTGCTTATCTCATTGTAATTTTCATCTTTTACATTGCATATCATCTTTCTTACACATTTATCATAAAGCTCATTTGATTGATGGCATAAAATTACACTGTTTATATTGCTGCCATAGTAGGTGTATCCACCTAGCAAGAACAAATAAAGGGTGTAAACATTCATTCTGCTTCCCATTCCAGGGCATCCATATGCCACTATCAGTTAGGATTTAGTTTCTGGGCTTAAAAGCAGAAAATGTGGGTAAAACTCCTGGTTCTGTTGCTTATCAGCTTTATGATCTTCGTCTTCCATTTTCTCATCTGTGAAATAAAGATGCCGAGCAGTGGTTCCCAGACTTGGCTGTGAATCAAAATCTGTTAGGGAACTTATTAAAAATATAAGTTTCCAAGTCCCACTGCAGGCATAAAGATTAGAATTATCACATGTGGAGACCTGAAATTTATATATTTAATGGGCTTCGCAGGTAATTGTATGCATTTAACTAACCTTTGACTCTTGTTTGGGGACCTTTGGATGAGACAACTTTCAACATCCTGTCTAGATTCAATAATCTATGATTCTAGGTCAAAGAAATAAACGAAGGATATATTAAAATGAATAGCATCTATTTCCATGATTGTCATATATTAGACATTTCGTTAGTGCAAGTTCATTCATTAATATGACTATAACAACAGGATCACACATTAAATGTGCCAGACCTTTTTTCAGGCATTTTAAATTGCACATGATCTCACGTAATTCTAATAGCTGTTCTTCCAGGTAGCTGCTAAATAGTGTTCTTTCTGAGATTGCATAGCAGTTTGGAAGAAGAAGGAGGAAATCCATTTAATACCCTGCCTGGCTACCATCAACTGACCCTGATTAATCCTGCCCCCTTCGCGGATGATTTCACACCTAGATCACTTTATTCCTTCTACTGCTACTCTTGTCACCATTCCTGGCAATTTCAACATCCAAATGAATGATCTAACCAACATTGTTACCTTTCAGTTCCTGAACTTCCTCACTTTGGTAAATGTTTTCTCTGCCCTATTTCAGTTACCTGCTTCCATAGTCAAACTCTTGACCTTGTCATCACAGGTAACTTCTCTAATTCTTAAGCCTCAACTTCAACCACTACTTCCTCTAACCATTCTCCTACTTAATTATATCCAATCAGTCTTCAACTTTATCAATGCATCATTAAGCGAACCTACAACTCTCTCACCCTCAGTGGCTCCTCTCATTTCCTCTTGTCACTTTTTATCAAACTTAGATTTGATGTCCCATAATTACAATTAGTTCCTTGTAACCCTTCTCTATGTACTGTATTAACTTATTAGGCTTGAGTGTTGGTTAAATGCAACTCTCAAGCTTACTCTGTGCCTGTACTCAAAATACCCATTGCTTGGGAAAAAGTCACAAAACCATACAGACCAACATCAATGTAAATGTATGACCTAAGATTTATTTAGATGCATTATGTGTAGTTCTTCTTTTACTTGTTGCTGTCCCTGCTTAGCAAAACCATCATTGCATACCTTCTCTCTCTCAAAACGTTTACACCTCACAACCCCAACTTGTTTTCAGCTGATGTCTTTACCTCGCAGTTCCTTGAGAGAACAGAAGTTTCCAGAGTAATCAAAGTATTTATACTCTTAAATACCTTTGTAGCTTCCACTGTCTCCTCTGTTTCACATCATCCATCTTCTCCTCTTTTCTGGAGAGTAGCTTACAATTTGCGTATCAGTGTGCAATAATAGTTCCTATATTTACAATGAACATACACACAAACAAATATCACACAACCCCTGTTCTGTTCATTACCTTCCCATTTTAACATTCTTTAAAATATCTTGAAAAGTTGCCTGTGGTTGCTGAATTCATTTCCTTAGCTCATGTTCCCTTTCATGCCACTCAGTGGTCTTTGCTTTTTCTACTTTATAGAGACTGTTCTTTGCAAGCTCACAAAGGATCTTCTTGCCATCTTTCTTACTTGACCATGCAATTCTCGACCGACCACTCAGCACCAAATGATATTCTGGGGGAAACATATTCTTCCCTGGTTTCCATGGCATCAGACTCTTGGTTTCCTTTCACCTCATTGGCTGTTCCTTCTCCATCTCTCTAGTCTTCTGCTTTGCTAATTGAAGAAGCTTTTGATGCTATAATGATATGACACGGAGTCAAGGCACCGTGTTGCTCAGAATGTAATGTACTCTTGCCAGTTTAAGCAGGAAGGGATGCCTTATTTTAGGCAGAGAATTAAATATTTTAAACATTTAAAATAATAAACTAAAAAAGAAACTTTTATCTGAGCTTCCACAAATGAGTCTCACTGAAGAAGGGATCTTCCAAGATTCTGCTATGCCTGCCAAAAATTAGGAAGCTGTAGAATTTGGAGCTACTTTCAGAGTTGAGAAGCCAGCACTTACAGTGGCTGAATCTAGAACCACAGCAAGATCAGTTCTTAAAATGATGCCCATACCCTACCTTACTCCCCAGATCTGGGTTCTGACCTACACCCTTGCACAAATGCAGCTGATAGATGGAACCTAAATCCTAGCTATAACCCAACTGAAGGGAGCTTGGGAAACATAGTTACTAGTTTTTAAGATTCTGCAGTACAGAAAGACACACTAGGAGGTTGGAATGGATACTGTGAATCAATCCACTGTATTTTCTACAACCCCATTTACCTCTCTGTGCATGACTACAGGCTTCAGCCAATCCCATGGATTTAAAAATCACCTGTGTTCTGATGGCTGCTAAACATTAACTTCCAGCCCTAACCTATCCCCGGAGTGAGCTTCAGGCACATATCACTTAGCATCTCCACTTGGATGCCTAGCATACGTTTTCAACCAAAATCACAAACACTCTTGATTTGCCAATCTGCTTCTCCCCATAAAACTTTCCTTACAAAAAGCATAACCTTATAGCCAATTGCTCCAGCCAGAAATATAGGGATTATCTTTGATTCCTTGCCTTCTATTACTCCCCGAATTCAGTTTATCAGCAAGTCATGCTGATTCTACCTCTTAAGCATGTCCCAAATCTGTGCTTTTCCCTCTCTTCTTCATCATCAATCCTATTTCAAGCCACCATTATCTGTTTCCCAGACTTCTGCAACAGCTTTTTAACTGGTCTCCCAGCTCCAATCTATGTCCCACAGCAATCCATTTTCTATTCAGCAATAGTGATCTACAGAAATACGCTCTATATGTTTCCCATTGCATTTAAAATACATCTGGTCTTCTTAGCCTGACTTATGAAGCTCTCCATGACTTGGCCCTTGCCCAGCTCTCTGTCCTCAGCTTAATCACTCTTCCTTTTACTCACAAGTCCATACTGACCTTTCAGTTCCCTCAGTGTGCCTCTCATTCTTGCCTCAAAGCATTTATACCAATGATATCCTTTTTATGAAATGTTTATCTCTTGCTATGCATACCCCTTCAACCCCCTCCCCTTTATTTTTGGTTCCTGATATAAATGTCACCTCTTCAAAATGTTTCAGGAAAGGCTTTCTATTGTATACCTGTTCATTCAGCTCCTAGAACAGACGCTCAAAAATATTGAATGAATAAATAAATTATGTCTATGTGGATGAGAACATTTATGATTGAAGAAATAAGTTACTCAGAATTTCACTAGCGAATTGTACATCTGGATTACAATTCGAGGTCTCTCTGGCTTGGAGACATCTGCTCCTAACCACTACATCCTCCTGCTGGGATGAGATTCCTGACTTATTCCTATTCCTATGTTTTCCTCCCTTCAAAACCATTCTGCTGATAAGCTTAAAAAAACTATTTTGATACCTCTACTTTGAAACATTTCCTAGTTCTCTATTGCCTACAGATTAAAGTGACAGCTAATCTTTCTAGCATTTAAGGCTCACCTCACACCAACTTCAGCCCACCTATGAAATATTTTTTTCTGCTACTGTAAAAATCCAAGTCTCATGGTGTCCACAGTCTCCTGCTTGCTATGGTTAACCCTGTGATTTCTTGCTTTTAACTCCCATCTTTGAAACTCTGGTTCTGTTTCCTGAATTCTGGGTTTTGGCTTCCACCAGTGGGACACTCATTCATTAAGTAGGTATTCTTTGAGGGTCAACTCTGTGCCAGACATTGCTACGATTCAGGGCCCAATCCCTGAGCACAGCATTAGTAAAGGCTGTCTTCTAGAACATCTCTGAATGCACATCTCTTTGGGTGCAATGCTTCTGAGTGCAATCCCTGCTAAGCCCACTCTTCCGATGTCCCAACTTCTTATTTCATAAATTAAGGCTCCCCCTTGGCCTTGATTTTATAGTTTTCAGAAAATCAATGGCAGATGGTATAAATCCTGCTACAAAGTTACTATGAACCCACAGTTATTCTTCTCTTTATCAGTGCTTGTAGGGAGTGAGTTAAAAAGAAGAGAAGTGAAAGAAAACTTCTAAGTGCTCCCAAACTTCCTCCATAGAAACCCATTGCCACATGCTAAGGCAAACTTTAAGAAGTTTATACATTTAATGAAGTCCCATTAAAAACAGATAGCCTGTGCTGGGTAGCTTTTATGTATTTCTTTTCACATCATTGCTGATTTCCCAAGGTACTTGTGTTCACAGAAGCTCCCCCTTTTCCTACAATCCTGCTCCTCCTGCCAAATGCATTCATTGAGGCCACAAGGCAAAGAGTTAGACAAATTGCTAGCATGGAAGCAAAATGATACCTCCAAAACAGCACTGTAATTTTGAATCCTAGGAGGGGAGCACATTGACTGAAAAAGAGAGAGAGAGTTCATTTGTGTTATGCTTGAGGAAATTATGTTCAGTAATACAGAACAAAAAAGAAATGAAATAATAATGCATATATTCGTTTATTATTTTTCTTTTGAATACTGTTGGTCAGAATTTGGCCATCTTGTAACTCTGTTGGGATGTTTCTTCCATTGTTTTCAAAGAAACTCTAAGATGTTACATTCTAAAACAGTTATGGTGGCTCCCAAATTCATATTCTTGTGCTCTAGGCATATCTTGAGATACAGGGAAGTACCCTAGAGATTGACTCCTCAGAAACAGGAATCCTTTTGAGTCCTTCTAGGAGTTTTCACTTCTAGTAATTACAGCTAAAACACCAGGGAACCTGTGTCTTGGTTCTTCAATCACTACTTACAACATAAACTGGGTCATTTTCTTTTACCTTTCTAGGGTGTATTTTTTTCTATTCATTAAACAAAGCACATAACATCTGTATTTTAGGACCATTATAAGGATTAAATGAATACTGACAGGCTTCATCCTCTCCTTCTCCCTCTGAAGTTATGTATTTTCTTATGAACTGCAATCTTCTTTGGAGACAGGACCTTGTTCCTGACATCTTATCACTGCCTCTTTTTACTATTTATTTTTGGATTGATGCAATTACCTGCTTCCTGAGGTCTGTGTATATTTTTTGCTTCCTGATGCTCTGCTCCTACATAAACACCCTCTGGTTGCTTATTGCTAGATTCTAGATAGTCTGCTTGCCTATTGGAACTTCATTCATTCATTCTACAATTATTTAATGTCCAGATGTTCTATGCTGGGGAACAGGTCAGGCACTATGGATACCAAGATGAAAAATGCACCTCCTGCATTGAAAAAGGAATTCTATTAATCACTACAAGTCGGCACCAGATATTGGGAAGTTTCCAGTAAAGCCTTGAAACAGAAGGTAAAACAATTTGGGGATAATTTATTATAATAAAGTTTTTGCTAGTTATCATTTGGATTCCTCACAAAGCAGACAGAGACAAGGACTTGGTTACAGGAAATATATTTAAGGGTCGTTCCAGGAAGGACAAGTGAGAAGTGAGGCAAGTGTGGTTTGGAAGGGGGAAAGCCAATCATGAGTGTGTAGATGCGTGGACTGTGGGTGGCTGGGGCTCAATTCTTCTGGGGATACTCCAAGGAACCTTGCAGAAAGCAGCTCTGAATTTCCCCACTAAGGTATGGAAAAACTTGGGTATTTATCCCAATTGCTGTCCTTCTTTGCTTAAGGAATGTCCTCAGGGCGTTGAATCCTGGTAGTTCCAGGTTGCCCTGGACTTGAGCTTAGGAAACTCCCCTGGGGCCAAAGAGAGCTTTCAGCCAGAGAAGAACCTGTAGGGGATGCTGTCAGAGTACCTGCAAACTCTCCCTCAAGGTCTGCAAGTATGTCTAGAAATGAGCTGAGGGGACGTGGGACAAGGCAGCTAGGGTCTCCTGAATACTTCTTAGTTTTCAAAGTTCAGTAACTTGCCTGATATTCCTAGTTTATATTCTTGCTCATCTAATCACTGCTCCATCATTACTTGAATTGCTGCGCCTACAGAAACAGCTAATTCATCCTAAACAAGCAAACATTTTCAAGTTTATTTTATCTTAGATTTCTTACCTATAGTTTATCTTCGTGGTAGGTCTGAGTGATTTCTGGCAGAGCTGAGATTTACGTGCTGGCCTGGAAGGCAGCTTCCCATTGGATCTTGTGTTCCAACAGGCAGGAACTAGGGGGTTTTTCTGCTCAGGAGTAGATAGTACTAGGGTGATTTTCTATAACCATTGATTATGATAGTACTTCCCTTGACCTAAAGTTCTTTTATGGTTTGTGCCACTTTTCCTAATGTGAAAATTATGTTTCGATATGCTAGCAACTGTTTCACTTGTATCAAATTATTCTTTCTCTCTCTTGACTTCAGGAACCCAAAATATAGTGAATTTTATCATGTCAGTGGCCTTAGCTCCCACACTGTCTCTTTACTCTAACCTTCACACTGTTACCAAAATCATTCTGTTAAAATACAAGTTCAAAAGTAGCCTCATTCCCTTCCTGAAAATTTTCTTGTGGCAAGTTAAGACTGGCATAATAGTCAAATTCTTAAGGGTCTGGCTTCATTTTACATTTCCTTCCAATGCAACTCAATCTATATTCTCTAATACCTCTTTTCTTCAGTTGATGTTGTTCTCATTGTTTGAAATCCATACTTACTTTCCTTACGGTCACTTATTGAAATTCCACTCATTATAAAAGACATGAAATAGTCATGACTTTCCCACTTGACTGCTACAGCCTTTGCCATTACACACAATATTATAATGTCCACCAATACGTGATGACAGTGCAGAAGAAAAATAGAACAAAATGAGGCAGCATGGAATCCAATTCTCTGTACTTCTACAGTTCCAAATCACTGGGTAATCTCATGGCAAAATGAATGCAACCCAAAATCTGGGTTGTTTCAAAATGTATTTTCTGAAACAACATATGGTCAAAGATGAGGAATCAAAAGAGGTGGCAGTTATAGCAACATAACTGCTCTGAATCCTGCACAAAAACAGACAGAAAAGTAGGATACGTAAACAAAAGTCCCACAGCAAATATGTATAACAAAACCGGGTGACAGGAAATTCCCATGAATTCCAAAAGACAAGCAAGTAGAAAATAGTTAAAAACAGCAGCAAGATCCATATGGCATCAGGCATGCAGGAGGAAGAATTCTTTTATTGCATCTCATCAAAGCTCAGATGCAAATCTGAGGTCAGGAGCTGAGTCAGGGAGGGGGTCGTGGCAGTCCCCACTGCAGGGGTGAATGCAGGGGGAACCATGGTTTGTTGATCAGGGCTAGAGGGACTTAAGCCCCAAGCACTTCTGCAAGTAAGTGAAGGACAAAGTCTCCTACTGAGGAGAAACCTCTGAGAGTGGAGTAAAATCTGATCAGGACTGGGACCATATGGCAAAGAAAAGGGATGATCTAGAGATAAATGGTAAAGGAGAATGGAGCTAGAAGATCTAGCATGTACCAAAGTATACATTTGAATACTTCATAAACAGAGTAGAAGAGGGAGTCCAGAGTGATTGAACTAGGAAACCCTTTCTGGCCCAGCCTCATCTCCTAAGAGAAAAAGAAAATTCATCTATCTTCGCATAAGAACAGAAAAGAACCATAGAACAGTCATACAATGTTAATATGAATGATAGAACAGGAAGATACAGCTCCCGAGCAGTTGAAGTTCTGAGCCTAATATTTGAATATCCTATAAAACTTAAGAAAATGATAGATATAAAAGCTTTTGATAAACAGAATAAATGACAATTAGAAAAACTCAGAAATAAAATAATTCAGGAAAGAAAAATTTAAATAGAGATCTGTCAAAGCTCAAGAAGGATTTAGAAATAAAAGAAAAAAGTCACATCAAAAATGAACAACAAAGTATAAAGGAAGTCAGAAGTGAAAAAATTCCATATATAATGCCTTAAGAAAAACCAATGATTGACAAAAAAATTAAAGCATAAAAAATAAAGAGAAATAGAATGCAAGAGAAAGTGAAAAACATAAAACACAAGGAACTCCTATGCATAAAATAGAAATTGCCAAAGAATTATTAAAGTGAAGAAAGAGGAAAAACACTAGAAATCAATAAATATTCCCTCAGATAAAAAGACCAGAAGCCAAAAACCGAAAGGGGTTAGTGAATACCCAGGAAAATTGACCCAGGATGGTCAACATTGATTCATATTCTAGTAAAACTATTAGACTTTAAAGAAAAAGAATATAGAGTCTCCTTTGAGCATACAGTCAAAAGGACCAAGTAACTTACAAAGAAAGGAATATCAGAGTTTTTGACCTTTATGCCCGAAAGCAAATTGAGTAATATATTTAAGATATTCAGGAAAAAAAAAGACATGACTCAAAATGATCTTTATGTTTTAAAAGCTAACATCAAATGATTCTGAGCTTCTGAAAATTCAAGAAATACTGTTCCTATGAGCACTCTCCAAAAAGTCTATTAGAAAAGAAACTTCAAACAACCAAAATTATTGGAGTGATACCTGCCTAAGGAGTGGTGATGAGCATTAAAACTATGTTTTATTGCAGAACTAGGACTAAATAAGGCTTATAAAGAAAACCATGTAGCATGCAGGGATTGTATTTTCTGACAATCAATAAAATATGGAACAAGTTTGGAGAGATTACATGAAAAAATAGAGTAGGCTCAATAATAGTCTTATAGGTATTAACAGGGAATGAAAGAATATGACATGAAAATAGATGCTGCAAAAAGAATAGCATCTTTTCCCAGTGGGGAGGGGAGAAGGGAATTACTGGATCATTTCACTATTATTCATAATAGGGAACCAACAAAGAGAACCCTTGGGTTCACCCAAAAAGATGGAACCAAGAATATTTCACAATATAATGTAAATCTTCAGAGCAAAAACACAGTACTCTTTAAATACTTTCGGGTGTACAATGCCAGTTTTAAGACTCCATTCCAAAGATACACTGCTAGTATTGTAAACAAATAAAAATCTGCCCAAGGCCACTCAGCATAGCAAGATTTGCGAGGGCAAAGACTGTAAACAATGTAAATGATCATCAATAGGGAACTAGTTGAATAACAGTGGTACATTTACACAATCAAATACTAAGCAGCTCTAAAAGGGAATATACATTAGTTTTTATACTTCTATGGGATAATCACAGAACATATTCCAAATAGTGAGTTTATATATTCAAATTTTAACATTTCCAGGAGTTTGTACTTGTTTGGTCACAAAATTAAATCCTTGATATCAGGCTTGTACTGGTTTTCTTAGACAAGACCCATTTTTCCAACTAACATATTATGGTAGGTAATAGTAATACTTGATTCCAGTAACTGAGCCTACTGATTAGCAAGTTAGATGTCTAGAAAGATATCTGAACATTTCTAGACCATTAAGTCACCAGGTTGGTTTTTGGGAAAAGGATTGCTATAAAGTAAGTATATTTTGTCCCTGGTATTCTAGCTTCCGCTTTCTTAGTACTGTTTTTACCTGCCCTACAATCTAGTCAGACTCGGCATCCTAAGGCCCCCAGTTAGTATACTGGCTCATCAGCACTCTGATCATGAGTTGCATCTGTCTACTTGATCTTACTAGTATCAGGTGTAGAAGAGGCAGCTAGATGTCTTCCAATATCCATTCTTCACTTCTTACATAGTAATAGAAGTTATATCTAGTATATGATAGCCTAGCTAAAGATTGTTTTTTTACCCTCACTTGAAGCTACATGTGGTCATGTGACTAAGTTCTGCCGATTCGAATGCAAATTAATTGGATAGGTGTTATTTCTGGGACATGAACTTCAAGGAAAGAACCCTGAATAACCCCTACAAAGACCCTTTCCCATGGGGCAGAATGTAGGCATGTTTGCTGTGTGCTTCCATCCCTCCTGAATAGTGAAAAGCAGACTCTGTGTTAAGGATGACACAGTAACCAGATGGAAGGAGTGTAGGCCTCTGTTAAATGTGGTACCTCCTTCCAGCCCTGGTCAACCAACCCAGACTTTTACAAGAAGGGAAGGAAGTTCATCTTTTTTAAACCACCATTATTCTGAATTCTCTTTTGTGGCGTTCAAACATATACCCTAATTAATTCATCAGGAAATGATTTAGATTCTGAGAAGAATGAAGTCAGTGTCTTTGCCCTAATTAGAATTCCACAATGGCTTACAATTTTCAAAGACTAAACGTTTAAATATTTTTAAAAGTTACAATATAGTTTGGATTTGTGTCCCTGCCCCAATCTCACGTCAAATTAGAGAAAGGGCCTGGTTGGGAGATGACTGGCTCATGGCAGTGAATTTCGCTTTTGCTGTTCTCATGATAGTGAGTGAGTTCTCATGAAATCTGATGGTTTAAAAATGTGTGGGTCTCCTCCCTTCACTCTCTTTCTCTCCTGCTCCGCCATGGTAAGACGGACTTGCTTCTCCTTTGCTTTCTGTCATGATTGCAAGTTTCCTGAGGCCTCCCAGCCATGTTTCCTGTACAGCCTGTGGAACTGTGAGTCAATTAAACCTCTTTTCTTTATAAATTACCCAGTCCCGGGTAGTTCTTTACAGCAGTATGAGAACAGACTAACACAAGTTTAAAGACGTAAATGTAAAATAATTTTGTAGTTTAAAAATCTATGCTAATAGAGGCTGCTTATGTCTATAATCCTGAAGGTTTTTGCCCTGGTGCCCTTAATCTTCTAGGGTTTTCTCTCTGAATTCTAAAGTGTGTGAAAATTGAGCTAAGGACCAATATATAAAAAAAGTATTGGCTGAAGCAATTTACTGACACCAGTTTTAATCGCAATTTTAATAGTGATATTGCCAATTGGAAGAACAACGAAATGAAATCCAAGGTAAACCTTTTCTTAAAAATAATTGTCCAAGATGTTGAAGTTCAAAAAAACTGTGGATAACCTGAGGCCTTAGCCATACTTGGAAATTGAAAATGGCAGTTGTACTATGAGGGGAAAACACGTTTGTGTAATTTTCAGGCGGTGAGAAAGCAATTATTTTCTTTGGTCAGAAAGATTACACTTGATAGTTTTTCATTCCTATTTTTCAAGCTAATAGCTTCCAGGCTGTTTCACCAAGCCACCTAACTTCCAAGACAGCAGGCCTTAAAATACCATAACATTGTAATACTTAGTAGAGAGTGAAATGCTTGAAACTCTGGAACTCTCAGGAATATCCACTGGAAATATTTTAAGAATAAGGTTGAGTTATGAACAATTTGACTCTGCGACAGCGTTTCTCAAAGCAAGTTTCAAGAATCACCAAAGTCAGACTCTTTCAGGCTGGGTCCTAAGAAGGTAAATATTTAAGGAGATGCTGCTGCACACAGAAGTCAAAGTCTACCGATCAGTTGTGTAAACATACAAAAGCAAGTGAATAGTATCATACCGGTTCTCATAAGAATGATACTGATAGTTACCACTTATAAAATATCTTTTAGGTACCAACTTTGACCACATTATTTTATTTAATACTCGTAATAGCTCTAAAAGGCAGGTGGCAATTCATTATTTTACAAATTTGGAAACTCAGAGGTAGAGACCCTGGGTAAATGGCAGAGTCAGGCTTTCTACTCATGTTGGTTCTCGCTGTAATATATTGATGGTCATTTAAAGTGGCTCATGTTTAATTTTAATGGTAATGCAGCTCTTGCAGTGATCAGATATTTATAAAAGCTACTTAAGTATTGAGTGCTCAAGGCCTCTAATGCCTAGATATGTTGGCCCATTGAAGGTAAATAGAAGTATAAAACATAATGCCTTTCTTCAATGAGCTTACAATTTAGAGGGAGAATGAAAACGTGTGGGGGCATAAATGTAAAACAACAATGTAGGATAGCTTGGAGGAGGGATCCCTCATGGTGCTGGACTTGAGAAGGTGGCCAGGAGACATCTACGTGAAGAGGAAAGAAGAGGGCATTCCAGACACTTAATATTTAAGACAGTTAAATTTTGCAATCCTGCTCTAAGTCACTTATATTTAAATCATGAACCCATTTGTCATCCTAATCTTTAAGAGGTCTCCAATTAGAATTCCAATGTCATATACAATGGTGTATATAAATCTGTCCATAAGAAATTACCCAGCTCTATTTGCTTGACATTTTGCCGGATCTTGAAGGTGGGTGAGAGATTACCTATTCTGACTCCATTTTTCGTAGATGAAGAAACTCAAGTTTAAAAGGTAAAAGGACTGTCCAAGGTCATTCAATTTGCCTATCACAGTTCAGTGAAACAATGTTAGTTACTGTCAGCACTGGAATTGGTTTTCAACTTCTGCTCATTGCTCTTTAACAAGAAAAACCATAAGGGATCTATGCCTTAAAAGAAAACACATTCCTAAAGTCTTCTAGGAACACTCAGCTGAAATGTGTTATATTTTTCTATCACTTCAGATTATAGATTGCTTTGTTGCTTCCAGTTCACAGTAGCGTGGGATTTATAGTCATGACGGAGGAGAGAGCAGAGATGTCACATTACTGTCCACATAACACAATTCCATAGCATCTTTATTTTGAAGAATTCAATAAACTTTGCAAATATGGTTTAACTAAGCTTCATTGCAAGGCAATCTAAGGTAGAGGAAGGCAAGAAGGATTGTAAAAAAGAAGCATGTGGAGTTTGGAAAATGAAATAGTTGTGAGGATCTCCTGGATTTCATTGTCATTTAGCGATCTCAAAGATGGGTTGGTGTCCTTCTAGAAGTGGTACATAGCACACACACAAAAATGACCTATTTCTCATTAATGCTATAATATTTTTAAGTCAAAGATATGTCTTGTCTTTAAATAATTATTTCATCTGTCAATTCAGAAAACATCTACTAAGTGCATATATAAAGCACTCTGGTACATATTGTGGATTAAATGAGTAAAATAAAAATGAATGTCATAGTTCCTGATAACGAGGAATGTACAGTCTAATAGGGGAATAAGAAAATGTATAATAATCACTATTATTCAAAGTATGACATGAGAAGTGTTATATTGACTCTATGAAAGAATAGTTAAAAACTCTATAATAGGTGTAACAACTTTACCAAAGAGCACTCATTCTTGGCCTGATGTCAATTAAATTCATAAGGTTGAAGCTAAGGAGTATTAATATTATCCTCTTTTTATTTTGCTGTTTTTACAAGTAAGTTTGATAAAGATTTAGAATACACGACAATCAGAATTGTGAATAGTAGGAGGCTTGGAGGGTTAGAAGAGAAATTGGATGATAAATTTGGGATATAATGTGATATTAATAATGTGGAAAGATTAGCCACATTTAACAATAAGATGTAATGAAAATATATGTAAAGTTCTGTATTTGAATGCAAAAAAAATCAACACTATGAGTTTGCAAAGCTATAGCTTCATTTGGTAAAGAAAACTGTAGTAATAATAATAATAACTTGTATTTATTGAATTTAAAATATGTGCCAGACACTCTACTATATGCTTTATATATCATTTCACTTAATCTTCACAATAATCCTATGCAGTGGGCACTGTTATTATCCTTGTTTTATAGATGAAGATACTAAGCTTTGGATAAGTTAAATAATTGGCCCTAGGTCAACTTGGTCACTGTGTCTGTATTTGAAGCATGGTGTGATTTATAGCAGAGTAAGAACTTTCCTTAATTTCTCAGTTATGGTAAGTATTCTCTTGCCACTCAATTATAAAATGATAATAATAATATGTCATTTCTGCGCTCCTTCTCCGAACGTTTTAGTGTAAAATGCTAGTTAATAACCTATACATAAATAACTTTATGTGGTTATTTTTTAAAATTAAAAAATAACAAAGAAACGATTTACAAAGAAATAATTTATTTAATATGTTTAATGAGTTATGTTTTTCTAGATGTGTTTGAGGGACAGAAAATTTTATGTCATTAACATTTTTAATGAAAATAATCCTTGATGGAGTGTGTTATAATTTTTAAGTAACCACTATTATTATTTCAAGTAAGTGACACCAACATCTTCATTAGCTTGCATTGCATTTCTAGGGCTTTTACCTTCTCATCCATTTGTTCTTCTATCCATGGGAGAATAAACCTCACTTAGGTTGCATAACATCAAAATATGTTTTTATAAATCTCACTAATGAATAGGATCTCTGCATGGCACTGTGATCATAGAGTCAAATATATTTTAAAGTAGGATTTAAAACCATCTTCCTGTGTTAAAAAAATAGCATTTAAAGTATCTTTCTAAGGACCAAGCATTTAAAATATTGCAATCTATTAATAACTTTCTTGTGGTTATCTGTCTCTCCATAGTAAGTCTTACATTGCCTTTCTACTAATGAAAGCATTTATACTTCGTTTGTATAAACAAATACTTGTTTAAACATGACCTTGGCAAACAAGTTCAGGAGAATTGGTACATTTTATGTGACAGCATAACATAGACTTAAAGAAAATCTTTAGTAGAGTAAAACACAATCTACTAACTTTCAATGCCCAGTTGAAATAAAGACTAGCTCTTGGAAATAAAAGTAACACTAAATGTCCCTGTTGTAAAGCCATAGAAAACTTAGTTAGTATCAATAGGCCTAAAGTAAAGACCACTAAACTTTGCTCTCAGTAATGATAGCCCTGGAGCTCTCCATAACCCACTCTCTTAGGAAAGAAAGAGATGTTTCTGGGTGATAGTCTAAATCACCATTTGCCCTTCCTTTTTTGTCCCTCATTCCAAGCATAGAAGATTTGGGCCAAGGCTGAATGCTGAAGCTGTTTAAAAAGAATTTCCTTCCTGGATTTGGTTCTCTAAAAGTAGCACAGTCCTGAGTGAAAGAAAATATGAAACTCTATCTTGGATGGAACATTTTAAAAATTTTATCATAAAATTTTCTGTCCCTCAAACACATCTAGAAAAACGTAACTCATGAAACACATTAAATAAATTATTTCTTTGTAAAGTATTTATAACTTTTTTAATTTAAAAAGATAACCACATAGTTATTCATGTGTAGGTTATTAGTTAGCATTTTACACTAAAAAGGTCTAATAAGGAACTCAAGAGATCATGAAGCCCTTGAGTTGTGTTGATCCATTTCTACACAAATCCACAGGAATGTGGCAACGTTCGGAGATGCCAGAAGAATGGTGTCTCTGTGAGGCAGGACCACATGCATCATTCATCCAACATTCACTGAAACTTTGTATGTGCCAAGCACTGATATAGACACTCGGAATACGTCACTATACAAATAAAATATCACTGTCTGTCAAGAATATATATGCTAGTTAGAAAAGATAGTTAATAAACAATGATAGTCATAAATACTAATAGAGCATGTTCAAATACCATAATTGCAATAACAAAAGCAAGGTGATAGGGACTGACAGGGACAGCTGACAATTTCAAATAGAACCATCACAATAGGCCTCACTGAGCCTTCATCTCTTTGAAAAGGTGAAACTTTAGTAAAGACATTTAGGAAGCAAGTTGCTTAGCTATGGAGATGATCTGGAGAAAGAGTGATTTAGGAAGAGGAAACAGCTAGCAAAAGGCCCAAAGAAAGGCATGTTTTTGAAGTTTGTGAGGATGAAAAGGAGGCCTGAGTAGCGAAGGGGAGTGTGTGTTTGTAGGAGAGAATGGTGAGATAATGCTGGTCTTGCTGCTATTGTAAAAGTTTGCTTTTATTGAATGAAAGACTTTAAGAGGGTTTTGACCTGAGGAGGGCTGACATCATCTTTGTTTTCAATGCATCCTGGTGGTTGCTGTTCTGAGAACAGACACTGGGAGCACAGGCAGACAAGGATAGAAGCCCCAGGGGACTAGTTAAGAGACTAAACCAGGAAATATATCATTGCAGCTTGAACCATGTCCGTAGCAGTGAAGGTAGAGAAAAATGGTTAAATTGTGGATCTAGATGAAGGTAGAACTATTGAAGGATTGCCTTGGATATGAGATGGAAGAGAAAGCCCACAACCGATAATAAAGAATCAAATACCTCCGCTATAGGGCCCTTAGTGTTGTAGAAAAGTCATACCAGCTTCACGAGCAAGTAGCAGTGCCTGAAAGGAATACACTAATTTGGAAAATGAGGACGTCACTGGTAACGACCCAAAGATGAAAAGCCTCTTCTTGATTTTTTTGGGTACTATAGAAACCCCTCAAATTTTTCATGACCCAAGTGTGGGGGAGGGGGGAAACTTTATTGCTTTAAATTACCTTTCCCTATAAAATGTCAAATGGAGGTAGTCCAAGTACTACATGCTTACATGTGTCATAAAGGCACAGTTTGTGAAAACATTCACAGACGGAGCACACCTGTGAAACATAAACAGCTCTTTGAAAGCATTGCTTCATCCTCTCTTCCACTTACCACCCTGGTCAAGTGTAACCACCAAACTGACTTCTAAGACCATAGTTGAATTTTGTCTGTTTTTATATAGCAGGTATGCTTTGGGGTATAACTTCTTTCACCCAACATGTTGTTTGGGAATCTATCCATATTGTTGCTTGTAGTTATTGTTTATTCATTCTCTTTGCTGTACTCAGGGAGAGCAAACTTTTTCTATAAAAAGTCAGACAGTAAATATTTTAGAGTTTGCAGGTTGCCTATAGTCCCCAGTTGTTGTTATTCTTGTTTGTTGGTTGATTTTTGTTGTTGTTTTTAAAACCCTTTAAAAATGTAAAATTCATTCTTAGCTCAAATGCCAGGAATAAAACAGGCCGTGAGCTGTATTTGACCAGGAGGCCGTAGTTTGTCAGCCCTGCTCCATAGCAGTATGATGTGGCTGCACTGCCGTGCACTTATCCATTCAACTGTTGAAGGGCATTGGGAAAACTTCCAGTTTGGGGCTTGGGAACATTTTAGTATATGTCTTTTGGTGCAAATATATACATAATCTTAATAAATATACACCTAGAAATAGAATTGCTAGGTATACAGTGGGATTTCATTGTGCATCTTCTTAGTAATTAATGAAGTTAAGTACCTTCTCATACCATTTTCTTGGCTATTTTCATAAAAATCAAATTAAAGTAAATAAAAAATATGAAAATTATGAAACACAATTTTTAATGTTGGGGGGGCTAAGATTATTTAATGTCATTCCAGTGGCTTCCATTTCGCTTAGAATAAAATCCAAGCATCTTATTTTGGATTGCAAACCTTGATAGGATCTGGTCCCAGTCCCTGCTGACCTCACTGACCTAATTTCATGTCAGTCTCCTTCTGGATCACAATCTTCAGCTATTATAACCTTTAAAAAGTTCTTAAACATGTCAGGTTCCTTCTTGTTTCAGAGCCTGTGCACTAGCTATGTCCTCTGCCTGGAATAATCTTACCTTGATCTTCCTATGATTAGCTCCTTCTTTTCATTCAGGTGCCTGTTTAAATGTCACTTGCTCCACGAATCCTTCTCTGCTCACCCCATCTAGCCAACCTGCCAGTCACTCTCCTTCCTATCCATCTGCTGTAATTCTCTGCCTGTCACTCATTATTACTGAAAAGTTTAGGAATCATATTTATCTTATTCACTAGAATCGTTCCTACACAGAGGATGCTCTCAATAAATGAGTATGCATATGAGATATGTCAGTTATGAGTTTGAGCCCTACTCCACCATTTATTAGAAAAACATCTCTACCAATGGTCCCAGTGCATAGTCATCGGGTCTGAGATGCGACTTGTTACCAAGGTGAACTGACTTGAAAAGATGACTTTGGCTAATCGGGTTTCTTCAAGGAATCTGAGTTGGGAAATAAAGAAAGAATTGCCAAAAAGCAGTGAAGTCTGCCTCTGAAAGATCATGAAGCAGGACTGTGACTGGAGGATGCTGTGACAAGGAGTAGGGAGGAAAGGAACTAGAAGTCAACAGAGGAAGGCAACTGTGAGTGAAAGAGCAAGAAGCATTCCCACTTGGAGTAGATGGAAAGCAACTGCAGGTCACCAGAACGAAGATCTCTCACAGCCTAGATCTCTAGAGTCATTTTGGATCTAGAGCGAATCCCCAGATCCCTAAGACCCACACTTCTGTGGCTTCACCATTAGAGTCCCGTGGGATTTTGTTTGGATTTAAAACAAATCGTCCTTTGTTGGTAGTAGCTTAAACAAATCCTCATTCCTCCAATGCAAAAAGTCTGACTATAATATTACATGGCCTAAAGGTGAATACTTAATTATCAGTTGATTAATATTTATTGATCAAACATGAGATCAGTTCACCAATAAGCAGGAATTGAACAATGCCAATTGAACAAGTTCAAGCTATTGGGTATAGGAAACTGGGACATGACTTTGCAACAGAATAATGGAGTACAGCTGCAATATTTTGTCTGCTGCAAATTCTTCCCCTCTTGGCTGTCAGTGGGCACCTTGTATTTCAGTGATAATCTACAGCCCCCTGCAGCGAGCACAGCATCCTACACCTACCTAATCAGGGGCAATCATAAGTAAGCTTATTTTGCACCATTTGGCTATAATTAGACCAGCTTTCTTTTTAGTAATTCATTATTATGATACTTTGCTTTCAGAACTAACAAACTCAATATAAATTCCTCTGTAAGTAGTGGCAGAGTTGTGGACCAAAATGAGAACTACTGATAACAATAAGAACCACCAAAAACAGAAAGGGATATTGCCCAGTTTTCCTCCATTCCCAAATTGCAAATTGCAAAGCAGACAAAAGCAGCAACCTGTCTGCTGGCACTGTTTAACAATAACCTTTGTATACTCGGCTCCCAGAGAGAGCTGGCTGGCAATTAGAACCTCACAGCACTGTTAGACTTGCTCATTTTCCTTTCTATCTCAAGAAGGGAAATATAATAACATGAAATCCACATATCTTTCCCCTGACCATCGCCTCCTGTTATTTTTAGTGTATGAATCATATAAATTTATTAGCTCTTAATGGAACCAACTTTCACACAGAGAGTATTTGCAGCCATTGCCATTTCAATATGGAAACAACAGTCACAGTAATAAGAAAAGCAGTATCTGTTTATTTAGTGAAATAAAGATTAAATATTGAATAAGCCCTCAAATGAAGGCATATTGTAGGTGCTAAGGAATGATGATTGCAAAGATATGGAGAGAAAAGAGAGCAGTGTCTGCATTGAAACTCTCCTAAAGTCAACAAAGATCTTCTTCAGCTGTCATATGAATACAAATAGCTTGGACATCTTATTATCTGATTCAGTAGTTCTTGAGTGAGGCCCAAGATTCTGTGTTTCTCACAAACCCCTACTGATGCAATGCTGCTTATCAGAGGAACATGCTGTGAATTGCAAGGGTCCAGGGATGTGCTCTCCAACGGAAATATAATGTGAATCACATGTGCCATTTTAAATTTTCTAGCTGGCACATTTGAAAAGCAAAAAAAAAAAAAAAAAATGAGGTTAGTTTTAATAATATATTTTGGCTGGGTGCGGTGGCTCGTGCCTGTAATCCCAGCACTTTGGGAGGCAGAGGCGGGTGGATCACGAGGTCAGGCATTCAAGACCAGCCTGGCCAACATAGTGAAACCCTGTCTCTACTAAAAATACAAAAAATTAGCCGGGCATGGTGGCGGGTGCCTGTAATCCCAGCTACTCCAGAGGCTGAATCGCTTGAATCTGGGAGGTGGAGGTTGCAGTGAGCTGAGATCGTACCAGCCCGGGGAACAGTGCAAGCCTCCATCTCAAAAAAAAACAAAAAACAAAAATAACCAAATATATAGATATATATTTTATGTAACATCATGTATCTAAAATATTATTTTAATATGTAAACAACATATATGAATGAGAAATTTTGCTCTTTTTAAAATACTACACCTTCAGTATCTGTTGTGTAGGTTATACTTGCAGCTCATCTCAATTTGGATGACCCACGTTTCAGGTGCGCAATAGCTTCCTGTGTCTGGTGGCTTCCATATTGGTGGTGTGAGTCTAGAGGATAATTCTTACTTTGAACTCCAGGAACATGCATGAACCTATAAATCATTGGTCAGTAGCTCCCTATCCCACTGAGTCCCATAAACTATCACAGCATGCATTTGGCTAATTGACTTTTATGTGAAGCTGAATATTCAAATTTCACCATGAAAAGTTATTTAGTGGGTGTGTGAGGTGAGTATATTGAATCATTAGTACTCGGTGACACCCTATAATTGGGGGAATTAACTTTTTTCAGATTGCTAAATCTTGAAAAACAAAGGGAAGGACTAGACTACGTATGTTTTCACAGGGAATAATAGAAATGTGGAGGAAATGAGAAGTGATATAAAAAATCGGCCAACTGAGAAAAGTAAAATGACATGAGATTCCACAGCAGGGCTCTTTGGACATTGTACTAACTGGAAAGGGCTGAGGATGTTTTCCAGAGTGGTGAAAGGCAAATAAGCATAGTGAGTTACATTGAATACTTAGAATTAAATTAAGGTGCCATGTGACTTAATTCTGAAATCAAAGAAACAATATGCTATAGCATATCATCATTGTTTAAATTTAAAGTAGTGCATCTAAATCGAAAGTGGGGAGTGACTACTATCTAAGAATCATCAGGGAGGACTTCTTCAAATGACATGCACGTCTACAGAGATGCTAATTACTCCCTTCTCCCAACCCAACCAGATTACAGAATGCAGTAATGACTCACTCTTTGTCATTGTTACATAATGTATCTCTTAGAGTCAAAAGTCATATATTTTAATGTATTCTTGATTCGATTTTATTTATTGTAACCAATAGTTTATTTAGTCTTTGGGAGTAGAACATATACCAATACTAAATTGTATTTCTGTTTTCCACTTACTCATTGATTCATTCATTCCTTTTTTAAATTTTTATTTATTTATTTATTTATTTATTTATTTATTTTGAGACAGAGTCTTGCTCTGTCTCCCAGGCTGAAGTGCAGTGGCATGATCTTGGCTCACCACAACCTCTGCCTTCAGGGTTCAAACAATTCTCCTGCCTCAGCCTCCAGAGTAGCTGGAATTACAGGCATGTGCCACCACGCCCAGCTAATTTTTGTATTTTTTTTAAGTAGAAATGGGGTTTCACCATGTTGGCCAGGCTGGTCTTGAACTCCTGACCTCAGGTTATCTGCCCACCTCGGCCTCCCAAAGTGCTGGAATTACAAGCATGAGCCACCATGCCTGGCCTCATTCCTTTTTTTTTTTTTAACATTTGGATGGATGGATACTACATAAAGAGTATATCAGTTAGTTTTCACCATTTCAAGAAATTTCTTTTCCAAACCTTTGAATTTAGGTATCATTTAAAGATCTTATTCTGTTAAGTTTCCCCTGCCTTCCATCCTCGAGAATTTTTACAGTACATAATTTCATGTTGTAGCTGGATATCTCCTTGCAGCAATTAGAAGGCACAAATACCATGCTCAATATAATAAGAGCTCATGACTCCCAACCACGCAAATTTAGAATGTGTATGAATTCAGACTTAGTTAGAACTACCATTTATTCTTGTGGCACCATGCATTCTTATTGAGTGCATGCAAATTTAATCTGCAGGTTTAATCACACAATTTAAATCCATTTCAGCATCTTGATCATACCAAATTTTATATAAAGTACTTGTTCATAAATAATCATCTTCCTTATATTAAGGCCAGTGTGGAAGGACCTCTATTTTTCAGCATTCATTAGCCATTAATTGTATGCATATATAACTCTGGGTCAGGAAATGAAATTTAATTTAAGACCGTCTATAAAAGTGATATTCTATTAATTTAGTCTGGTCTCCTTTCCAATTGTGTTATTAGAGAAGTTTTATCTTTTCTGAAATTTATTATTCCATGCAACATGGATTGGAAAGAAATCCCCTAAACGTTCTTTAAAGTGTGTGGTACGTTGATTACCAAAACCCACACACAAGGGTATAGGTCTTTTGATGCGTTAAATGCTATGAGGCTGGAGTTAAGGGTCTTATGTCTTGTGCCTAAGGTTTCCTGACTTTTTCTTTTTATTCAGCTTAAATGTTCTATAGAAAACAAACAACAGGAAAACAAGAAATTAAATAAACTGTATTATCTAGAGTGTTAGTGTCTGTGCTAGCCATGAAATTGTCCTAAATTGAAATCTCATTCCTTAAAGACTAGGTCTTTTAAGTAGACTCTGGTCAGTAATTAGCCTACCCATCTTCATGCTTTTGCTCACAGGCAATCTAGAGTCTTCCAATTTCTTTTGCTTGATGGAAAATACCCAAGTAGTCATTTTCACATGTTCTTTTATTTGTACCATCCATTTTTGATTATGAATATTTTCATCTAGTATGATGGGTCAATATATAATTTCTTTTCTGCTTATGTGTCCAGTTCCTGAGGTTTATAAAAATCACTTTTAATCAAGGGATTTGTTGCTTGGCCACACTAGGAGAGCTCCAGGGTTATATAGCATTTGCAGAATTTGGTTGCTTTCTTCACTTCCTCTGTGGCTTAATGGGTTATGTTTTAGAAGTTCATTCTCCTCTCACCTAAGTTACACACCATTAAATGATTTTATTTTAATTACCTATTCCCATTTTTATCTCACTGCCATAATTTCTCTTCATGCTTAATTTATTAGCTACTTTAATGGGGGAAAAAAGGCATTCCCTGGTCTTTCTGTTTCTAAGCATGAGAATTAGATGGGTCATGGTGAAGTTGCTCATGAAGACCAGCTGATGGCGAGTTGTTGATTGTGAATTTGTGAGCCTGCCAAAAGAAGGCAGAAAAAAATCCATAGCTTCAAAATTTTAAATAGATCTTATAGTCGAATCATAAATTGAGGCAGTTTTCAACATAAGCAGAGATGTTGACAACCAGAATGACTTCAAATGGCTTATTTTATTTTTCTAATTGATATTGTCAGAAAACCATATCACTATGCTCTTAGCTAATAGTAGTATTTTTGATATAGTTATTTTTGACAAATGGACAAAAAGATAAGTTGAGCTATTTTAATAAAACTTGCATCATTTCTCTCATACACATAAATATTTTGTTTATTGTGCTTTCCTTGTATTTTGTCATTTGGTTTTTATTTCATTATATCATCTTGATTATGAGGAATTTTTTTCTTCTAAACCAAAAGAGATAAAATCAAAATTAGCACATATTTTTCCTACGTTATAATGTAACCATTATAGATATGTATGTGCAAAACGTATGTCTGAAAAATGTAAACAGCAGAGGTTGTGACTCTGACAGATGTGGTTGGAATTTTGTTCCTGCTGCTTTGATCTGTGTGGCAATGCATACTTTTCCTTACTTCGGTGAGCCTCACATTTCTTATCTATGAAGTGGACATAAACCCTGTCTGACACAACTTTCCTCTCCGCTAGAAAATCTATGTGCCAGAAACATTTACTTGCTTCATGTTCTTTTTTTTTATTTTAATTTTTAGTTCTGGGGTACATGTGTAGGACGTGCAGGTTTGTTACATTGGTAAACGTGTGCCACGGTGATTTGCAGCACCTATCAACCCATCACCTAGGTACTAACTCCAGCATGCATTTTCCTAATGCTCTCCCTCCTCCTCCTCACCCCCCAACAGGCCCCAGTGTGTGTTGTCCCCATCCCATGTGTCCATATGTTCTTATTGTTCAGCTCCCACTTATAAGTGAGAATACGCGGTATTTGGTTTTCTGTTCCTGTGTTAGTTTGCTGAGGATAATGGCCTCCAACTTCATCCATGTCCCTACAAAGGACATGATCTCATTCCTTTTATGGATGAATCGTATTCCATGGAGTATATGTACCACATTTTTTTTTTTTAATCCAGTCTATCGTTGATGGGCATTTGGGTTGATTGCATGTCTTTGCTATTGTGAATAGTGCTGCAGTGAACATATGTGTGCATGTATCTTTGTAATAGAATGATTTATATCATGTTCTTTTTCACTTCTCTTCCATTAAGCTGTGTTCTGCCTGAAAGGTTCTCCTTCACTGTTCCACCAATTCCATGCCTGGCTCAGTCTTGAATCTTTTAGAGCTCAGCTGTTTGTTTCTGCAAGAAAGCTTTCCTGTGTGCCGGTGACCCTCTTCCTCTTCTGCTTAGGTCTCCATGTTGCAAGTGACTTTGCTGTCTTCCCACACCTCCAGCACCATTATTAGACCTAACAGAGTGTACTGCAAATGTGTTTATGTGTCTGTGCTGCTCAACAGCCTGAGACCACCTGTGCCTTATTAATCACATTCTCCTCTTGGTTTAGCCCAGTGCCTGATGCATGGGCTGATGCTTGTTAGAAACCATCATCTCCCTGTTAGGGCTCCCAAGTCTCTCTAGATCCATGCAATCATGTTGTGTTCCATGGTTTCTAGGGCACATTAATCATAGTGCCCACACATTTTATGTCTTTCCAACTTGGCTCCTCATCTACATTGTGAGATCTTTGAAGTTCTGATAATTCCAATTCTAACTGAGCAATTCCAACTCACTCATCCTGCTATCTTCAGAGCCTTATGTAAGACCTGGCACAGAGTGGTCTTATATAAGACCTGGCAATTAGAAATGCAAATTGAGCCAGGCGCGATGGCTCACACTTGTAATCCTAGTGCTTTGAAAGGCCGAGGCAGGTGGATAGCTTTAACCTGGGCAGTTCGATACCAGCCTAGACAACATGGCAAAGCCCTGTCTCTACAAAAAATACAAAAATTAGGCAGGCATGGTGGAGCATGCTTGTAGTCCCAGCTACTCGGGAGTCTGAGGTGAGAGGATTGCTTGAACCCAGTAGGCGGAGATTGCAATGACCTGAGATAGTGCCACTGCACTCCATACTGGGTAACAGGAAGAGAGCCTGAAAAAAAAAAAAAAAAGAAGACAGAAAGAAAGAGAGAGAGAAAGGAAGAAAGAAAGAAACAAAGGAAGAGAGAAAGAGAGAGAAAGAAAGGAAAGAAAGAAAAGAAAGAAAGGAGGAAGAAAGAGAAGAAAGAAAGAAAATGCAAATTGAAATGAATAAATTATTTTGAAAGCTTATTCCTTAAAGATCAGGCCTTTTAAGGCCTTATTTTGGTAATAATCTTACCAGTCCTCCAGTTTAGGGAAGTTAAACCACATTCTTGTTTATACAAATCTGGCAATAGTTAATTGATAAAGGTACTATAATATCTTTATATACACTATATGTGGACATCTCTATGTACATTAGAAGTTCATTGAAATAAAAAAAACATATTATTTTTTCTGTGAAAACAAAGTATAGCTTTTAGATTGAATGTTAAAATTATGTTCATCGGTCTGTAAACTATCCCTATTTAAATGCTGTCTGGAGGCAGCACTTAACGTTATGAAAGGAACTTCAGATATGCTTTCAAAGATTAACTTCCAACTCAATGATCCATTTGAGGTCTTATTGCTCCACATAATAATAGACTCTACCTTATTGGGTCATTTGTTAAAATCATACCACTTAATTTGGTGCAATGCCTCTTGTAGTTATTACTCAACCTCAGCCAGGCCTTCCATGAGTTCATCATTCCTCTCATTCACTCCTACTTAACTCCCTAGCTTATTCTTTACAACAGATAATCCAAACATTTTACACTCATTGCAAATTCATAACTGCAGTTCGGTGCTTGCACGCTCAGCTGACTTTGCCTCCTACTTCAGTGATACAATCAATGGTAACTAATGTGGATTTCTGCCCTTTGTAAACCTCTCTGACTTCACAGATTATTCCTGCTCACCCTCTCTTCTATCTCTCTTCTTCTCTTTCTTCCCCCACCATGCTACCATTCTATCTTCTTTCCAGACAACTTTCTAGCAAACATTGTATTTTAACACCATATATAATTCCCAAACTCCCCTATCATTGGAAAGGTCACTTATGACCATTTTGTTAAAATCAGTTGTGGTCCTTTCTTATTTTCATACAACCCAGCTTGCCATTGAATAGCTTTGGCATCAAATATGGCTTGAAGGCTTTTAGTCTCTATCACCATGATTTCTGTTACCACTCCCCAACCGGCTCAAGTTATCCTCAACACAATGCAATCTAGATAAAAATGGTATTCTTCCTCTAAAAATACAGTGAAAAGGCTAATCTGTCAATTAGCTTCCCTTCTTATTGCTAAGCACCTGGTACATGAAATTCTGTAGGCATTAGAACTGCAGTATTTGATGTTGAAGGATATCTACTTCTGGAAAATCTTTCTTGCTCCCAAGATGAAGCTCTCTTCTATTTCTCTTCCTGAGTGCTCACCTTATATGACTCTTTTGTCTCTGCTGGTCCCCATATTTAGGCTTTCTCTTAGGATCTAGCCAGGGCTCTTTGCTTTCCTGGGGTAATTTCATTCATTCCTTTGGCTCCAGTGATCACTTTTCTCCTCATCACTCTTACATTGTCGGCTCAAAGTTTAAACTCACTTTCTTTTAAATTAACCCCTAAATTCACACAGGAGATTATGTAACTATAGGTGTTATTTAAAAAGACACATGACGTATGTGAGTATCTATAAAAGAAAATAAAATACATTTGATGTAGCCATGTTCTCCATGAATTTAATCTGGTTCTCATTTTTATTCAAGAGGTATTGAGTTTGTATGCAAGTATTCTCAAAATCTTCTGCAAACATCTGGATTTTTTTCCTTCAGGAATCCCTAACACAAAGTAAAGAAATGCACTTAAAGTGTGTGGGCTAGGTATCCAACTGATGTCCTATTTAATCCAGAACATGGTAAATGTTGTGTATCTTGCACCACGACTCACATGAATTAGAACTGAAGAGAATGGAACTTCTGATAGCTTAAAGAAAGAAACCATTATTTTGATAAGGATCAAAGAACTTTCCTTAATCTCTAAACAGGGAGCAAATTTCACTGTGATAATCTTGTTTTGAGATTGCTGATTATCTGATTTGTGGGAAATTAATCAGCTTATTTTATCTTTTATACAGAGAAGCAAGCGTATTGCTTATGTCTGGGTGAAGAGAGTACCTAACAATAGTAACATCAGTGACTACTACTATGATGATTTTTAGGTGCTAAATGATGGCACTATACTGGGATCTTTATCCTCACACTGATCCAAAGAAGACTATTATTATCCCTAATTCATAAATAAGAAAACTGAGATTAGAAGATCACTTGCTAAAAGTTATCCACCTAGTAAGTGGCAAAGCCAGAATTTGAATTCAAAGCTGACTAATTTCAAAACCCGATGTTCTTATCTAGTTATGGGATAAAGAACACGGAATTGTGTATCTAAGAAGACTCTCATTTCAGCTCTGCCATTATTTACTGTGTTACTCTGAGCAAATTACATAAACTCAATAGGCCTTAATGTGTGTACACACATAGACTGAACTAAGGCCCCTCAATGTTCTAAGTATTTTCAACTTCTTATTTGTCTCAATTTTTATTCTTCAGATCTGTAGAAATAGAGAAGAACTTCAGGCCAGTGTCAATTCATGGGTGATTTACAAAGAAAAGCTGATTCTATACTTTGTACATACAATGCAATAAGGCTCAGATATATAATGGTGAGCAAAATAGGTATACACACACATACACACACACACACACACCCCCCTGCCATCTCTATGTTAAAAAGTCAGATCATGGGCTGGGACCCTGTACTAGTTGGTCTAGTAATAGCCTAACCATTAACTGCAACCACCTTCCTAGATTATGTGTTTACGAGTTTCCTTACATTTCAGCATTAGATTTCTGAACATATCTTCAAAATAAGCAAGCAAAACTAAGTCTGTGGTACTAGAATCTTGTCTGGGTCATGCCCTCTTGAAAGTTACGCTGACAAACTTCTTTCTCATTTAATGAGGAAGAATAATTTTCTTCCTCCCTGCCTCACCTTCTTCATTTAAATGATAATTCCTTGGGCAGCTTTGTAATGATGTATTCCCTATTCAAATGATTAAAAATTATTAAAGTCTTGAAAATATGACACATGATGAGTTCATTCCTACCAAATATATTTAAGCATTTTGAAGAAAAGTAGTTCTATTAATTCAATTTTCATTTATCTTTCCTCCAAAAAATGCTTATATTAAAAATTATTTACAATGTATAAGAAAATCATCTAAGTTTTCTAGATACAATTTCTATACTCTTTAATTTTAGTACCTATAGAGGAAAGAAGCATGAAATATTCCTTTTTAAGGAAATAATATAAACTTTAAAATTGTTATTATTTTAGAAAATATAACATTATGAAACTGATCACACTCCAACTAAGATTGAGAGCAACGCAGAATAGCTTTTGTAACATTTTTTTTAACCCAATAGAAAGATAAACAATAAGAAAGCTAAATGGTGGGATGAATAATTACAAGAAGAGCAGTCCCATGGCTGCTTTTATTCCCTGGAGATAATGGTAATAAGGAAAAGGAGAAATCGTCCCAAATTTACAAACTTAATTACTAACAGTGTACGGGCTTGGCATGAGAGAGAATATTGAAGAGATCCAGCCACAGAGATTGTCAGCACCCAATGAGCCACTGTTTCTGATGGAACTGCACTGAGCCCTCTGAAGTATGTGAAACCGCCCACTGAGTGCAAGGCAACAGCCCATCTAAGACTAAGTAAGGGCAGAGCAGGAGAGCAGAGAGAGCTTCCTACCCTCAGGAGTCTTAGGAGGTCTGCATCTCTCCAGGGCCAAGGCCTGCTGCAGGCTGTGATGGGACAGCCAATTTCCGCCTCTCTGCTGTCTTTGCCAATCACGTTACAGAAGCCTGCTGAAGGATGGGCAGGGCCACAGGGGTGAGGAACATTTCAAAGTCGGAAAGCTCTTCTTTGGTGGGTGGCAACTTCATCCCAGTTCTGATTTTTCAACTAGATACTGCTTTGAACCATATATACACATGTGATTTATTGAACTTTGAGGGTTAGGGCTTCAACATACAAAATGGGGGTTGGGGAAGACACAATTCAGTCCATAAGGTGGGGTTGCCATCCTCAGTTTCTCTCCTTCCCGGGACTCCCCCTTTACTTTTGCAATGGCCATGAGTGCCCTTAGTCCATCCTCTGGTAACCTAGACAGTAAAATGCTGAGTTTTGCACAGGGATTTCCACTTCCTCAAGTCATGCTTCAACTGCAGTCTGCACTTCAGCAAAAACAGCCAAAGCAGGGAAATGACACGGCAACAAATGTTTACTCTCTCTAAAATCTTTCTGATTTTTTTTTTAACTTTCCAGAGCCTTTAGAAGGTTGTTTAGTTATTGCTCTTGTTTTGTTTGCTATTGCATCCAGAGTTGATAGTTTTCATTGCCACTGATTAATATGGCCATCATTTTGTTAATACCACACTTAATTTTGCTGCACAGAAGACATTTTATAATGCCTGGAGTCACTTTGATTGTGGCAACTTGGTGCTATGGGCATCTAGTGGTCAAATGTGCTGCTAAACATTCTACATAGCACAGAACAGCATCTCACCCTCACCCATGACAAATACTGCTTAAAGCAATTAAAGAGCATCAGAATAAATGAAGCTACATACTATGTTCTTTGGAAGATACAACGTTGTTAAGTTCTCTGCTCTCCCCAAATTGATGTGTAGATTCCAAAGAATTCAAAGTCACAGCAATCTCTCTTGAAAAAAAAAAAAAAAAGATAAGCTGAATTAAAAATGTACATGAAAATGAAAGGATCAAGGAGAATCAAACAACTTATATGATAAGAACAAAGTTGGAGGGTTCACATTACCTAATTTCAAGATGTACTATAAGGCTGTGGTGCGGTATTGTCATAAATGTAGGCAAATCGATCAGTGGAAGTGAATAGGGAGTCCAGAAATAAACCCAGCTATGCAGAGTCAGTTAATTTTGAAAGTGGAGATAAAAATTCAATAGGGAAAGTAAGGTATTCAAGCATATCCTATTGGGACAACTGCATATGGAAAAAATAAACAGTGTCCCCTATCTCATTCCCATACATACAAATACTTCTTGGTTGTATCACAAAGTTCTTAAAAGAAATATAGTTTAACTAAACATTGCCAAACTGCTCAACAATGTAATTTTACTAATTTACACTCTCACCAGAAGGTATCAAATTCTATTTCCCCACATCCTCGAGAATACGTTATTATTGTCAGGTTTTAGATGCTTGTCAATTCTTTCATTTTCTGAGAATAAAATCTTCAGGGACCCCAATACTCAGATCTACATTGACTTTCTCAGGTGTCTGTACCCTGAGTAAAGGGGATTATCCAAGCATTTCGAAGATTAATGGACACAAGGTCTCTGCTGATATTAATATCCAGAGACCTAAAGCATCATCATGCCTCTCCTGTTAAGAGTAGGACTTAACAAGGACTGGCTAATTCATGGCAGGTGTAAATCTTCATGATCTTGAATTTGGCAATGGATTCTTAGGTATTATGCAAAAATCCCAAAAACAAACAACAACAAAAGTAGGTAATTTGGACTTCATCAAAATTTTTAAAAAGTAGGTAATTTGTCCTTTTATTCTTCAAAGGACATCATCAAGAAAGGGGAAAGATAAGCTATAGAAATGGAGAAAAATATTTGCAAATTATGTATCTGATAAGGATCTACTATCCAGAAGATGAAAGGACTCTTATAGCTCAACAACAAAAATCACAAACAGTCCAGTTTAAAAAATGGGCAAGGGCTTGAATAGACATTTCTCCAGTAAAGACATACAAATAGCCAAGAAGCACAGGAAAGGATACTCAGCATCATCAGTCATCAGGAAAATGTGAATCAAAACCACAGTGAAATAATACTTCATGCCCACTAGAATGGCTAGAATCAAAAAATTGGAAAATAAGTGTTGGCAATGATGTGCAGGGTTGGAACCATCGTATATTTTTGGTAGGCATGTAAAATGGCCCAGCTTCTGTGGAACAGAGTTTGGCAATTCAAAGAAAGGTTAAACAAAGAAATACCACATGACCCAGTAATTCCACCCATAGGTATATACAAATACTTCAAATCAAGTATTTAAACAAATACCTGCTTAAATACACACATGTGTTCATAGCAGCACTATTTGTGATAGCCAAAAGGTAAAACAGCCCAAATGTCTATCAATAGATTAAATGGTAAACAAATTGTAGTATATACACACAGTGAAATAGTCTTCAGAAGTAATGAAATGATGATCCATGCTGCAATGTGGATGAACCTTGACACTCTGGGAGGTCGAAGTGGGAGGAT